>NC_092030.1:14605156-14960156 GCF_042242105.1 Pempheris klunzingeri | reverse complement strand
TTTACACATGACCACATCTAGACTGAAAGCTGTAATCATTCTCCTATGCATGCACGGCCAGTATGGAGATGAGGAGTTACTATAACGACCAATCATTCTGTCAGTGTCCATACGGATGTGTATGGATATATATGTGTTTTTAAAAATGACGTTTTCAAACCTATTCTTTAACATGAAGTTGACTCCATATTATGTTAAAAAAAGGGTTAGGGTTAGGGTTATTCCACTATCCAGTATAATGAAATACCGTCAACCTGCATGGTGGACAGTCCTGGAAGAATCAAGCCAGCATGTGGTTTGTCTGTAGTTAACACACCCATGTAGTCTATAGAAGTTTGGCTGCTGTGGGTGTGTGTTTTTATGTATATTTATGTGTTTGTGTGTGCCTGTGTGTTAAGACCTCTGGGGGAGGATGAACAGGGTTGTGGTCTCTAGGTGGGGCCTTACAAGCTTGTCCTGCCTAGGTGGGGTTAGTGGGGGTTGCTTTGGCCTGGTCTTTGTGTGTGAATGTGTCCTGACCTTTTCGCTTCAGGAGTTCTTTTTTCTAATTAGAGTGTCATCTGACATTGAATCTGATGTAAACATCCTATTGGTTATTTAAATGATGTGTTGTAGATTTGTCTGGAATGCGAGTGAACTGCATCATTGTTCGCGGCAATCCTATGTATGCGGTGTATATATAGATCAAAGGATTGTGTATGCTTTGTCCTTGCATTTGCGTGCTATGTCATATAGTATTTGCTCGTGTGTTTGTGTCTGCTCATGTGTATATATGTCCATCTATTCCTGCATACGTGCCTGCTTGCATTCATGTGGGGATGCGACACAAAGTCCACGTCTGTGCCGGTAGACACAAAGGCAGACCCCCCATCCCCCCTTCCTCTTCCCTGGGGGTGGGGGGGATAAGACAGTCTGTCTATCTGCCTCAGCCTGCCCAGCAGGGGGGGGGGGGTGGCGCCCGGGATGGAAGGTTATGGAGGTGGGGACAGTCTAGCCGTGTTTACAGGCTGGATGCGTCTGTTGGGGCATAAAGAAGGGGACAGTCGCTCCTGGCATTCTTATGCTTATTTAGCCCCAGCATGGCCTGCAGTCATGTTTTACCGAACCTCAATGAATCACTGAAAAAAAAAATCACACTCAAATTCGTTAAACACACATGCTCAGATGCTGAAATGCATGCACACTAGCAAAGTAGGTACGTAAAATTTTTTTTGGATCTCTGCTACAAATAACAGGCACTCAAATACAAAGTTTTTTAATGGAAGTCAGTCAAAACTGCATTGTGGTCGATTCAAAAGGCTTTGATGTCATATTAAACACTGTAGCCAAAGTAGCTGATAGCGGCAAGAATACAGCTCGCTCATCTTTGTTAGACAAATCTTTACATTTATGATGAATTTTGAGCCAATATTGATCACGCACAAGACTGTTTGGCGATGAGCTGTTTGCAGTTGTAATTAGAGTTTGTGAGTTTATATGCCAGTGCTTATTCATCTCCATGCCAACTGCTACTGTGCAACCACACGTTTGCACATAAAGCACAGAAAAACATGCATGCAGCATCTTTAATAGGTTTCTGAGGGAATGTTTTAAAGCCTAAAGTTTGTTTGGCTGCACTCCAACAACTTTGTTTCTGGAGCCAGAATAACAACATTTGGTCAACAGGAAGAATGCCTCTTTGAAAATGCAAAACCATTTGGGGGTTGCAGTCAAATAATGGAATGGGCAGAAATCACCTTGCTAGAATAATGTAGACTTGAGGACCAAACGTGATCAGAATAATTGAAAACCCTATTCTCATCGAAACAACAAATTATTTTCTATAACAGTAGTTGGTGTAAAACAAAAGTGTTTTTAGTGTGTGTGTTTTTTTTAACACTACAGCATGTAAACACATTCTAGTAGGATCCCCAGATACAAGTATGAACCTGAAAAGGAGCATAATACGTCTCTTTCAGAGCAGCGGACCCTGAGACGGTCACTGCCAACAGTATCCAGTGAGACCAAACACAGCAGCAGTTGGTGTGACTGCCCCAAAGGAGAGGAAAGGGAGCCAGCCCAGCGTGGACACACTGGCTGCTCGTTGCAGGAAGGTGGAGTGGATGAATCGAACCTTGAGTTGGCATACATTTTTGAGGACATTGCAAGGTTTATTATGGGGGGGATAAGGATAGGAGGAGGAAGTGAAATGCTGTCCCTTATTTATTTGGACTAAGTGGCCAAATCCCTCAAATTGCACCTTTTTAAGGTCAAGATGTCGACTTCAGTTTGCTACCACTAACGGAAAAATAAAAGCAAATCCTTAAAAATGAGGAACTAGTACAATGGAATGTTAGGTATTTTTGCTTCAAAATGAAATGATTTATCAGATATCAAAATGGTTTGAACCGAATATATTGTTTCAGCTTATCTGAAACAACTGCTGACTTTATTTTGAATGATATTTTGTCATGGCTTTTGGGAATGATAGAAATATGCAATTTGTCATAAGCTCTCTGTTTGGTTTTCAGCAGCTATTTATAAAAGCTGGGTCTCTACATTTTCTACGCATATTATGGGGTATGTATGACACGATTGTCGAATTCCCAGAGAACTTTTTAAACAAAAGTAGCTGTTTTGGTTCGGACAGAGGAGCGTAATGTGGATAATCACTGCCGGTTCAGATGTTTCTGCTGAGAGAAACAAGATGTTCTCTTTCTGTCCTCATCAAATGTTAAATGTTTATCAAATATATCACCCGAAGGATGAGACCTCATTGTTAATTTAAGCAGCTGTTGCATATTTCTGACAGCATTCAGTCTTTTGTAATATTGACTTTGAAGTCTGTAAAGCTGCTAAAGTTATATGTATTTGCCAAAGCTCAAATAGGTAAACAACCCCATCCAACTAAATAATGAATTGGCTGATTGTGATTTATTTAAGCAATGTTATTAGAAGCTGGTTCTTTCTTTTATGGATGAAAGCGAATGAATATTTATTTCAGTTAATAATTTCTCAACTGATACGCCACCCAAAATCTTTCTTTTGAGTATCAAATACTTAAACCTCTGTAGCTTTTACAGGCTCAAATCTGGCAAGAGCTTTGTCTTAAGATGCATTTTGATAAAAAGATGATTGTTTGGGTATAATATATAATACTAGGAGTGTTTGTGGAAGAATATGGACATCCAAACACCGCCCCCCCACACATCACATCACATTAAATCATCACATACAGCTCCCTCTCTCATGCCCCTTCTCTTTCTGTATATTTATACGCACAGTATGCGTATTATTACTATGATAAATCAGGAGAAATGTCAGTGAACACACAGAACATGTCCTATGAAATATGATTGATAGGTGCAATATCATCATGAGACAAGCTTGAGATTACTACAATATCCTTTCCCTTTTTCTTTTTCAATTACGTTACACAAGAAGAGCCATTTCCTTGCCTTCCTCTTGATTATGAATTGCACTGTCCTCTGTCCTATTGGACCTTCCTCCCAGAGGCCAAAAACCCCCACAGAGGAACAATGTTGATGTCAGACTCACTGACAGAGAGCTGACTTTAATAAAGCAATGGGAAATTCATTTTCAAAGGAAGGAAGCAGCGTGTGGAGACAAGATGACTCTGAAATACGAGGCTGAAGGCACGGCAGCGCACACAAGGCAGGATGCTGCAGAGATACCCTGCTCCTATTCACACACACATGAGCACACAAATAAGTGCACTAACACTGATCTGGTCAAAAAGTGAATGGACTCTATAAGAGTACATAATGTCCTGTTGCAAGTATCGCAGAAATACTTTGCAACTTGTGGCCATGTGAGCAGCTGATTGGGCGCCTAGTCGGCCGTCTGTACTGGCATTCCTTCCAGCAGGAGGATAACATACAAAGTGGAGGGCTAAACCACCACATTGCCGCTGCTCCCCTCACAGTTTGGTGTGAGGTGACAAACGCCTCCATGTGGATTACAGTTTTTCTTGCATTTTACAACCAGGTTAGCACTACAACGGCAACACAAACCTCAGCCAAAGTCAAAAGTTGTAGTCTAAACTCTCAAGTTGTGTTGCAAGACTTTGTGGCGTGGACAAAAAGTAAGGGAACTCTGAAGAAGTGGGGGCGACGAATGTGGGAATTTGAAGTGAATGTTTTCAGTTAAACGTTGGTTTAACATTTGACTGGAGATCTATTGGGTTTGCTGGTTCCTGTCTTTATGTGTGGGTCTGTGTGTATTTGTTCTGTGTGTAATGCAGACTTTGTAAGATTCCTGTGTGGACTGGGGTAAATGAGGGTTGTGGAATGTGAGTGGAGGGTAATCACGGCAGACCTACAGGAGTAACCAGATACCGACTGCCAGACTTCAGAGGAGCGGGAATCCCTCCACGCCGACACACCACCTCCTGCAGGAGACACTTTGGCTGGGACATAAAACCTTCCCCCTCTTTTAACCCAAAGCTGGCCCTTAGCATCCAGCCTCCCGCCCTCACTCTGAAAATCAATTTTTGTCTGCTTGTCGTTATGTGTTCACTGCCCCTATACAAATGAACACAATTTTGATGATTTGCCACTTTTTTGTGTGATAGTAATAATAACTTTATTTATAGCTTATTATTTACAGTACAACAAAGTGGCTCTGACACATACTTGACATGATTGCCGTTTAAATTTTTAACACAAACATCCACCACCGCAACCAAAGCACTGATGTATTTCAATAGGAAATGACAGAGTATTTGCATTTTAAGACATAATGCTTATTTTGCTAGACTTAAAAGACAAGGCATGAATACAAATACACAGACACAGACACGCATAGGATGCAAAGGAAATGGTTGATCTTTATCATACTTTCTGGATCAGACCATGACCCTGCTGTCTTCCTCCTCAAAACATCCTGTCTGACCAGAGAGGGAGAGCGAGCGATATACAAACAAGATGGGGTAGATGGTGTTGTTTACAACGGCAAAGAGAAACACAAAATTTGACAAAACGCCGGAAATAGTACTAGCTCTAATCGCTAGAGAACAGACTGTTCTTGCCCTTAATTTTCCATGTTTTCTTATGCATTATTATCCATACAAAACATCTCAGAATCATGAAATGGTTATTTTGCAGAAAATAGTCTGCAAAATGTATTGGCTAGTTATACAATGTGTTGCTTATGGCAACAAGGGAATGAAAATGAGCCAACATACCGACTGACCACTTTCTAGTATCAATTCTGCCCCAATTTCATGGTTACTTTCCTACAGTTAATATAAGCTAAAAAAATCACTAATAGTCTGCAATATCCTTGACTAACAAAAGTGAAGTGAGTGTTTAAAGAAACACCCTCCATGAAGAATAAATCCCTTAGGGAAAATCTGGTGAGTGTCTAGTGAGAAAGAAGACGCTCAACACATACTTAAAGTACGTATACTCATACACGAATGTTTGCATGGGTGTGTGCAGCGCACAATCACACATTGTAGTTTTGGACGGTCTCTGCTGTCTTGTACAGTAGACCCTGGGGCCTTGTTATGTGAAAAAACAAGATCAAAGCAATAGTGCTGATCCAGGCAGGGGGAAGAGATAAAGAGATGGACATACAAAGAGAGAGAACTGTATAGAGACGACCATAACTTCTGCTTTTTCCCTAATTGTCTCCACGCTCAATGCCAGAAGAGCACACGTAGCAAAGAAACCGCTGTCTGTTCATCCTTAACACTTGACTTGAACTTGGTTAAGATCCACTTTCTCTTGTGCTACTGACTCGGTCATCATCTACTCTGACCGCATCAACAATACAGACAATACTAACTTACCTCTGTGGTTTCCAGGCGTCAAGACAGTTTTGAAGACCAATGCAATTGAGTTGAAATGACCGCTTTTATGGCCCTCACATTACTGACAGTTAACATTTTAAACATTTCAAAAGCAGCATCTCTTTCGAGAGACTGTGTCCTTGACACTTTAGAAAATCCACAGACCTCGCTTGTGACCACACAGTTTTCACTTGGGCTGTTTTTTTTACTGAAAAATAGTGGCTTAGAAATTTGAGTGATTTTTGTGATGAAGCAGAAAAACAAGAGCGGTCTTTGGAAAAGGTGACGGCCGTTTAATTTTGAAATGGTTGCATAATTAAATGTTGCAATGCTTTGAGCACAACAAGTGACAGTCAGTTCAACTCCTGTATTGAGGTGGAGGCAGAAATCTCAAATGGACAGTCTATAAAATGCTCTCAAATTGTTTGGCATTTTCAAAAAGTCTGTATATTCTGGCCAGTACCAGGTGTTTAATTTGGGTGAACCAATCCTTTTAAGACGTCAAGTCACTCTCATCCGTGGTTTGTGTTGTTTATAAAGAGAGTTTAGAGCAATGAATCTGTTGAAGATGGGTCCTCCTTAATAAGTTATCCATGTCCCGCAGTGTGCACATCACCTCTCTGTCTCTCTCTCTCTCTCTCTCTCTCTCTCCCTCTCTCTCCTCTCCAATGCATCTTCACCCTTCGCTCCTTCACCTCCCCTCTTGTCTCCTCTCTCTGTGAGTGGTCTCTTCCTGTTGCCTGTTTTTTAAGCATGAGCCAGCAACGCTGACGTACTTCCATGTCGTACCGGGTGAGCCGTGCTCTCCAAACAAACACACTGAGGCCGATAGACACCCTGGCAGCAAGAAGATCAAGATAGCAAGGACAAAAAATTACCACCAGAGACTGTTTGTTAAAATGAGATACTAGAGAGAGAAAAAGTCCAGAGACAGTTTGATTTAACTCTGCTTTGTGCACTGTGCCACACAGATAGTAGATAGATATGTTTTGGTGGATATTACACTATGCTATCTACAGAATGAATAGATATTTTCCCCTAGCGTGTCTTATATTCAATCACAGGAGAATAACCTCAGTGGTGCTTCAGTATAACTACTGTAGCTTTACAAATCAACCGGTGTTACTTTACTGTAAGATTTGCATTGATAGAGGAGCAGGACAAACCTTCTGGTAGATTTAGTCACAATGTGAAACTCATTGTACTTTTCTGTCATTGCTGAAGATAAGAGTGGCTAAATCTGAAGCTCCTTTTAAAAGTTCACCTAAAATGCTGTCTCACACTTTTAGTGTTCAATTTTTTTTTAGTCTGCTTTGGAACAGCGTATTTACAAACACCTCACTTGAGATTGCCTTGGTCACACTTGACGGAGCTAATCATAGGTGAGCAACTGGGTCCTCTTTCATCTTAAGCCATTTTTTTCTCTCTATTACACGTCACTCCATGGTTTGTGCAGCGATGCCTGATATTGAATGGTACTGAATGAAATGTTGGAGAGAGACTTTTAGCAGAAGTGAAGCCGAAGCTGGCTTTCATCCAGTACCTGCCATCATTCATCTGGGCAACAGGGGTTATTGAGAACAATCACAGACGTGTGTTGACAAGCTTTATACGCGTGATGATGTGTAGGTCTCCCTCTGCAAAGAGCCTGAGAAAATGTTTTTCATTCCAGCCTTCTGCCACTGTTACTCAGTGAAAGCTCTCATTACTGTAAAGCAGACATTTTCATTTAAAAGCCAAATAATACATTGATTGGACTGACTGAGTTTTTGGAGATGTTTTTAAAACTTCCCATTGTAAAACTCCATTAATGAATAGTTTTCATACCAACACTCAATCAAAAAGCTCCCTGTTTTTGATTTAAATCCCTTGTGTTGAGTATAGAAGCCACAGAGTTGAAAACTGAGCTTTGGAGATGTTGGAAAGCACCTTTGCTTCTTCCACTTTTTCCCATCGCGACTCTCAGACCTGTTTGAACTGATCGTCTCGCCAAAGTCCACGGAAGACGACAAACATGCAGAGCCCTGTCAGAGTATTCTTTCAAGAAAATCAATTGCTTAATTTCTCACTTGACAAACTGAGGAAAATGACGAGTCCAATTGCATCGTGCGTTGATAGTGTCATCCCACAATGCAGTTTGTGATGGAATAATGTAATTTGCGTCCACATGGACTGTGTCCAGAGATTGAACTGATTTTTGGAAATTTTGCATGCCTTTTGTTTTGTTGCAGGAGGGATAAATACCCTCACTGGGCCTTCATTTTGCAGCAGCGAGACTAATCCCTGCTGCACAGATTTGATTTCAGCAATCAAGGCTACAAACTTGGTATTTACAAATGGTCATGTGGCCACTTATTCATGTATTCACTCATGTTGATGATGATCAGATAATGCTTTACCGTCCAGGTAAAGCGCCACATTGAAAAAATATTGTCACTGGCTGTCATTTTCTTATTTATACTGTTTTTTAAACAAAGATGTCCGATTTTATTTTTTCTACATATATGAATATTAACACTATAACTTGTCAAAAAACTTTATTAGGGGCCCACTCAGTTTCCCTAGGACCCACTCAGATGACCACCTGTGGGTCCTGAGGACTACATTGAAAGCCTGTCCAAACACTGAGTTGATGAATGATCCCCTGAGGATGAACCCTACTGTCTGTGCGGCTCATCTGACTTCTCATCTAGTGACACAAGCAAGTCATAGTTTTCACTTATCCTGAGAAATCTCTCAATGGCTACAAGGTACATTGGCTTCTCTGACACTTCCTCAACATTTGTGGTTTGTCTTACATGTCTCAACACCTATTGGATGGATTGCCATGAAATTTGGTACAGATGTTCAGGTCCCCCTCAGGATGGATTGTAATAACTTTGGTGATCCCCTGACTTCTCATCACATCATACTTTCACTTGAAAGTTCATACTTTGGTTTATGACCAAACTATTTCATGGAGTCTGCAATCTATTGACTGTGATGATTCTTCCCTGTTGTTTTAAGTGGTTTCACATAATTACTTGGGTTCAATAGGAGCATGATCGTATCTCCAGATTTCATAAAGTTGTACCATTCACAACTTCCCTACATCATGCTGCTGGGTGAATTTTGAGTCCTTGAGTAATGGTGGGCGTCTTTTTTAAGTTTATCTGACAATGAATGAGTCTGAATGTGTAGGGTTAGGAGCTCCTCTTTCAAAGGTCCAAGGCCATGTCAGACACCCTCTGAGATTCTGTCCCCTCATAATAAACTCCCAATCCCAATAAGCATTTGGTTACTTTCATAATATGGTAGGAAGAAGAAGATGTAGACAGAAAACATAAAGGCATGTGTAGATGAAATCTATTTGTAACAAAGACAAACACTGAGACAGGTTTGTTTATAACCATCTCTCGCTGAGGCTGATGTCTCAGGCAGACTTGGTAAGATTAGTGAACAGTGTTGATGAGAATGCACTGGATTTACTGGACCACTCTTGGCTTGATTCAGTCTCTCACTCAAAGCGTACACACACACACACACACACACACACACACACACACAGAGCAAATCCTTTTCATGTAATGAAATCCCCTTTGTTAGCAGAGGAATTTGTCCACGGGTACAGGGTCTATCTTGGCAGTGTGTGAAGCCTTATCAAATATTTGGAAACACACCAGACAGAGCCTCTTTGATTGTAACCATGTGGAGATGTGAAGGGAAGAAAAAACAGTTGAATGGATAGTGGGACATGCAGGAATCTCCAAACAGGAAATAGCCCACTACAGAAAAAATGGAAGACGGACAATCCCGTCATTCTCAGTCCTCACCTACGTACACTAGTCTCTTATGCAAAAACACTACACCGTACACACTACACTAAACCTGAACACCGTAATGTTCAGCAGAAGTTATTATAGTGGTTATAGCCGTAGACACAAAAGATACACAAACACCGTTTCTTAAAGCTGTGCGCTCCCATCAGACTAATCAAAACATGCACCGACTTCCAATAGAGTAGAAACACACTTTCATCAGTTTACTCTGCTTATGTTTATGGTTGTAATATATGAGGATGCATCACCAAATATTGATTAATTATAATTCTATGTAATGTATTAGCCATCGGTGCTTGAGTTAGAATGCAGAGAAGTCAAATGTAAAATGAATACATTTTAATAACTCATTAATCTGAGATGGGGCTGTTTATGACCTTTTCCACCTACGATTTAAACTATTTGATTTAAGTCTTCTCCAAGTACTATAAGTATTAAAGTGTCAGTAAAATAAATCAAATATTTAAGTATTATAAATAAAACATGAGAGGTCATAACTAGGAATTGTTTAATTTAAAGTTTATTTGCTCAGTCTTGTGTAATACCTCTAAAGCAAATAGACATAAACTTTCAAATTATTTCAGATCCTTAACTTGGGTCTGAATCAAAGCTGGAATATGCAGAAATGAAACCAAGGTGGATATCGGAGAGGGGAATACAGCCCTGCTGTTGCTAAGCAACTGCATGCCTCAAAGTCCCTGGAATTTAAACAGTGGAAGAGATCCAATTTTCCTGGGGACTGATTTCAACGTCGCGCCTATCTTAGAGGTGCCCTGGACGTAAAAGCAGAAGCCCGCCTGAACAGTGATGTGGATTTCAATGTGTAGATGTTTGTGTGATGGGGGGGGGGACTAGAATCCCACTGCAGAGGATGCAGAGGCCAAATACAGTGAGGCCATGTGTTTGAGTCTGTGTGAGCATGTGTGCATGAGTGTGACTAGTGGCCTTTTTGAATGTATTGAATCATCAGTGTCACTGACTAAATCAGTAGATTTTTAAAGTGTGTCCCATGCTTCTCCTAGTACTACTTCAAAGTGAGATAAGTGTATCCTACAATTAGCAACTGTCAGCTGAGCCACATCAGTCCAGTTCTTGGCGGTAATGTGCCTTTAAGCTGGTTTAAGTGACATTAATCAAGAGACAGAAGGGAGTTTATAACATGCAGGATTCAGCCTTAATATTCTTCATGTCCACGCAGTTCTAGCAGAACCGCTAAAGTGATAACAATAATACATGTCTGACATTATTCATAGATATCCTTTTATCAATGATTTTGAGATATGTGTTTCTCCCATGAAAAATGTATTGGACAGAAACCATTTAAAATAATCACACTATGTCTCTTATGTCCCCTTATCAGAGTACTTTTTTAGTTCTGTAGCAATAAGTTAACTTCCTCATTTCTGTTTGTTAAATATGAAGCTGCAGACAGGATATGGTTTGCTTAGTTGAGCATGAAGACTTGAAACAAGGGGTAACAACTAGTGTGGCTCTGGTAAGAACTAAAAAAGTCTTGTTGACAAGACAGGCAGAGACTCGAGGAAATTACTTTGCCTGGCCAAGAAATAGTCCTATTCATAACTCCCCATGACACAACAGCTTGTCATCATTACACTTCAGTTTTCTATGGATTAAACAAAAGAGCTTTAAGTTACTGTTGGCATATTTTTACATTTTTCTAACTTAAGTACAGAATAACTTAATGAAGTCAAATCTTTGTCTTCATTTCAATTAGAATCAGAAGCTGTGTATTAAGTATGTTGTAAAATTTGTTATTTCCAACTGTATTCCTCCTTTTTACTCCATGCGCTGTATTGTGCACTCTTTTACCTTTTGGTAACATGTGTCAGTGCAGTGACCTCTCATGCAGATTCATGTTAACGGTGGTGAGTCTGTGTCCTACCAGCTGAGCCACACACAAATCCCCCACCATTTACTATGGCATGCTGAACTCTGAACCAGTGTACTGTTAGTGGAGCTAAAAAGCACATCCAGTTCACAACATTGATTTCACTCACCCAGTCAATTAGCTGGCCAGTCAGTCATCCAGCCCGCCATCCAGTCATCCAGGCGGCTGGTCTGCCTTTTTTGGAACATTTCAGATGGGTGTTTGGGTGTGAGTGAGCATTAGGGATGTGATTTGAAGAAGATTACCAAGGACCAGAAAGCTGCCTTGGGGCTTCATGTGCTTTTCAACAGAGCTGCCACTGTCCCTGCTGCATTAGTGTTGGAAAGATGTGGTGTGTGTCACTTTCTCCCCCTCTTTCTGCCTCTGTCTCTCTCTCTCTCATTCGTTAAGTGGTTCAGACATTGAAAAACATGACTGCAGGGGCTTGCAGTGATATCTAGGTCTTCTCCTCCCTTCCTTTTGACAATATTTAACCATTTGTGCTTTGTGTGGTCATGACCACATCACATCTGCACCCCTCTTCACTTTGACCGTCCTGATCTTGCCTCTCATGAAGACTCCCTCTGTGAGTCTGCATAGCACTCTGGGGAAGTGGATGGGTATTGCTGCCCCAGACCAGGACATTTGGGCTAATTATTTATGCTGCTAATACCCTCATCTGGCCATGGAGAGTACAGTAGATTACAGTAGCAAAGCAAAGCCTTGGGGATAGTTTCAGTCTGGGGTGACGAGTACGCTGGTGTTCAAAGGCCTCTTGTTTCTCCTTTCTGGATAGCTATGTTGTGGTATGAGTTAATAAAGGTGTGGCATTATGAAGCATGTCATTAGTGGCTCAGTTGTTGTGATCATAGGTTTGTTTATATATGGGTGTGTATGGTATCTATTATAGAAATGGAGCAATTAGTATGGTCTGCTATTTTGTTTTTAGTGGTGTTGTTATTTGGACTTGCTGTCATTCACTGTTTGTATGTGTACTTGTTTACGTGTTTGTTGTGGGATGGACACACCTTAGGGCAACGGCGACTGTGGCCAGTATAAATACTTGTTTGCTCCAATGGTGACAAGCAGTCATGGCAACATTTCACTATTGGAATCCATTGTAACTGACATGAAACAAAACCTTTTTTTTCTGGCCACTTGTTGTGGACACAACATCGATATATCATCACATTTTACTTAAACTTGTTAGTAAGCAGTTGCTTATTTAAACATCCAGCAATTACAGAGAATCATTGTCGTTCATTTGAAATCATGTGTGTGAACACCTGATGAATGTAAGTCCAATAGTTGCTCTCATTCTACCTCTATTTTGGTCTCTACCAACTTATGAGGAAAATAACTGGCTCGTTAGCTGCAAAATGGTCAACTATGTTTACGAGCTAGTCGCTAACTGTGCCGCTCGGCGCTCAGCAGGTAGCGTACAGTGGGTTTTTAAAGGGTATTTGTTGAAAACGGCTGTCTGCTGAGGCAAAAAAACTAATGCTATGTCCGACCAGCTGATCTTTGTGTTTTTAGCCTTAGGACTAACACAACAGGGCTACCTGCTGTGTACACATGACAGGCGCTAGCCTTGTTGCCTTAGCCTGCAAGGCTTAAAAACAGATCAGCTCACCATGCCTCTGCTCACCTCCTCACCTGGATGCAACAGCTGTCTCCTTGTCGCTGGCCTCAGCACTAAATTGTGCATGGCCTGTAAATGCAATCGGACATGTTTTGCGTCATCTGATTGTCTTTATTGAGACTACTGAGTAAACTATTTACAAGTACTGGCAGATAACAATCAGTTGATCGGAGCACTCCCTTTTTTATTTTTAGATTTAAGTTATTTAATAGCCAGTGTTTAATGAGACATAAACTTTTCTATTGCAGAAAAATTACAAAAATGTTTGCTGTCAGTTATAGTTCTTAGAAGGAAAATTGGAATCGGCCAAAATCTGACTTATCAGATCAGACTTTTCAAAAGGGTAAAATGGACCTGGCAAAGAAAATTGCAACTGGTGCTTCTCTAGTTATTGCAGGGTCAAGTGCTTAAGATCGCAAGTGTGGGTATTGGGACAGATCAATACTCCATTTGGCTTCCATATGAATTTGTGTGTCTCTAAAAGATCAAATTTTGTGCTTGTGTACCCCTGTTAATGCCTTTAAAAGATAAGCTTTGCAGAGCCAAAATAACCAAATTAGTGTAGACAAAAGCCAAGAAGTTAAGTCTGGTTCTAATTGTGCAATATGTAACCATGGCACCCACACAAGAAGTGGTTGTGTATAATTGGGGCAGCTCTTTGAAAATGTGCAGCTCATCCCTCAAATTAACTGTTGCCGGTGAAGCGTACTTACCTGTCCTGCTGCCTCCAGATAAGATGACTGTTGGGGATTTAATCACTGAAAGTGATGGGTCTTACACAGCACACAAACAGCTGCGGATGACAGATACCCCTCTAACACAGAACAGGCATAGCCTCACTGGCATTATGGCCTTAATCATACACTAATGTGTATGTGGTTGTGTCGAGTTGAAGAATTTATAACAAACAAGCATTGATGTGATTTTGGAGAGCTTTATGTGTGGGAGTGTCTTTGCTAAGTAAAGCTATTTTCACAGCTTTGGTTAGCATGTCTTACTGCCTGTGCTGAGACTGGGTTTGAATAGTTTGAGTTGTAAAGGCTATGTGTATGTCAAAATGACTCTGATTGGTACCTTCACTCATCTCTAGTGTCCTCCATGCTCATTTTGGCAGAAAAGATGTCAAGAGGAAGCATGCAAAAGGTTGAGATGGAGAATCATTACCACTTCACTCGTGCAAGGTCTTTTCACTTGAACTGTTTTTGTTTGTGAAAGAAACAAAAATTGGCATTTATTACAGTCTAATCTATGTACGTGAAGAGTATTGAAAAATGATAGTGCCTCTTACATCGTGTGAAAGTAATGGTGGTGAAAACAAACGTAGAAATCAGTTGGATAGTCGACATGAAAGCTGATATGTGCCGACTGTGCCAGCTAACCCACAAATGAACCCTGAGATGACAGAGAGTGTGAGAGACAAGGGAAGGGGAGGAGGAGAAAGAGGTGATGGGGAGCAACAGAAAAAGCCTGGTGAGAAATGAAGTTGTGTGTGTGTGTGTGTGTGTGTGTGTGTGTGTGTGTTTCACCTCCTCTCTCTGAACCACAACTTGTGAGGGCGACAGCCTGTGAGAGAACAGGAAGCAGAGGAGACTGTGGAGGTGTGAGTGAGTGTGTGTGTGTCTGTGTGTGTGTGTGTGTGTGTGTGTGTGTGTGTGTGTGTGTGTGTGTGTGAGGGTAAAAGATGAGTGGGCAGTCTAGCTGCTAGCTGAGCAGACTAGCACTTTGTTCTATTATTAGGATCAATATTTTGTATCTCCAGAAGTCACCTTTCGGGAAATACAAATCGCATTAATGCATTTGAAAATGAAAAGTTATTGTGTAGTAAAAGTCTACATTGGGGCTTACCATTGTGAATAGAATATTGTTTACATAAAGATGCCTTTTTTCTTTCCCTTTAAACCTGATGTGTCTGACCAGATTGACTTGGTGCATGCTATATTTGAAAATCCAATAGAGATTCCCTAGTTGTTCCGTTTCAGTTCCTTTTCAGTGAGGAGCCCATCCAAACTTCCCAGTTAAATATTAAAACCAACTGAAGCCACTGAGCCATTGTTGAGTCTCCACAATTGTTTTTACAAACTGAAAAGCCTGTATTCTTTCAAGTAAAGCCTGTGGGGTTAATGATGAATAATTATTTAGCTTCAAAGGTTGTGTACAGCACTAAGAATATTGCAAAGAATCATTATTTTTAAAAAGATGTCGGACAAAAACAATTTGAAACTTTCATTCAAAAAGCATATGTAATCAAAAGGAAATCCTTATCAAAAGGAAACTTCAATATTTGATTCCTTTTACCTGTAGCATACACTCGCTATATGCAGCATATGTGACCAGCATATGTTAACGCATCACAAGTTCAAGGGAATTTTTTAGTTTGGACTTTTTTGAGGTAAGGTGGCACGATTATATTATTGATGTAGAGATATTAACTGAAGCTGCAAGTCCTATAATTGGCGGTCTCCTAGCCAGCCAGTTCCTTGTCTAATAAAGAAACAGTAGTAATGAGGACAGAGTTAACTGAACAACAAGAGATGAGTTTTAACAATACACCACAGACTAAGACATCCTCTGTGTGTTTCTGATGCTTGACTGCTTTCAGGCCTCTCAGGCCTCGAGGCCTGAGACAGCCAAGATTATTGACTGTAAGCTTCTATAAGCTTCTTCCTGTAAGGTAAGAGATGAACAATTTTTCAGCAATATGTATAAAACCTGACCCACCAAAATAATGTCTGCATGGCCTGAGCAGTATCAATGTGGCTTGTATTCTTATTTTTCCTTTTTTTTATTTTATTTTTTTACTTTTCATTTTCAAGTTTCATTTTTAGCTGGCATGACTCATGGCAGAGAAAACAGTATGCTTATACTCTTTTCTTCAGAATGCAGTGGCAAACTATGAGTGGCATAGAGACTTATAGGTGAAATCCACGATAAAACAATGCGTGGTGCTCTTCTGAGAACTGCGATTCAGTATTCATGACCTACCCCCAACCAGCAGACAGGATACTGAGCGCAGCTGGCAGCCAAGTGTGGATGTTGGTGTGTCTTTGTGTGCGTGTGCACATGGTGGCTGCATCTAAAGTAGCCCCTGTTGTACACTCATGATGACACCATGATTCAATTATATAGAGCCGGTGCTTTGCCTGAATATTAATCTGGGGGCCCAAACTTAATTTGTCTGGCGATGGGGGACACAAGCCCATCTGGCTGTATGGTAAGAGTGTGTGTGTGTGTGTGTGTGTGTGTGTGTGTGTGTGTGGGGGTTGTCTGTCTATTGTGAATCACAGAGGGACCTGTCACCCTGTCTTGAGGAAGACTGATCAGTTTGTAGGAGGCAGACAATCACTGGACGCGCGCGCACACACACACACACACACACACACACACACACACACACACACACACACACACACTCATTCAGAAAATGATAGAGAAAGAGATGATTTTTCTATAAAAGTCATGAGAAGTTGCTATGAAATATGAAGTAGTAAGTAATAGCTGCTTTCTGTGGGCAGAAAATACTACTAGTAGTTGTATTTGAGTGTAGTGGCTGTGAATCACAATAAACAGCGAACACATCAATTGTTAATGAGAATGTGAGGCTTCACTTTCTGCCATTATTGCCTTAAATTGAACAAGAATTCAAATGTCTTTAAAATACCTGAAGTATCTTGTAAATGGTATATTTATAGTCGCCATAGTGATGATGTAAAACTCTCACACACTTGGCTATTGGATCTTATCGCACAGCTGTATATGTGTTAGCTGAACATCCACAGCCCCCCCAGGTCAAGTGGGAACCCCCCGCCTCGTCCTTGTCACATTGCCTACAGTCCTTGGGGACAGAAGCAGCGCCCCGGGGCACGAACGCAACCTCTCCTTGACCTCCCTCTGTGCAAGTGACCTTCCTCTGACGTGTAAGGTTAGCTTTTATACTGGTGCTGAGGTCAAAGGCAGTGACTGAGAGGAAAGAGGCTGAATAGAGGGAGGCAGATAGGGGGGAGGAGAAAGGACTGCAATAGAGAGGGAGATAGGGTACAAAGAGCAGACTGCAGGACTGCGTGTGTGCTTGTGTGTGTGTGACGGATGGGGGTGGGTTGAGGAAGTTAACAGTTCATAGAGCGTGTCTCTCACATTCTGCTTCAGTTATTTTTTTTATTTTATTTTGCTTTTTCTGCATTGCTCGTCAACAGGAAGCCTGTAGGGCAGAAGAGGGGTGATAATGTGAGGAGACAGACAGAATTACACACACACACACACACACACACACATATGCTTGAAAGCTCACATTGCAAGGAAGGTGTCCATGACTTCTTGCATATGTTGGGCTGGCGTTTTGGTTTTTGTCTGTCTGTTTGTCAGGGTGACAGAAATAGTGTGTTTGTTAAGAAAAGGTGTGAAGACGTGTCTCCGGCTGAGGCGTATATCAACTGACTGTCAGAGGGGATTTCTCATTGTCTCCTCTTTCTCCATCATGTCTGTCTCTGTCATTATGGGAAAAACGTCTCCCTCATCTAAATCTAACGTTGCACACTTTTCTTCTCCAAGATTCAATCTTCTCTCCTCTCTCCCCCTCCTTCCTCACCTGTTCCTCTCTTAACCTTATAACTACCTGAAACCTAACCTCCAAAAAGCAGCATATCTAAGCTCATCACCAACGTTGTAAACAGATCTCGACATTAGTAAGACTTTCTTTCTCCCAAATTCTCTTCTGACGGGTAATGATTGGGCTCTGTCTTAGTACTCTGTGATCACATTTGGGTGTATTTGATACAAGCCAGAAGTTTAAAAGGCTTAATAAATCTTAATGGAAAGCTGAAGCCTGGCATAAAAAAAAATCATTTCAGAATTCAGTCTGAAGAAACTTTTGTGTCATTCTTCAAGGTTTATTTAATGAACCACACCCGTAGTATTGTAAGTTTTAGCCTTTTAATTAAAAATCATGCATGCTTTGCATTTCTGTCATCCCTTTTTCAAAGCATTCTTTACATTTTTAGATTAATTTCCTACTTTCCAGGCAGCCGCTTGTTTCCATTGTGTTGAGTACACAATGAAAATGAACTTGCAGGCATTTGAATCCTGCTTGTGATTGAAAAAAAAAAAAACTAAAAAAAAATCCATCTCTCTACTAGCTAGGGCAGCCACAAGCGATTAGTATCGATGAATCTAACAATTATTTTCTCAATTCGTTGAATGATGACTTCGTTCGTTGTCTCATTTTGTTCAACCAACAGTCCACATCCCAAAATATTGAGTTTACAATGATAAAAACGGGGAAAGCAGCATCCTAATTTGGTATTTTGTTTTGATACAGCCAATTACTTCAATTGATTATGGAAATAGCTGCATCTTCATTTTCTGTCAATATACTAATCAATTTATCATTTCAGCTCTGCATTTCATGGAGCATTTTCAATGGAGTTCTCAGAAGCTTAAATCCAATAGATAAATAACCCGCAAACATGGATGCTGGATTGGAAATGCTGCTGTTTAGGGCGTCCTTGAACACAACTACAGGGAGGGTTTTTAAAATGGTATTTTTTCATCGTGTAGAAATGTAGAACAGTGGGTACCTGAAACGAAATTCTGTCTAGAAACTTAAAATTAGGGATGGGCTATGATTTTAAAATATTTGTTAAATTATTAAAACATTGAATAGTTCAAACGACTATGGTTTTTTTTTCAAAAAGTATATTTTCCTTTATTTTTTACCAGCAGCTGAGGTACGCACGTCAGGAGCAGCAGATAGATACGGGGCTTTGAGATGGAGCCAGGCGCCCGTAGATGTGGGCACTAACAATCTTCGATTTTTGCTGTTTAGGCATTCTAAGTCCCATTTCATCCAGCCGATCTTCCAGTGACTGGATATTCGCTAGAAGCAGCCTTAGGTATTAACTAGGTTAGCTTGGCTCTTATCCCAACTCTTTCCTCTCCTCCCGGGGAGATCGCCCCTCCTGCTGCGGCTCTTGGTCCGGGTGGACGGAGGATGTCATGGGCAGCGATCGAATCAACATCTGCTTTTAAATGTAGCGGCAGCAGTGGCAAACTATGCTGTAATTATTGACAAAACTAAATGTGTCAAAATATTTGTTTGGTGACGGTTAAGGTTAGGGTAAGGGCCAGGGTCAGGGAGCCAGTATTTTTATAAAGGAAAAAAAGGTGGCACTTGATTTACCTGCTTCTACATCTGGAGTATATAGCTTTTGATTTAAGGTCACCTCTCAGTCAGCTTACTTTAAAAGGTTCCTAAATGTACTCTGAAATACACCACAGCCTCTGTTTGTTTGCCTGCAGTTTAAGATATGTGTGTTGACATGGACCTATCAGCCAAGCCTGTGGCTTTAGAGAGTCAAACAGGTTTTTACACCTGTATGTTAATTCTGACACCTTGGTGTTTCCCTTGGCTCTGAGGTGAGTGTCAAGACAAACTAGAGTTTAATTACTGGCCAGGCAGTTACTCCCCACACACGTTAGACTGCAGTGTAAATACACACAGGAGGAAAAGGTGGATTAAAATATTACACAGATGAAAGTAAGCAGCTCTAACTTTCTGGCTCTCCCCGTCTCTCCCTCTCCTACTCATGGAGATCAGGAGTGAAATAATTAATGTGCCTGACCTGCTTCTGTCTGCTATTCTATGTTTTCCATCCAGTGATATCCCCTCATTCCTTCTCTTTCTGCTTTCTTCACCATCCCCCCATCTCACCATATGCCTAGATCTTTGCGTTAAAATTAACATGTTGTTAAAGGGTTGTGCTTTATTAATCATTTAGATCTATGGCATCAGCCAGTATAAGAAGACAAAACGCATACCATAGGAAATGTTAGCCGCTGTGATGTCTTGATGTCATGTTCTATAGTGGCCTATCATTAGCTTAACCATCTGTCTTGGAGAGGAACAATTGATGATGAGCATTCAAGTCCAATGATGTGCCACCATAACTAGCACAGCTTGACTGTATCAATAATACACCAATCACTTAAAATAATCAATGATGTCTATCTGATTGTCTAAAGGGTTTGTCAATAAAGCTGGTTTTAGTTGCGATACGAGTCATATTTGTGCTGAAGATGAGGATTTACAGTTCAAATTCATCCATTTGTAAGACAAAAGCCAGTCACAGTTTTCCAAAGCAATTAAAAACTAATTAGTTAAAAACTTAACTAGCAAGCAATGTGATGCTTTTGTCTCCTTGTGGTCCTTTCTCGTTAGCTCCCTGGGATTTTGTGCACCTTATTGCAAAGTGCCACCTATTTTGAAATCCATGCTTGATGTCATCATTTTTTGGGGGAAAACAAACTTGAGAATTGCAATGTTTTGTATGCATGTTGACAGGAAACGCACAGAGGTGAGCTGACCCTGAGCTCTTTGCTTGCTAAATAACAATGAGTTTGTGAGACTGTGCGGAGAGGTGAGAACCATCACCTTGAGTGAGATGGGAAATATGCTTTTACCCAGACAACATGCCAACACCCGCTGGTCCAAGAGAAACAAGCATCGCAATCACAACTGCTTAACATTTTCCAAATGGCAACGTTTTACTTTGTTTCTACGAGTTTATATGACACACACCAGCGAGTCGCAAACACATCCCACACTCGTGCACGTCTTTTTGTGTGTGTTCAGCATTCGGAGCTGGAGCCTGAAGTCATTCTTCTGAAAAGCGTGGCGTAGTTGTGCTGACACCAAATAATGTCACTATTGTTGTGCCCGGTGCCACCAATCTCGGCGTCAGCCCCAGTGTCTCCAAGAGAGGCTTTGCGATCGCCTAAATAGAGCGATGAATGGCTCTTTGTCTGCGGGACTCGTGTCTGAAGTGCAGCCATGAAGGCTCTGAGATACTCACACACACACACACACACACACACACACACACACGCGCACTGTTGTAACATCCACTCAACTGGATACTTTTAGTAGGGTAGAGGCCAGACTGAAATATCTATATATATGTCTGTGTTTCATACAGATTACATTAAGTGAAGCATTTACTGGCATACACACACCTCTCCTCATACACACAGAGACACACGCATGCATACATAAATGCTCAGATGAATGACTTAAAAGAGGTGAGAGATGCTCCAGCCCACACATTGTAATTATCATATATATTGTATTGGCATTTCACACATGGCTCAATGTCAAAAAAAAGCTACACATTTAATGAAAAGCATGGCTCTTGAAAGAGAAGCACCAGGCCATAGAGAGTGTCTATCAGATCTGATCTCATTTAGCATGTTGAATATGTATATGTATTGTAAGAAAGTAGTAGTACACATTTGTGGCTTGGGAAGTAGTAAAGATGCTGCAATGGAAATTCAGTGCTTGACTACAAATCTCATTTTTAACATCTGGTCAAGGACCTTTACTAGGCTGACAATGAAATACGACTTTTACTTGTTGAAAATATGCTGTTATTTTCTCCAGCTTAAAGTCACGAAAATTAAGTTCATTCTTCATCGTTGCCGCCCAGTGCCCTTGTGCTGAAAACATCATGATAAAGACAGGGATACATTACCATGAAAAAAAAGCTACATCTCATTTCTCTCCATCAGACCGTATGGAATGAATTCATAAACAAAGATATAGAGAAAAGCAACTGTGTGTGTTGTGGATATCCCTGCTCTGTAGGCACAAATTGTTTTTTTTTTCCAACACAATGGAGCATTCATTGTCGACATAGCATAGCTGTTGCCAAGCCTGATACCCCCTGGACTGGCTGCGGTTTGGGCACCGCATGACTAACAGGGTGACCCACTGACCACCCACTGACATCAGACAAATCCCGTGCAGGCTTGTGTCTGAGTGGTTGCCGTGACCCTTGCCTGTAGAGTGTGTGTGACAGGTGAGCTTCAGCACTCTGGGCTCCAGGGCCGCTGTGTGTCGTGTGTGTGTGTGGGAGGATGTGAAATGAAGTCAGTCAGACGGAGTCAGATTTTTGACAGCCAGTGTTGTCTGGGTTTCCCAAAAGACATCAGGGATGTTTTTGTCATGTTAGCCCACAATGGGACACAGGGAGAGAATCAAAATGTCAGCAGAAAGCCTGGCATACAAGTGGGGAAAAACACACCTGTATTGTTTAATGCTTCTACTGGTAGATTTGTATAGTTTTCTGTCCACATACATCAGTATGATCACTTCCTTCCTACTTTACTAGCTTCTGTAGCTTGCACACTCTCACAGAGCATTTCTTTTATCTGTCTTCCTGAAAAATTTAGGTGTGTTGCTAGACATAGGATAAAAGGGCAGCACTTGTGCTTAGAAGTCGGAACATTTTGTGAGGTTAACAAAGACTGATTTGTTAGGATTCAACAAAAATACAGCTCCCATTAAATATCCAGCAGCGGGCAGTGTACATGTTTATGCCACTGAAATGTGGTCTTTTTGATATCCATGATGCCCACTAACACTCTTTTGTAATGTCATCTTTACACCTTTTTAAGGTGTAATCTTTGTGTCTGAAACACCACTTATTGATTTACATCATTCTGCCAAGCTGGTGATGTCTTTTGGCGACACCTGTGGTTACCGTTATAACAGCACACACTCCATAACAAGCTGCTTTGGCAGAAATACAACAGAAGAGCAACTTGTATATCTGTTTGCAGTGCAGCCAAATAAACTTGCGTTGGTTTTGATCAAGATATCAAACATATCAAATAGCGTTCTGATTTCATGATGCAATCAGTTTTCGACACAGTAGCAGGCCACTGTTAAGTAAGACTGCAGTCAGCCTAAGAAAATCTTGGCCGACTGAATTTTTGGCTACTCTCCCTCACTACCCCACCCTTGCTGACGGAGAATGCAGAAAATGACAGCTGTCTTGTTTTTACCAGCAGGTGAGGGTAATCTGTGTTCATTATTCAAAAAGCGGAAGATGTAGGACTGTGAATATACCTAATATAAACAAAGCCGCCTTTGCTTACCATTTACACGCCAGTCTTGCTCATCAGACGCTTTTGTCACTTCCGTCTCTCATCTATTACCAATCAGGGGGATCTTGCTTACTGATGGGCTCCACTGCCGATTCAGCATGCTCAATTGGCTGAATATCCACTGATCGGAGTCCAACTAGTGCAGTCGGCAAAATCGAGATTCTTACCGACAGCCTGACATTGGCTGATGGCCAACCGCTGGCCCAGTGTGTCAGAGGCCTAAAGGTGGCTATTATACCTAATATCTGTGTGTGCCTTTTGTTTATGTATTGTGTATGTGTGGAGTGTGCTTGTAGGTGCCAAGTGGGCGCATACTATTGCTTCGTACAAATTAAAAAAAAAAAAAAAAACAAGAATAGGAATAGGAAGAGAAAGAGGGGAGGGGGGAGAGATGAAGGGAAAAGAGAACAACTCTTTTAGTGTTGGATGTACTGTAAGATAAAAGACTTCAGAGCAGTTAACCTGCTGGAGTGGAAACAGACAGAAATAATGAAGACGTTCTGAATAATTCACACACTGGGCAATTGTTCTGTGTTCATTAATTCACTTTTTACTGTTCTTTTGTTAGCAGACTTCAAAGCTCAGCTAGTTCAAGTAAACCAAAAATGTTGTGGTGAACTGATACGCTTGCAACAATACTGTTAATTAGATGAATTAACTGAGCTCTCAGCTCAGTGTAGTTATGCTGCTGATTCTCTCTGTATTGGCCTTGAGCTACAGCACATTCATTAAAGTCTCTGTAAAACATGATAGTAATGTCCAGCAACAAAGTCTGAGGCTGATGATATAAAACAACCAAATTTTGAAAGAGAAAACAGGGTTGAAAGGTGAGGAAATGTTGTACATGTTAAAGCTGGGGAGCATCTGAGAGTTTCTTCCCCCACTGACTCTGGATTACTGGAAAAAAGTGGTAGTAAGTGGTTGTATGTTTGTCTGTGTTACCACTGTGATTGCGCGGCAATCTGTCCAGGTTGTTTCCCTGCATGCTGTGATAGGCGACTTGGATAAGCAGGTGAAGGAGAACAACAAATCTTTCTACCTATTCAATGGCTAGAGCTTGATTTTTCTGTTTTTGTGTATATAAGTATAGTAAGAAAAATAAGTCTTTCGTCTGTCTTTGCAATGCAAACGAAGCCTATGTAAAATTTTATTGACATTTTAACAGGTGATTAATTTGGTGATGGAATAAGCGCAATCATTGGAGTCTGTTGTGGGCGAACAACTTCTACATTAATGTGTGCCGTAAAATTCAACCTTGGTTAACTTTCACACCTTTATTTCTGCTGTTTTCCAGTAGAAAACAGTCTTGACAGTGCTAAACTAATGATAAACTAAACAGCTATCATAGCTTGTTAGCTGTGTTGCACCATCCACTTTTATTTAACCTCTTCTGTCTGCTCCATTAAAGAAACCTGTTTATAAGACGGGAGTCAATATTACAAATACACCTCTTGAACAAACGCTGTAAATGTATTCATTGTCATTTATTCATGAATCTGGCTGGCTTGCATATTAGTGGTCAGCTCGCCGGCTACAGTGGTTCACCAACTAGCCCTGTGAGAAATAACTGCTGCATGTCAGCAAGCTTTTAGCTATTTTGAGAGGATAACTAATGGTTTTTAACTCAAGCTCGAAAGTGCTGTGCAACTCAAATGTCTTTGCAACTCTATATTATAACTCAAATGAATATTTTAAATATATTCAATTTTAACAAGGGTAAATTAAGAATTAGTGCACCTCATTAGATGTTGTTTCCAGCTTCCCACAGACACACTATATGGAGATAAAGTGATAATCAGGGTCCAGTCAAAGTGAGAACCAGCTCCCTGTAACGCAGCATCATGTAGACAGACTACAGTGATGCCAGGAACTTGTGGGTGTGTGACACTCGCCAGTCAAAATCACCCTGACTCACACATCTCTGGTATTCATGCAACGCTAATATTAATACAGTTTGGACACTAACAGTTATATTTAGGGGTGAAGCGTTGCCACTGCCTAGCCTTCTGAATCATCCTCGGCCATTATTAGGCACGTCAGGTTATAGTAACACCTACCACACTGTATAAATTTGGCTCTGGATTTGTCAGATTACATATAAAATGATCAACGCAGCTTCACATCTACAGCACATTAAAATTTAAAGTGTAGGAAATGACACAAATCTTTTTCACATTCCACATCAAGCCACATTAATTGTGAATTGAATATTATCTGGTTTTTATCGATTTAAAAAAAAAAAGGGAATTACAGATCATTTTTTATACTCAGTTTTTTAATGCACAGTAATTGTGGGTATACATTCACCATGCAGGGCGAATGGGGTGTGTTTTACTGCAGTCAGTTATGTTGCTATAAAATGTTACATACTGTGGTAACAGGGAAGCATGCACACTTGACACAACTTACACATGTAGGACTCAGCATGGAGGGGTTTGGAGAAGTAGGTGGTGTACTCAATTTATGTGTTTGTGTATTGGGAATGTGTTTAGTGTGTGTTCTTATGTGTAATCAGTACCATCAGACGCCGAGGGAGAGTCCGCATGTCCGCAGACAAAGCAGTGTTTTGTTCATGCGCTGAGCTCTTTATGTGTGTGTTTACACACTCAGAATACTGGGAACATGCCTTGCACAGCATGCCACCTCACAAATTAAAGGACTACTGGCACACAGGGCAGCGGGTCTGTAAAAAGCAGAAGGCAGACAGTTGCAGCAGTTTTGGTGAAGACACTCAGGTTGAAATGTTGGTCCTTGCTGTTTTGTGCTTCGCTGCTTTCTCTGATAAGCTTTCCACAGACCTTCATGTACTTAATGTTTTTATTCATGTTTTTGCTTTTCATAAAGGTCTGAATCCAGTCCTCTGTACTTCTCTCCTTTTCTATCTTTCAGTTTCTCTCTCACCACAGAACTTTCTGAGTATCTGTCACAGAAGTTCAGGTTGCCTAGCAACAGGGTCGTGCTTGTCGCACCAGTTAGCCACAATGACAGTCGCTAGGTGGGAGCTTGGCAACAAAGACATCAGGTGTTACTTCCCACTGCTTGTCTGTGGACACTTCCGTCGACCTCCAATGGCTGCAGTGTGTGTGTGTGTGTGTTTGTGTGTGTGTATACACAGTGCGTGTTCACTTCTGCTTCAGTGAGCAGCAGAGGATCTGCTGATGTTACGCATGTCCCTCTCCCATTTCTAATTATGTTGTGCATATGTGTGTGTGTGTGTGTGTTTGTATGTTGATTTCTGCTTGAGTGATCAGTCACTGAGTGCAGCTCACAGCGGAAGCTTTGCTCATGCCGGCTTGTCAGCCACAAAGGAAGACACACTTCTGGGTGGTTGGTCTGGCCAGGCGAGGAAATGGCGTGCACAGAGGCGCACACACACACGCACACACACATGCACACACACATGCATGCACACACGCACACAGAGTTTTCATCACTTTAGAGGTCATTATACTGATAACCAAACCATAACCACTACTTTTCTAAACCTAAACCATACACTAATGTTTACAACCAAGTAAACAGATCTATGTGCCCACAACATCAGAAATAATTTGGTACACACAGAAGCATTTAGCTGAGATAAACCCTGGAAGAGAGGTAAAGGCAGACATATCTGTTTGTTCTCTCTGTACATAGACCGCTGATTCCTCTGTGAGCCCTTTCTCTCTGCAGTTTGCATGTCGGATGTTTTTATTTTCCCCCTCTCCTTCACTTTCGTTCTACCCTCCTCTCCTTGTATGAAGATCCGTCTGTTGACGTTGGCAGCGTGTGCGTTGCTGCTGGCAGCACCAAAGTGAGAATAGCCTACTGTAGCACACTTCTCAGCCAGGCCATTGCAAGGGCACACATGCTCCTGAACAACAAAGACGTCATTTTCCTCACCTAAAAGCATGCTGTTTTAAGACCTGTCACTGGCACACATGAAAGTGAGCAATTCATGTTTCTGCAGCAAAAAACCCCCCAAAAAACGTAAGCATGTTGTGTGTCATGTATTCATTGAGCTGAAATGAGTAGTGCTTTGCTCAGATGCACTATTGTTGATGTAGTGTATGTTCACTATATCACAGAGCCTTTAAGAGTCACAATGTCCCTCTTTGTGTTTCAGTACACTGACACATGACCATTTTTCTGTTGGTGTCCATACTGAATAATAAAACTGTGGAGTGATTGTGGTGGCACTACACTCTTCCACAATTAACTGGACAATGACCAAAACTTTGCTCCAGACTCCATCTTAAGAACTGTTTGGACAGACATAAATAGTTCCCAGAGGATGAATTCTATTGACTTTGATGATCCCAATGTTTCATTTAAAAAAAAAAAAAAAAAAAACTTTTTTTTTTATGTCTTCTCACTGGCATAGTAATTTCCTCTCTCAAATAACATAGACAGTTGTTTTTGATAAACGTGAAGCCATAGGTGAATTGCAGTGCCTTGATTTGCTGATGATTTTGTTGAATGGAGGTTGCAGACTGATATGTGTCTGAATTTGCTCCTTTTTTAGATTCATACAGCATCTGATGATGCCAGTGATTCAGTGGGGATGTGATCCCCCAGAAACCAATAATTTGGTTGATTTACTGACTCAGCAGGTCCTTTACCAAAAGAGCCACAGCGACAGTCCATTCAGGAAGTGAGTAGGTCATGACATAATTTCCTCCACCGCCAGTCCAGGAAGTAGGAATACAGCTTTCCAGTTTCCGCTCTGGTTGAGATCATCAAATTTATTTCTCCTCGGAAAAAACCCATTTTGATGTAAAACCTGGTATGTGTAGGCTGCTGTTTGTGCTAGCCATTAAGATTGTGATTGATTTTTTTTTTTGTAGTTTTTTTTTTTTCAGCTTTTTTTTTAAACTTTTTAAAAATATATATATAAATAGGGCCATTATGTTACACTCTGCTTCCTGTCAGTTTTTCTTCTAATTTACTTGTTTGGCAGTGGGGCCAATAAAGAACACATACAGTACATAGAGACAAAGCCAAATAAGGAAAAAAAAATTGCCAGATTACAAATGTAGCAATTTCCACATTTTATCATATGTTGGTCTTTTAATTTAGCGTCTTTAGCCAGGACAACAGATAATGTTGTATTTTTCTATCTATCTATCTATCTATCTATCTATCTATCTATCTATCTATCTATCTATCTATCTATCTATCTATCTATCTATCTATCTATCTATCTATCTAGAATCAGTTCATGATGGCAAACTAAAATGTCTGAATCCAAATATAGTTGAGCTAGAATCTGTTTTTTGGGCAGTAGAATAAACTACAGCACAGTAGCTGCTGCGGCTGAGTTGGAAAGGTCAAGAGAGCAAGCTAAAACCACTTCGTAGCCCACAGTTATTGATTTCTCCCACAGCAAAGCGTACTGTAGAAACACATCTGGGGATGCTTCTGTGTGTTTTAACTCCACTTTGTTTTACACAATATCTGACCTCTGTACCCCTCGGACCAAACAGAATAGATTCTGCAGCACTCTCTTCTAGTTTGTTTGTGTGCCGATCAAACACAGAGAGACGTACACTGTGCAGACAGGAGGGCAGGCACAAAAAAAGGCCTAAAAAACACAATGTGTGAGCCATCAGACAACTGAAGATGCGAGACACATCCACAAAGAGATACTTGAACACAGGCTCTGCCGGCGCATGTGTTGTTTAAGTTTGTGTGAGCGTGTTTAAGTGTAAGCAGTTATCTTAACGCGAGTGTCCTCCCTCCTCGTCTTTGGTTCGTCATCAAGGCCAGCTGAGATGCAGCCTGCTTTTGTCTGGCTCAAACAATGGACACCACTGCTGTGAGTCACCTGGCGCACACATACACACTCACAAATCCATTCATCAATCAATGCCAGCAGAGAAACCAGGCAAAGCTCAAGTCATGATATTGCGCCATGAAACAGGAATGATTAAAGTGACTCCTGTAGTCCATATTTGGGCTACTACCAACAATTATTTTCATTACCGATGAATCGGCTGATCATGTCCTTGAAAAAAAGATAAATAACTGTGTTCAAAAATATCTGCTAATTTTATAAAAAGCCAAACCCTGAATGCATAAAAGGTTTGGATTATGATTTCACTACGACTCCCAAGTTGCATTTTGGCAAGGTGTGTGTGTGTGTGTGTGTGTGTGTGTGTGTGTGTGTGTGTGTGTGTGTGTGTGTGTGTGTGTGTGTGTGTGTGTGTGTGTGTGTGTGTGTGTGTGTGTGTGTGTGTGTGTGTGTGTGTGTGTGTGTGTAAAAAAAAAAAAAATTCAGCACCATTCAGATTTGGGCTTTTGAGTGGCTTCTTCAGACAAGGCTCATGCATACGTGTCCACCAACAAACATTGTTTTTGTAATTAAAATTGGTGGACATAACACATACACATGTTGCAGTATTCAGAGGAACATGAAGGACATTGTTTCAAGAAGAGTTTAATATGGAACAACACAATGGAGGACAAATCAGCAGATCCTCCCACTTTGCAACTCTACAGCCCAAAACAAAAAGATATCAGAGATAAACACATTTGAGATGCTGAAATTGGAGAATGTGGCGATTGTTTAAAAATTAAAATTAATTCCTTTTCCTTTGATTCACTGACTAATCATTTCAGTTCTAGTCCATATCAATCTTTTTTTTTTAAAACCGTTTTTATTGTTGAACTTTCAGCTCAAAATATTTGCAGCTTACATCAGTCCATTGTCCTTTTACATCCGTCTCATAATTCTTCCTTCTCCGTGTAACTTTAATTGCAGACAAATAATACCATCTTGTTATAATGTGATCTGATTTTAAAGTGGAGACCCAGCTACTGTATCTTACCAGTTTAGGCTCCAGCAGCAAAGCCAGCCAGCAAGACATTATCCCTAAGGCCTAATATGCCTGTTCAACTGTCTGTTTTCACTGCACAGAGCCAAATTAACTGTGATGCTAATTGTCAGCCATGGCCAGCTCTGCCTTTCTTCCACTATTTGCATTTAGTCCTCAATAGGCTCCTCCATACTGTCCCATTCTATCATTTCTCTCTATATATAGATAGATAGATCGATCATTACACATCTCCTCCTACATTTATTATACTTCGTCTGTCACCATTTCTTCCCGTTGACTTCCTTCTCCCTCTCTTTTTCCACTTGACCAGCTGAATGATTTATTTCTTTCCACTGCTTTTGCTGCACGAGTTGGTCTGTTACTGTATATTTTTCCTATTTGCACTGTGTGGAAAAAGAGTGGTGTCTTTGTCTTGTGAGTCTAAATGAAACAAAACCATCATCAAAAATTCATAACTGTCAAGGACACTACAGAGAATATTTAAAAAAAAAAAAAGCTTGCCATGGTGTTGATGGCTAATTTAAAGCATGTTTCACACCGTCAAATGCATTTAAATATTCTGACACATGGGATTGCGTTGATATATGTGGACGAGTACTGAAGGACGTCCTATAGGTTCTAGGCATGGGATCCTCAGTGGGGAGGCAAACCCAGAACTGAGGGCTCCCGTTGGGACGCCCACAGTTGGGGAGCCCCAGGCATGTGTCAGGGCTAACCAAAGGCAAATCACTAGCCAAGGACATACTGCAACACTAAGACAGACTTGGGTGTCAAAATTCTGAAGTGTGGTCTGTTCAGTGTGTGGCAATGTAAAGGCGAAGACATGTAGATGAGGAGATCCTATGTGCACGTTTGAATTGTTAGTTTAATGACCCACTGTGGTGCCAAGATTAGTTATGCAGTCTGTCTGGTAATGCAGAGGAAACTGTGTGCGCCACCATGTTCCCTTTGCGATTCCACGCTGGCTTCCATGTGACTGTGCTGATAAGTGAACAGACAGAAAAACACACCAGTTTGTTCCGTCACATCTTTTTTTTCTGTTAGTTTATTTTTCAGTTGCTTAGAAAAACAAAGCAAACAAGAGTTCACAGATGACCCACTACTGCAAATCTACAGCTTGTCTGTGTGCCAACTAGAGCCTCGTTTTTCAGAATTTATGAGAATATGCAAATTAAGGTGCATCTCATTCAATTGTCGAGTGAGTCATGTGACCCCAGCAGAGGGGTCTAAGGGCACGTGGGGTGGAAAGACTCCAGTGCCACAGACGTGGGGGGCGATCCCCACCTGCCCCCAACTGCTGTGAGAGCAAGTCGCTCGTTGCATAATGGAAACTCACCAATGGGTTTTTTTTGTTTGTTTTTTCATAAACTAAAACACAGTAATACCACACTTACACACTTGCCAGCAAGCTAGGTATCACAACTGTTTCAGATGTCTTGAAAACCCACAAGATGGGAAAATATATATAAATGAGCTAAATATAATTTAAATAGAAACCTAGACATAAAATAAAGACACCAAAAGACAAAAAAAATCACTTAAGCAGACAAACTTACAGACAATGAGGCTGCACCTCCAAAAAACATTTGAGAGCTTTAAATCAACTTTCTCATCAAACTGGTCTTCTGGGGTGTGTTTCTACCACACAGGATCTTAATTCTTGATGCAAGACAGAGAAAATAATATAAAAACACTTAAAACTGCCCACAGAGATTCAATGGGAAACTACGTCTGTATGTGTGCATGTGCATGTGTGTGACTACTCCCAAACATTGAGCTACTTCCTGATAGATGCATGGGAAGGCCAACCTCTAGCCACACAACCACAGTTTTCCTGTGTGTAACATCTCTGTTGCACCCTCTATTTCAATGTTTTAAATACTTGTAAATATACTGTATGGAAGTTATATATATGTAGCCCATTTACAAGTGGTACATGATTGGCTTGGTACGTCAATATCATAGTTCACATGTTAGCTGGAATAAGGGTGACATGACTAGCTAATGAGGTCATACAATAAGATTTCTTCTTTTCATCACTGTCATCTTCAAACACAGGTTAATAGTTGTCATTTTTCTTAAAAACAAAGCAAGATCATATACGGGCGATATTAAACACTTGCAAAATGTCCACTGCAAAGGATGGCTTGAGTAGGAGATCATTTAAGAAGCATTTCACTTCAGTTTCTCGTTGTGCCATGCTTTTTTTTTTTTTTTTTTTTTGTCGTCACATCACTTTTTTTGCCCTCTTCGAATGTGTTTTTTTTCCTTCAGCAACAGAATGATGTGATGAAGTCCAGCTGTTAAGTCCTCTGCATGCCCTCTGCTGCCACAGACCCTGAAACTAGAGAGCTCCTATAAAAATGGATAATTGACAAGGCCACCAGTCCATTAAAACATCCTAAAATGCCTCACTATGCTCAACCCATTTCTCTCACTACTGAGAATTTTAATATAAATTCACAAGCACTGATTCAAATTCAAACTTTTGCGGTTTTCTTGAATCTTTAAAGCAAATCGCCACAAAACAGTGCAAAACAAATCAAACCTGTGCAATAAGGCCTACCACTAATACCTCATACATACATACATTTTATCATAAAAACAAGACTTCAAAATGAAACATTAAAAACACTAAATGATGATAAAAAAAATATTAGAATATCAACGATGTGGTTAACATCATGGACATGCACGGCTTAACTGAGGAGAAGAGACATTCCCCTGTAGGACGAAAACAAAATAATTATCAGACAGCAGTTTGTTTGAATGCTTTTCTAATGCTGCCCCCCACCACTGCAACATTTCTACTGCTTCTGTTGGTGACACTGGCGCGAGCATGGGGTGCCAGAGGGGTGAGTTAGAAGTGTGTCGTCTCACATGGGCTCAAGCAGCCATCTGCCACCCTACTCTAGCCAGCCTGATCCTTATCCTCAGCCCAGCAGGCCTGCTGTCTCATCCCCACAAAAAGGCTTCCTGCTGGGGGCGGGGGGTGCATTGGGGAGACAAAGGCAGGGAGGAGCTGTGGGAGCTGGGGAGCTCCACAGCGCGGCCCTTTGACCTGGTCCCTGGCCCGGTGGGGCAGACGGCCGAGACAGACAGCAGCGCCGTGTCTACTCCCTGCCGCCCTCTCCTCCTCCTCTCTCTTTTATCAGCCACACAGACCTCAGGGGCTACGGAGAGACAGAGGAGGGGGAGGAGAAAGAGACGGAGGAAAGGGGAGGGTGGTGGGCAAATGAACACAATGACGAGACTGACACAGACTACCATGGCCACCCCCACCCCCTCCTTCATTCATCTTTGAGTACAGATCTCTCTACTCCCTACGGGCAGGCTGCTGCCCTCTCCTCCTCTCCCTGGTGTGACCCCTCTCGTCTGTTCCACCCTTTATCCCTCGACAGACACAGCCAGCTGAGCCCCCAGACTCGGTGTGGCCGAGCACGCCCCTACTGGCCATATATACATTACTGTTTTCTCAAATGTGTGTCACATTTCATTTTTTGAACGCCACATGTAGTGTTGCCTTGATGGCTCAGGGCTACCTGTTTGGTGGGTAGTGTATGGTTTGGTTGTGGCAGTGGTCATGTATTGTGGAGTCATTAGCAAACTGCACAATTAAGTTCAATACCCACATTAACATGTATTTATTTAGGTAAGTTAATATTAAATTCCTGTGTTTTGGTTAAACCAGAAGAGCGGATTGATGCTCAACTGAAATATGTTTCCTCTGGGGCATCAGGGGTGCTTGTCTCCTCTCCTCCTGGGGGAGCTGGCACCTAGGCAGTGGTGGTGAGCTTTTGAATGGTACGGTTGTAGTATTGGGTGGTGAGAGCCTCCAGGGGGCTCCAGCGGTGTGCATGCAGCTCGATGACCTCCATGAGCAGAGAGCGGGTCAACTGAGATTCGGCAGGACAAAGCATCTTGTCCCTGACAGCTGCTAGAAGCTCTGTCATCATCTCTGGGAGCTGCTCTTCCAGGAGACGCCCCATGCTCTGCAGCTGATGGAGAGAGAAGGGAGGCAGGAGGTCAGAGAAAGTGTGTGTGTTTCTTACTGAGTAAGACACAATGTATAGCACCTTGTTACTGTGGATACAGTCAGACAACAGAGCTTAACACACCCTCTGGCCACAGAGCTGTGTGTGTGTGTGTGTGTGTATGGGGCTGTAAGGATGTTGTTGTGTTTGTGAGCATCTGTCAACTGTTCGCCAACCAGAGCAGACCTGTCTTTGCTCTCTCTGTTCTTTTACCTTGGTCTTAAATTCATATCATCACTGGTGGATGAGAGCTTTCGGTTCTTGTACAATGATCCGAGTCTGATTTGAATCCATAATTCTACTGAAATTCACCTGCACTACGCTTGTCATAACCCTCGAGGGACTGCTTTAGAATATTAAATATACAGTATGTGTTGGAGGTTGTAAACACAGTTGAGTATTCCAGCAATGTCCACTGAATTAAAACATTGGCTTCATGGGTTTCAGTAGGTCCAGTGCCATGTAATAAGAATTTGTTTCTCACATGTTTGTTGATTTTCTTTTTTACAGTTTAAAATCGTCTGTGTGAGTGTGCATGTGCGTGTGCTCGTTCCATACCTCCATTGAACAGCAGAGGACTGCATCTTCCTTAACATCTGTGCACTCTAACAGCTATAGGGGAAAAAAAAAACAGATGCTATGTGAATATACTAGGACACTGCAAAGCAAAATACGGTGGCCCTGAGGGTCAAAACACAACATCTCAGAAAACACGACATTTTCACAAAACTGGATGACATTTTGGTGGCTATGTGTTGGCGAACGCAAACATTATTTTCCAGTCACTTAATTCATTTGTTTTAATTTTGTGCTACCAAGTTAGGAAAGCAATATCAAGTCAAGCCTAATGTTGCCCTACACATACATGCCAGTCTCTTCCAAACAGTGAGACATGCAACTTTAATTACACACTGGCACTGCATCAGTATTCGGCATTGGTTGAAACTCATCAGAATTAGTATTGGGACTGAAAAAGTGGGATTGGTCCATCCTTACACCAGAGTCCCTTGAGAAAAACAGTAATTCTACCTCTACCTCACATGGGAGCTGCAGGGAGTGGTATACCACTGCCTCGTTTGTTTTATTAAAAGTCTTGCATTGCCAGCCCTCTCTCCACACTCAGTGTCTGGAGAAAGGTGTGGCTCAACCCTTTACCGTTCTGGTACAAAGGAAAGAAAAAGCACTCGTTTGTATGTCTTTATACCAATCACAATTGCCTTAAGCAGCGCTAAGCCCAGGATACACATAAGGCAATCTTACAAGGTAGCGTTGGGGGGGTAAACTTGTTTTGGTGGAACAATTGCATGACGTGGGAAAAGGGGCCCTGCCATCAAAATTGCTAAATCCCTGCAAAAGACAACACCACATAAAACAGTAAAAGAGGCATGTCGACTTACGATACGACTTTTACTGATAATAAAGACAAACATAACTTGATCATAGATGCCCTAGAGGTGAAGCCTGCTGATACTTAAGCTCTGGAGGACTCGTTTAACAACAGACAATTTAATAGCTGCATATAGCTCTCGTTATAAAAATGACATCACAGAAACTCATGAGAAGTTAATGGGGAACAACAACTTGTGAATGCACGCTGGAAAAGCCTATACTCTGTCTCGCTAGACTCTCATGTCTGCTGTTGTAAGAGTTGATTTTGCATCTTTTATCTCGGCAGCGCCGTGTGCCACTAGCATGGATTTGACCAATGTGCCGATCGGTTCCACTTCACACTAGCTTCTGTGATGTCGGTTTAAGTCCATTTTATAGATTTTATTTATTTATTTTTTTTGATGGTCCACTGGCTCACCGATGCGATGGTCCACCAGGATTGGTCCTGGTGTGCCAGATGGCCAGTACACCATTTGAGAGTATTCAAACGAGAGAATTGGCTGCTACTAACGGGGACAGAAAACAGATCTGCACAGGGAAAGCACCATAGGCTGAAACTGCCTTCCTCAGATGGATTGATCAATTTTGGCCACATAATGAGTAACATAAATAGCAAAACTGTCTGTTTAATTGTGTTTTATTCCTGTATTGAATATACAAATGTAAATTTGAAGAAAAAAAAAGAAAATTAAACTGAATACCTAACCAACAAATGAGAATCAGAAAAGTCGAATATTTCTTTTTTCAAAGGATTGTTTTTTTGTGGGGCATTTTTATGCTTCACTTGATAGTAGACAGTAGAAGTAGAGAGTCCACGTGAGCTACCAGGGCACCCTGAATAGTTGAATGTTCATGCCCAGCCCTAGAAATGTCATCATATTTTGTGAAACGTTGTCTTCTCTAAAATCTTGTTGAGTTTTGACCGTTTAAACTAAAGCAAAGAAAAATCCAAATGCATTAACATGAAAAAGGCCCGCATAGTGAGTGAGCAACATCTAACAAGGCTTGCAGATAATTAAATATATTTATATATTTGGAAATAGGCCACATGGGTGGGGAGATTAAGCACATGCAAGTGTTTGTGTTTGTTAATCAGTTCACAAGAGTAGGAAAAAAGAAAAAGACTTAATCCGATTGTAAATATTTCCTGCATTAACATTTTAAATCTTGGAAGTCAACACACCAGGCTTTCATCCTGGCAAGCCAGCTAACCATCAAGGCCTGCTTTATGCACACTGTATATCCCCCACACACATACTGTACACACAGTGTAGCCAAAAACAAACTGTGGAGCTGGTAAACATGCTAGCTGGCTTTCCCCCTCAACACTGGGCCCCATGCACAGATGTGCATACAACTGGTACTTTCAAACAATGCAGGGATGGCAACAAAGGACGGTAGAACGACAGAGCCTCCAATGCTAGACCATGAGCATCTAGTGTCAGATTACAGCAGAGGAATTTGGTTAAATACTCCTTTTCCAGCTCTGAAGCAGTTTTCTTCCTCCACAAGTCTGTTTCCAAAGTGCTACTTAAATTAACCTGAAGGTGGGAGTGTTTTTGGTTGATTAAGGTCTATATAAGCAAAAGAAGGTATAAATCCAGGGTACAGGCACACGGTTAAGCAAAAAATAAGTGAGATGATGGAGTGGATACACAGAAATTGAATAGTAATAGTAATATGACTTTAAGCTGATGTATAATAATGTATCAAATGACAATGTAACAGGTAGTGATAGAGAATTATCACCTGACTGCAGCTCCCCTCTGCTTAACAGAGATTTATAGAGAGTTTTCAGCTCATTAAGCTGTCTGGCCCACAACTTTACCATTTTAATTCACTCTCATTGTGTAATTTTTGGCCAGAGCAAGCAGCTGTTTTCTGTGAAAAAGCTCTAAGAACTGTACACTACCCCCAGTTAACTGGTCAACTGTGTCGAGTATTTAGCAGCTCAGGAGCCAGATATTTCATCACGAGTTGGTGGAGACCAAAATCAAAGCTTAAAGAGCGGCAATATTGGACTTAAATTCATCATCAAATTCAACTCCAAATGCATGATAATGTTGCTCCATAACTGCTGGATGTGTAAATACTTTTTGCTAACAAGTCCACAACATTATCTTACAGGGTGACTTGTCAATTTTGTGATCATCGCTTGTTTGGCCAAAAAAGCTGCTGTTACTGGCATGTGTGTATGCACTTACTGCATGCAAATATGCCAAATAACTCAACCAAAGTCTAAACGAATTTTAACTCTTGTAGTATAATGCCGCACACAGGCAAACTAAAGTATGCTTAAATGCATGCTTTAAGAATGTCTAAATGTTAATCTGGAAAAAAAAGCAAAGATAACCACCATCTGATGCTACAATCCGAATTCAATACCAGCTGACCTGTTATTTCCACACTGTAAGCTTAATGTTATTCCACATATCATTCAGGCACAGCCGTGCAGACGTCAGCTCGTCAGTATGCCTGGACGGGCGTGGTGACAGTGTGGCTGTTTGATGTGGGAACTCAAATCTTGACGTTCTCAGAGTAGGAGAGCTATGTGACAAGTAGGATTAGCTCATAATGAGTTCTCTGGGGACTCAAGGGTGAAGTTTTTGCTCAATATGTTTTAAGATGGTCTAATCTATGATCAGTTCTATCAACTGCCAAAGCTTTTTTTCCTCTGTCTGTTCTCCATTGTGATGGGTCTCCCCTGATGCTCCTTCACCATAACATGCAGAAAAACTGTTTCTGTGAGACTGCAGCTTCTGTACTGAGACCCTGTGTGCAAACAGCCAGATCTCTGGTTAGTTACATCATTAAGGAAAGCTTGCTGCACTGGGAAACCTTGGGAGTCTTTTGGATTTCCATGTACAGTATTTTCACTCAAAAGACACAAGATCAAGAACCTAAAAAAGCAACATAAACTAGGACAGCTGTGATCCCCCTGCAAGCACTGAACGGACGAAAGAAATCCAACATGGCAACAATACCTTAATTGACTCAATGAAGTCAACTAGAAAAACATTACTCATTTGAATTTTCTGCTGAGGGTTTGTCTGTCAGTTTGGCTTCATCCCTCAAACGTATGTTTACTTGTTTATGTTGAAACCTGCCATCAATGCTGCAGACTAAAAAACAAAACCAAGGATGTACCAATGCTGAGAGGAAACATGTTTCATCAGGATACTGATGATGACACACAGAGTGCTCAAATTTAAAATTATGACTACTTCGACTTTAACTGGAGTTGCATAGCAACTGCAGATCTAGCGTCATGACCACAACTTCCCTTAGTTACATTACATAATAATACTACTTTCTATCCTGCCACTGCAGTAGTGCTTCTCAAAAATGAGCTATAAAACAAAAAAAGTAAAATGTAACACTATCACAATAGCTTGGTGCTTAGAATATGAAGATTTTTAAAGGAGATTTGCTTGTACATAATCAGTGTCCTAATACACCATATATTCTGAGTTGATCTTCTTCGATGAGGGCCCATGCTGATTAACGAAGGATACCAAGGCACAATATAAATAGCTCTTGAGGTCACCACCAGATGCAGTGTATTTGCACACTTTCTGCAGTGTGCAGCTTCGTCTCTATGGGTTAACTGCAGGTCTTTTTGCTTCAACAAAAGTTGGTTTTATCTGTCACCACAAAGTGTCTTAACAATTTACAATATGTAGCCACATTAATGTGCTAAAACAGTAGCATCAAACATCAAAATGTCATATAGTGAGCCTAAAACATTCACTGAAGAAGCTTCATTTTGAAGTGTGTGCTGGGACACACTATAATAACAAGGTATCATGACAGTGATGCAGTCAGTTTCAGCTCATTGTTTAGCTGCCCGGCCCTTCAATTTACTCTCACTGCTCAAAGAAAAAAAACCACTGTACGCTACTTGCAACCAGCTGATGAGCATGGTGGAGCATTTAGCAATTAAAGAGCCAGATGTTTCCTTCAGGAGATGGTTGAGAACAAAAACAGGGCTAAAAGCGTGTATATTGGACTGTGGGGGACCTGTCTAGCAATAAATAACTGACAGACAGTGATTGGCTGATGAATACAGTAGGGCATTAGTCAGGGATTATCTAATTTAGTGCATCTATGTGGATTGTGGCATTTTAAAACATACAAATGGATTGTGTGAGTCATGAAAGGATGAGATCATTAACTCTGTCTATATGCACAGCTGTCACGTATTACCTTGCTAGGACATCACAGTAGTTGCCTAACCCTGTTCTGCTGGCTACAACCACAGCACAGACGCTGCAAAATGCACCGCCACAAACATACTGGCAAGCGCAGGTTATCACCACAAACACAAGCTCACAAATTCACACATATAATTATAAAAATATTTTGACATTGTTCCGAGGTGTGTTCTGACCCAAGGCATTATCAGGCTAAATGTGACGCTGCTGATACTGGAATATGGGGGGTGTGTTTGTGTGCATTTCCGACTGGTAACGCTGTAAGTCCACACCCTTGATCATGTTGCTGAGATAATAGCCTATGCTCAGACAGGGTGTGGATGGCATTAGTTCTGAGTTGATCGTGTTTGTTAGTGAGATGCAGGGTGTGTGTTGAGTGCCGCCATAGGTGTGGACGAGGGCGGTGACCCAACCTTGCCATTATTTCTTCTTTACCTCTCAAACTACACATTAAAAACCATTTTCTCACCCAGGATCTGTCATCTCCCTCTCCCTTCTCTTACCTGTCATGCCATGAGTAAACTTCCGCTGCAGTAACTGTCAACCTGACCACAGTCTCCTCTGCTTCCTCTCACCTCTTCTCTTCTCTTTTTCCCCTCACTCCCTTCCCCTTTCAATATTCCATCTGTTGTTAACCACTTCTGTATCGTAGTGTGTGTGCTTTGCCTACCCTATACGGTTTCCATGGTGACCATGGGAGTGCGTGCAAAAGACCATGACCAGCTGATGAGAAGTGAACCTGAGGTCATGCGTTTTCCTGGAACTAATGGTGTCCTGACTGTTTGCACCACTAACCAAACCCTCACTGTGGTGTCTAGAGTCTAGACTCTGTCTGGCCAAAAACAGGAAACTCCGGCTTGGTGCACAAATCGATCTGAACGGGGAAAGTAAACAAACAACTGGATACTTTCCTCTCACTGGAACACATAGACGGGGTGGGGTTGATCTATTGGTTACTGACATACTCACTGATTGAAAAAAAACAAACATGCACATCTGGATACAGACCTCTCGTAGGCAGGTGTAGATGGGACACACCAGCACCCTGAATGGTTCCCCAGAGCTGCTCCTCATGATACCAAACACCTCACACAAGAAGGTGATGAAACCTAACCACCTCTCCACATCTGACTGCTGGAGCTCCTCTCGACGGGAGAAGTCCCTCTGTGAGGATAGAGGGAATAGAAAAACACACATACAGAATGATATTAAGTTTGGAACACACTGAAACTCTACAGTATATCCAGATTTTTTTCAATGTGTAATACAAGTTCTAAATAGGTGGTGAGTAAGTGTTTTTTTTTAAGTGTTTCATAAATTCATCAGCTGTGGTGATAATCACCATTAACATCTTTGCTATCTCTCTGAGAGGAGTTTTTGTAGGTGGCACACATATTAACCTCTCAGCTTAAAATACTTAAAGCCAAAAAACTGTTGAAAAACCACATTAAACAAATTCATGAAGTAGATGAGAATATGTTAATTTGGTTTGAAAGGGAAAGGTAGTGAACTGTGTCAGTGCTGTGAAAGTGTTGGGGTTAATATGGGTTAATGCTTAATGCGCACTTGTAAAGATGTTACACGGCAGGTTAAACAGAAACTTTATTAACAGTCACAGCAGCTCGTTCTGCTGTTACTGTGGACTGAAGTGCCTTGGAAACACGAACGGCTTATATTCTCACAGACTCGTACAACTGCACTGAAGGCCTGCTAGTACACAGACATACACGGAATTTTCCGCCTTGAATGGATCCAAAAGAAAAAAAGCCATCTAATTCTCACTGTCAAAAACAAACATACTCCATGCACTAAAAAAACAACTACACACACCTTTCATACACCTCAAAGGACAGTCACTGCCAGAGAATTTGACACCAATAACAAGCCAGCAAAATGGTAAGAAACATACACACAGCAAAGCAGAGAAAAAAGGATGGAAGCGCTAGCAACAGAAAAGACAAGCTTATTTGGGAAAACGATGATGAGGTAGGTGCCAACAGCACTAGCGAGCCCACATGCTCTTCTCAGCAGTGCTAAACAAACGGCATCTTTCATAGGTAACAGTCTGGCTACATTTAATCAAAGCAACAACCCCCCATGCCTCTTTTTTAATAAGCAGAGCGGTCACAGACTAATTGCCCCACATTGAAATCCAGGGGTCTGGAAGCAACATCATTAATGACATCCTTCATGAGCCCACTTATGACATTTAAAATGTTTTAAAGCAAAAAAGCCAAAATGTCAAAGACAAGGAGGGGGTCTGTGCTGGCTGGGAAGTGGGTATTAACGTGAGAAATTAAAGAAGAGGAGGGAGCACACAGCTGTGGAAAAGGATTAAGGCAGCATTCAATACTGCTGGGTCAGGGATATCAATCTCAACATCTAAAGAAAGTCGTTTCAGTGGAAAAGCACAAAAACAGAAGGGAGGAGAAAAAGGAGAACGTAGGAGTGTAGTCAAAAAGAGCATCTGCAGGAGAAGGACACAGGAGTAGGAGTGAAGGGAGGGAAAAGGAGACACAGCCAGGCAGCAGGTGGGTTAACATTTAGACATTGTATGCAATCTCAAGACAGCACGTATGTCTTGTTTGCCCACTTCTACTTCTGGACTGTCTGCTGCTGCGGTGAGGCTGTCTGACTATCGGGATGGAGCGGGGGGCGGGGGGCTGAAGCAGCAGGGCACTGGCCCATGTCGTTCTGGGTGAGGGGAGGCGATAAGTTGGGGGAGCACAGTAATAGAGAGCTCATGAGGAAGGAGGAGGGGGAGAGAGGTAGGTAGTGAAATATACAATGGCTGAGAGGATGTTTTCATCATGGGTGCAAGACTGGAACCATGCAGTTAAATGAAGGGATGGAAGGGGGGTGGGGGGGGGGGGTTCAGGTCTCTCTCCCCTGGGTGTTAAGATTAGCCACTGACATTTACATCATCACACACACACACACACAATTGGCTTCCACCTGATATTTATGCTTTCTCATAAAACTAAGGTTGACTGAAACAGGGAGTGGATTTTGCTAGAACATGTGTATTATAACTATATGTGTTTCTTAGGATATTTGGGTGGAAGCTCCACAAGGAGGGATTAAAAAGGTAAAGCAATAGACTTTGATAAAAGAAGAAAAGGCAGTCTAATCCAAAAGATACAAACATTTTCAGGGTCATTATCGCTTAATCTTCATAATTATTATTTCATTTTTTGTTTGGTCAAGCAATTGAGTCTAAGATATCAAACAGTGGAAAATTCCACTACAATCTCCCAGAGACACCAAGGCTGATTTTTTTAAATTGGTTGTTCTGACACGAAAATCCTCACATTTAAGAAACTGTGATAACAAATCACTTTCTGGCAATTAGTGTTTCAGGACTATTTGTGACTTAATTGTAAGTCGACTGTTGCTCATTTGCAGACTAGTATGAGATCCCACATCAAGCTGTAATGGAGCCAACACGCTGATTCCCAAAACTGTTTTTGGAGAGCAATCATCAGAATGTGTCATTTAAAAAAAATATCAAAGTGCCTAAAGCTGTTTGCAGAAAACGAAACACTTTTCTGATTCAAAACTCAAGTAAACGCTATCGTTTGAGATTCAAAACAGTGGTGCTGCAGACAGGAGTAGAGACAGTTGTATCATAGTGTTCATTTTCTAACCATGTCGGAGCTGCTCTTTCAGCTCATTATCAAGACAGCAGCTTTATTACTTTATTTATTATTTTATTAATTAAATCACAGCAGAGCTTTGCATAACGGGTCTAGGAGCTGGTGAGAGTTTGCAGGGCATTTAGTTTACAAGTTGAGTGGATGTTTTGTACAATATGTAAAAATCAAAGTAACTAGTAATTCTAGCTGTAAAAAAGCACAATATTTCCCTCTAAAATGTAGTTGGGTAGAAGGACAGGATGCCATAAAATGGAAATACTGTACTGACATACAAAGAAGGACTGTGACTAAGATGTGTACTGCCTAGGACATTTTACAGGTGAAAGACAAGGTTAGAAGAGATCACTTGCGGACAAACGTGTAACGGAGATTATGTTTCTAAATGACCAAACCTGACTCATACCTGTCTGACAGACACTTCAATGTTCATATTAACAATTGTGTATCTCTCTTCGCTCCTGTCTCATGTGGGATCTCACAAGGGTCAAACCTATTTTGCTCTCATTATATATGGTATATCTGGGGTATGTGCTAAACTACTGTAGAGATATTTCTTACCTCTTATATACTGTGCCATCCTTCATGACTGCCTACCCTCTGTGATAAATTGGATGTAAAAAAAAAAACTTCTCCCACTGATACTTCTTTAACTCCCCCTTTAACTCTCCCTCTCCCACTTGTATTACTCAGTCACTCTAGCTCGTCATCAGTTAGACCAAAAGGCAGCAGCAAGGCTGTTAATCAAAACTAGTCGTCTATCCTGCATCACTCCAACTCTTGCCGCCCTTCACTGGCTTCCAGTGAATCACAGAATCGACTTCAAAATTCTACTGATCACATACAAGACCTTGCATGGCCTGGCTGTGCATACATAGCAGAGCTGTTGAGCCCCTATTCTAGCTGGCAGCCACTCCAATCATTTGACCAAGGCCTTTTATCTGTTCTCCGTTCCTATTTTAACTCCAGAGGGGATCGTACATTTGCAGCTCCTGCACTTTGGAACAGCCTTCCCCTTGCCATAAAATCTTCTGAATCTGTGGCTTGTTTCAAGTGGCTGCTGAAAACCTGTCTCTATAGGTTAGGATTTCATACTCTCTCCCTCATATTCTCCCTCAGTCATGTGCTTTTACTTTTGTCTATGTGCTACACATTTGCATGTGTGTGTGTGTAGGAACGTTTGAATATTAGCACTAGTATGTTTATTCTGTCCTATATGTGAAGCACTTTGTAACTGTATTTTAAAAAGTGCTATACAAATAAAGTATTGAATCCAACGCTCTCACCTGCAGCATGTTGAGGAGCAGAGATCTGAATTTGGTCCCCTCTACCATGAACAGTGCCATCTTGTCACAGAGCTTGGCGGCCGTGGCGGCAAAGCTCCTGTCTGACACGGCCTTGGAGTAGATGGTGCTGACCACCTGAGCCAGGGTTTCCTCGGACCGCGCCGAACACTGAGCCTCCTCCATGAAAGAGGCCAGTTGCTGCTCCACCCCGCTGCTGTTGCTCCTCATGCTGTTGAGAAGGTCCACCAGCCGGTCCATGCTCTGTGATCCGGAGCCTGACGCCTCCACACGTGCTTCTTCCTGAGGTGGGAGATAAGATAGGACATCGGTGGTGGGTGACTGGTAATAGTAGTGTTGAATTTCAACATAGGTTTGTCCAGGACGTAAGAGGTTTTACCAGTTATAAAGAAAAAAGCGAATGATGTTAGCTAATTTGTCACATGTATTATGCTTCATAAGGCAGTTAGGCCTAATTAGAGAGATAAAGTTTAGAAAGCATATATTTCATTCGTTCTTTCATTCGTTTGTAGGGTGACATTTTATTCCTTATGGAGTGGTTGCTCTAGTTAGCAAAGCGTACAACAGATAGGAGGCGTCAATGAAATGCATCTACATAATCTGTCTGTCACATTCCAAACATGTTCATTTGAATTGCGTTTAAACTGATTATTGTGTAAACGTTAATTAAATTAAAGTGTAAGCATTATTTCAAGATTTATTTCATATAATTGAACTGTCAACATGTAGGTTGGTTTGTGCTTCTATCACTTAGAGTAGCAGAAGGGGAAAGTTTTATGTCCAGAGCACATGACATAATCAACATGACATGAAACCCATTCAGTCGCTTGAGGCATGCACCCAATATGCCAGATGCTTATTTTGATTCAGTGATCTGTATGAATTTTACCACTTAAAGAATGCTAGGATACAAAGCACATCATGTAATATAGTCATCAAGTTAACATGAATTGGGTAGATGCATGTATCAGGGAAGCTGAGGTGAAATCCTGTTAAATGTTGAAAAAAATGCTGCTCAAATAAATTGCAAAATAAACATAATTTGCTTGGGTTCTTTGCACCATAATCAAGCAAAAGCTGGCTCTTAGACTGGCTTCATTGATTCACTGGTGTGACTGAGGACATGTTTATTAATTCCTGCCTTGCTGCCTGCTGGGGAGTCCCGTGCTGTCAAATCAAACCACCCCTGGTGGTAAAGAGTTAGCTGTAGAAAGAGGAAGCTGAGAGCAGCAACACAGTTGGCTGACTTTCCAGTTTAGTGCACACAGTGGAAAACATCAAAAACTGTTAAGCTAATGCTGCTTTAGTTCCTTAGTGAGAACATGTACTCCTCTCATTGCCGGTCTGAGTGTGTCAATCTGAATGCTAAGCACATAAATGATTAAAGCAATGCAGTGTAAGTGTAAAGTGTGTGTCTGCTTGTCTATATATTAATGACGGTGTATGTGTGTGCATGGATATAATGATAGCAATTATATAGTAATAGTAACACTAAATGTTAGCGTGTCAGTACACATACACAAGTCCTGATTGGCTTAATACTGACTGACAGGCACTAAGCAGCTTTTCACTACCTTGTCCTTTAGTCTCCTCCTCAGCCTCTCTTTTGACGACTGCAGCAAGCTGATTTTGGGCTGCTCCGACTGGCCTTCGCTTGCCTTTCCACTTCCTGGTGGGTTGGGAGATTCCTTATTAACCATCAGATCTGGGAAGGCATTTGTATTGGGTGTTGACTCAGATCTTGGTGATTCATTGGGACTCATACTGCTGCAGTCGTGTGGTGGTCTGATCTGCTCGTCACCTGGTTTTACATTCTCAGTCTCTCTGTCTTTGGTTGTTTTTGGGGGTGCTCCTTTATCTCCTGTAGCATTTGTCTGTCCATGCCCCTGACCTTTCTGATTGTGGTGCCAACGCCGGTTCTGGGTATATCCGTGGTGTGAGGGTCCTCCTTGGCGCTGCCCATGTCCTCCTTGATACTGGCGAGGTGGCCGACCAGCACTATTGTTTCTGTTATCTCCCAGTTCTGTAAAATTGTGGTGCTGTTGGTTTGGAGACTGTTGGGTTTGATCCCTCTGATGTTGTGGTGACTGCTGTATAAGCTGAGGTTGGTTCTTTCCTCCTCCTCCTCCTCCTCCTCCTCCTCCTCCTCCTCCCCCCTGAGGCCGCTGCTGTCTCCTGGAATTAGAGCAGGTGTCAGTTAGTTTGGCTGTGATGTAGCAGCAGCTGGATTGTTCCTTAAACTGCTCCCTTCTGAGCATCCCCATGTGGCACCATGATTGTCTGCAGCCTCCCCCCCCCCCCAAAAAAAACCCCAAACTCACTATAGTTTTCTGTTTGATCTTCAACTCCTTATCTGGTCACAGTGACTAACCAATGTTACTCTGTAAATATTGCTAGGACAAACAATAAGTTATCATCTACTGACAATATTTTAGCAACTAAAAATCCAAAAGCCCAATGACTGCTTACATGTGGATTCACAGTGTGTCTGTGTTTTCCTGTCCTGCATTGCTCCGTGCTGGTCCTGCACTGGCTCTGGGCTTGACAAGCCGCTGACATATGGTCCAGGGGATTAGCCACCCTGGCACCGAGGAGGCAACCTATTATCCGCCTGAGCTTGTGAACTCGCAAAAAAGTAAACTAGCAGCAGCTAGCACACCTTTGTCCAAATGCACTCAACTCTGAAAGCATTTTTCACATTGTCAAATTTGCAGGCTGTGTATAAATGCCTGATATGCATTATCTGCAAATTAAGGAAATCTAGGCCTGTTCAAACAATAAATAAATATGTAAGCCTTGAACCCTGTTCAGTCCTGACCGATGTAAACTTGTAAAATGACTTTAGGGCATACACACATAAACACATGTGAAAATGCAGAAACCAACCAAACGTACTGTGCATCACTTTTAAGTCCAGACAGCAGGACTTGTAGAGAATGTAAAAACTTTGATGATTTAGTAAGAAATCTGAAAAGCATTGTATTAAGCAATACAACCATTATATTAGCATGGCATAACTAATCATATTAAGTGTGTCTGTAAATTGACAGTTTGTATGGTAGGCAGCGAGGGGTGGAGGGGGGTTCTTTGTATGTAAAAAAGGTATTACATTTTCCACAGGTCCTTGCAGTGAAGCCTTTCTCCCTCCTTGAATACTAGGGACAGTGTGTCTTTAATAGAAAGAAAGCACAGCAAAAAAAAAAAAAAAAAGCACAAAAGTGAAATCTGACATCCACCACGTTGTGTAAGCCTTGTGGAGGCTGGATTGACGAGCAAAGAAGGCCGACCTTCTTAAAAGTTGTACAAGGTCATCTATAACAACACCGCTATGTGGGTTTCATCATTCCTCACAAAAGCCTTTCCTTGCACTTTTTAATTTAGCAAACTTTTAATACCTTGATTTGACATGAAAAAAAATGAATTAGCAAGCCAGACGTTTTTGAGGCTGCGTTACAAAAGCACATAAACTATTCTACCTTGTGAAAGAGAACCACTTGGCACAGTTGCACTCAGAAGTTAACTTTGTAAACCTCTTTTGTAAAAATGTTCATTCCTCCCCAAAAAAGTTAATATGAGGATGACCTCGGAAATGTTCTTTGAACTAAAAACTAAAAATATAATCACATGTACAGGTTTAAAAAAATGTTGCAGAAATTTAGACCGACTACAGCACTGATACTTGGCAGAGGGATTTTACTGTAGCAATTACAAAGAATATTTATAAAGTAGTAGAAAACGGGCATGGGTGATGAAAGGAGAGGTAAACTCATAACTCCAGCAACATATATATGTGTACTGTATGTATATATCACTCAATGGGTGAACACAATTACAAATACCTGTCCAGTCTTACTCAATTTATTATAACTGCTCTGAAATAAATACTACCCTAGTGAAGATTTACCTATGATAAGTTCTGAGGCCAAAGCTTGGGGTATGGTTGGATTGGATTGGATTGCTTGACATATAAAGGTGAGTAACAAATGTGAGTAAAAACCTACATAAACGCACTACAAGATTCTTCCAGTCAAGTAGGGGCCATTTTTCTTGGTATGGTATGGGCCAACTTGGTAACTACAAATCAGTGCAAAGATGGGAGCGGTTTCTTCCAGGATGACTTTGTGATCCCAGTGTCAGATCTCAACCTAAGAGAACACCAATGGGACATTGTGAGATCTCAGACCTCTGAATTGACCCTCACATCTCTGACTGCTTCAGCGATTCAAAGAAGTGTGCTGCTGTGACACACAGCCGATGCCGATCAAAAATGGGGACATTGTCTTCCTGCATCACCAGCTAATTACGTAGCTACATTCATGAAAGACCGGCATGACCAGCATGCATGAGACTGACACAGCTGTACAGTTGCCCTACAGATCAACATACAGAAAGAACGCTAATCAGACCAGTTAGCAGCTCTCTGCCAACATCATCAAAATACCAAATGAGGAGAAAATCCACGTCTTGGCAGAATAATCTGCTAATAAGACTTGTTTGTTTGTTTGAGAGCTGTAATGTCAATCAGTAGGGATTTATTCTGCAACCATTTTGATAATTGCTTAATCAATTCAGTAATTTTTCATGTGAAAATGTCAACCTTTCGCAGGTTCAAGCTTCTCCAATGTGAAGATTTATCTTTGGGTTTGGGATTTTTAGCAGCATTTGAAGATCTCAGACGTGGGCTCATAATCAGCAAAATAATCATTAAACAGTAATAAAATAGGTAAATCATTAGTTGAAGCCCCAGTTGCCTTTTCTTTAGCTATACATGAGAGAGAGAGAGTGTGTGTGTGTGTGTGTGCGCGCGCACGCTGGCAGATGCACAGAGAAAATGAAAGTGTATTTATAGTCTTTTCCATTTGGCTTATGTGTCGCCTGGCCCCTCTGCTCCACTCTCTTGGGGAGTTTGGGAGACAGTTTATCTTCTGACTCCCTGCTCTACCTAACAGCCTGCCTCCACCTCTATGCAAATATTCTCAACGTCTTCCTTTGTCACACGTCATACTATCAAGTTTTTCATCACGTGACTCCAACAAAGCTCTTCTATTGTACACAACGATTACGGAACACCCACCTGTTAGGCGTCCTTCAATGTCTCCAGCAAACTTTTAAGACTATAGAGCTGCTTATCAAGGTTTTCACTTTGTAACCAATGTTTTACTCAATCATAAAATTAAGTATAATAGCTCACCGTTGAGTGACAGAAATTGTGAGATCTCGTCTAATGTGACTCCAGTGGTTGAGCTTGTGCAAAGCTGCTGAGTGCTCAGTGACAGTCTGAGTCTCTCTCTTACACACTCACATTCACTCCTTTGATGATTAATCTGATCTCTACACTGACTGTTAGTTTCTCCTCATCTATTGGTGATGTGTAGAGGTGAAACTGAGACAGTAATAAAACGTTAATCATGTTTAATGACCGTGTGGCTCTGCGGCAGCGTCACTGTTGCTCAGATTGACCGTCCAGGGAGATGTTTGCATTAAGGATAAATGATGGGACGACTGATGAAATTTAATCTCACAGTATCTTGTTACTTATGTCTGGTGCGATCAATCACGTGATCAAATTAAAACTTTTTGGTTGGGGTGATGAGTCTGGTAACATTATGGTAGTAATCAGATTTAAGTCAGTGTTTGGTGTTGCCTGGTTGGGTTTTTTTTTTTTTTTTTTTGTATTTTTGCATTTAATGGAAAAAAACCAACTTTCTTGTCTCACCAATTACCTGCTAACCTTACAGAGCATTGTTGAGTAGAAGAATTCAAATCACTGTGTCAGATGTTGAAAATGTATTCAGGTCCCATTCTGTGCTTCAGGATCTGGCTTATGTCGTCACTAACCTGGCTGAGACTTGCCGCTTTCCCCCAGGGCCAGTGGGCAGAAGTATGGTTAACTGGTCTCGGGTGAACTGATCAATCACTCTACAAGCAGGAGAGGAGGGTATGCCAGAACGCAGGCGATTGGAAGGAATGAAAAATGAGGGATAGATGAAGAGTGGAGTAAAGTGGCAGAACAATTTGTCCAAAATGGTGGGTAATTTTTGTAGATTGCGTGAAGGAGACAACAGATTACAGAAGATAGAAAGGGTGAAAAAGCAGGAATGCAAAGAGGGAAACAAACAAAAGACTACAGGTTGATAACTATGTCATTCAAACAACATGCATGGAACTACAGGAAGTGGTACCTAAAAAGGTGGAATGAATTGTCAGATATGATCATGGGAGGAGGTAGGATGCTAATATTCGATCATGGCTGTTGCTGTGGATGATTTTGTGTGTGGATGGAGAACGCATGGGCCCATTGGACCATTGTTTGACCCAGACTAGCAAATCGATTGGCCCGGGGGAAGAGAAGCCTGCAGGCTAGACAGTCAATAACACGGCCAAAGCTTCATACGGGCCACAACACACTGGTTTAATGGACTGTGGGGAGACAGATTTTGGCTGCCTGACTGAACATTTGCATTACTCTTTACACTGTTTGTTTTTTAAGTTTTAAGATTGATAATCAAAACTCAGGAACTTACTGAACGTGTGTGCAAACATGCATCCGTGAATTGAAGATTACAGACAATAACTCCGAGTCATCATGGCCAGAGGATATAAGCAGAAAAGAAGGTGGCTAACCGTAGGTGCACTTTTACTCGAGTGCAAAAATGCATATACACTTACCATGTTACTCCATGTGGTGACATTTGGTGTCACAAACTCTTTTATCCTAAAGAATTATCCCTCTAAAGTTGGCAGCTCAAATGACATTGAAGTGCTGGTTTATTTCATCTTATCACTTTAAAACAACAATATGTGGAAACTGCATGCACAACCAGGCAGGTAGGCTTAGTGTTTGACTTGTAATTGAAGATGATTTTAACAATAAATGTCCAGCAGGACAGTCAGAATAATGTCTAGATGTGTAAAAGCTCCTCGATGATAAACAGATAATCTAAAAAGGGCAAAAAGAAAGGGGGCAAAGAAGGTGCATATTAAAGCCTTCTTTGTCCCCCTTTTCTGTTGTGGAACGGAGGGTAGTAAGCAGCACATTCCAGTAAATCACAACTAATTTCAGCCCTGCTTGACGTGCATGCTAAAGTAGAAACACATGCAATACCTCCCCTTTCTTTTCCTTCCTGCCACGGCCAGCCTACACTTTTCCTCAAGTCGCACTCCATTTCTTTTTCTTGAGCTTTATTGAATACAACACTAAACCCTCTATCCTTTGCATACACAGTCAAACGATCAATATTTGTCTCCTCATTTCATCATCTCCTTCCGAAAAGTTTACTTTTCTTTTCTTCACCTGACTGTGTTGATACATCACACACAATACAACCAAAAATATCACACAAATATAACATCATCTCTTGGGTTTCTTACTATGTTGTACAGTCTATTGGTTGTACAACATGTTTGATAGCCAAGCATATGCAGTTAATGATGAGCAAACCTGCCAAGCCTCATAAAGGACAGTGTGGAGTAATGACAGGTGTGGAAGCCATCGTCTGTGTCAGCTCTCTGCTACAGTAACCTGGTTCCACAGGTTCATACCACACCTTTTATAGTCCGCTCTGCAGCAGGGTCACTTGGCTTGGTTGGATAGTCGCGAGGACCCTTCACATCACTTTTTCCTGGATCCTTGTAAATGTGCAATAAAGCCCATGAAAGCCTTTTAACACTAGCACTTATGATGACATTCTAGCTAACCTTGTTACTGACGGTACACTCTAGTACTCTTTGTAACAGGGCGTCTCTGGCTACAAAGAACATAAGTCATTTATCACACAGGCAATGGGCTAAGTTCTGAATCTTTTGTTCCTAAAGGATTTTTTCTTATATTGCATTCCATCAATCTGTGTATTTATGCTGTCAACTTTTATGTGTCTGTATATGTGTGTGTGTGTGTGTGTGTGTGTATGCTTTATTGACCACAAGATGGACAGACGTTTCTAGGAAATAAAGTTGTATTCTATTCTACTCTCCTCACTTCTGTCTCCCTTTGTAATTGTTACTACAGAGTTCCTGTTAGACAGAGATCTCTCTGATGAATGGTTTGCCAGTTGTCAGCCATAGTTTAATTCTGTCTAATTTCCTCTAATCTGAGCTTCTCTGTTATCTGTTCTGGAAGCAGGGACAGCCGTGTGCATGTGAGTCAGTGGGTCGTTCATTGAGCTAACCCAGTAGCACATTCGGCTCGGACAGAGATCAGACTGCAGGTTTTTGTTGACTATAATAACCTTGTTCTACACACACACATACACATGTGCATACACCAGACATACACACGTGCTCAAACACAAACTCTAGTGCTAATTTTGCAACATACAAGAAAACTCTTGTCAATATTTCAAGTGCACAAAACAAATAGACTGAAACCTGAGCAAACTGTTAGTCCAAGAACATATTTTTTGTTCTTTTCGTCTTGCCAGGCTTGCACTGTGCTCATCGCACAGAAACACAATACCTCTGGACAGGACCAATTATTCTCTGTACTTAAAATCAAGGATGAAAGTGCTTTTGTCCATTTGGTATAACTAAAATTTCCTCTTTTCAACTACAAATACAACCCAAATATTTTCTCTTTGCCTGTCTCTTAGCAACTGAAGAGCAGTTTTCCAATGACATCAGGGCAGGGAGCGAGAGAATGAGAGAGAGATGTTTTTTTTTTTTTTCTCCTAAGGACCTGGTTTCAATGAAGTCAGACTTGGGTGAAATTAGATTTCAGTGTGTGTACAATTGGAGCATATGTGTCAGTACAGTAAATTTGGTGACAGAGTGGCAGTGTTTGGGACTGGATGATAGGTTAAATGTTGCAAAGCATGACAAATAAATCCATAATCCATAACTGAGTATTGTAGGTAAACATGGGTGACTGAATAACTGGCTTAAATTTTGTTGAGTGACTTATTAAATGTGAAAAACCTTGAATGTCTGCTCAGTGTTTTTTCTTTCTTTTTTCCTGTCTGCAGTGATGTGTGGAGCCCACATTCCTGTCTTGATATTGCTTTGGCTGGCGAGAGATGTTAAGGCTATAGGACTGGCTGTGCACTGACATCTGACATCAACAGAAAAACATTCCCCGTCACAGAGTTAAAGTATGTGTGTGTTCGTGCGTGTGCGCACACGTGCATGTGTAATTACCGTCGGTCGTTCCTCCTGCGTCGGAAGAGCTTTTTGGTGTGTGCGATCTCAGCCTCATTGGGAAGGGGTGGGAAGACCTGTTGGAGACAAATCATAGATATGGCTGCTGTCAAGACCAGCACAGATGACTCTGTGGAAAACATCTATGGAATTCTTCACCATTGTTTAAGAAAAAGTACATAAAGTGCTTTTTTTTTCTTGAGGAAGACGTTTACCTAAAATCAGCAGTGGAAATACTGTATATCTCCATGGATTTCATTTAGCCAAAGATATCTGCAGCGAGCTTGTGTCTGTGTATGCTGTCCCTCCTCAGTGCACTGCTGCTGAACCAGCAGGCTGCAGTGATGGGAACTTTATACCCTGACATGTATGCTGGCATTATAGTCTACAACTACAAATGTCCTCATGGCCCCTGTATAACAGACTGTATGAATACATCTTCATGTCTAACAAATGTCAAGCGTCCTGCTCCATTCCACAAGATGACTTCACTATTACCATGGCCACTAAGAATGATTGGTTCCGATTGGCCGGTAGGTGTGGATGAACTTTTGGTGAGTGGACAGTATAACTAGACAACTATTACGCAGGTGTGTGGCTGAGTCTGAAATCACTGCCTTATTCTTTCCTCTCTATACACAATAGATACTCAGTATCTATTAGTGTCTAATGTGGCAACACATTGATCACTGCACAAAGCAGAGCTGACCGAACTGAGATTTCTGACACCCATGAATCATCATCATTTAGTTTTGTTTTCTCCAAAAAAAAACACACAGACAGGACTTACGCCTGGCCTTACGCTACGTAGGTTATAACTTTGCATTCTGAGTCTGACCTAATAGTTGCACCATTTGCATCAACAGGACTTAAACCTTCTTCTCAGTAAGACTGGGGATAAATCTTACACCTAGTCACAAGTCAAAACCTAGGCCGTTTCTTCAACGGTGCGCCTCGTACGGGATGATAGACGGCAGAGAGCTATTAGGGGCAGAAGCAATCATACATTTACAATGATGAGGAGCTGATTGAATAGTTTTGATTGTGAAAGAGAGATCTATTTCAGCTGTCCCCAGAGCTGCACTTTGTATCAGACCGCAGCACAGAGCTGTGTGCTGTGTCTACCGCCTGCCACGCCGTTACAAATAAAGAAAACAAAAATTGAATGGATTGACGTCTGGTGATCTGTCCTGATCAGCATCACAGACAGACAGAAATTAGTGTCTAATGTGGCGACACATTGATCACTGCACAAAGCAGAGCTGACCCAGATATGTGCCAGTTTTAGGACTTTAGTTATTTCCCCTTTTTCTTTTAAATCATTGCCTCATGGTGAGGTTTTCCTTGTCTGTTATAATGTTGGACTGCTTGGGTACAACAGTCAACAGCTCAATTCAATATTGTATTTCGATGTCTATAAAATTTCCTTTTCTTTTTGCTCTGATTCTCTATATCATTGACGCAAATGATCAGCAACTGCTGAAATTATCAGCAACAAAAATAGAAAGACAGAAGGGTACTGTAAACAATGTATCCTAGCAACAAATGCTGCCAGACAACAGCCATTGTGGCGTGGGCATTCACACAAACGGGTATTGTTAAGACTGGGCGTAGCTATGACTAGGCTTAAGTCTGGTTGGTGCAACTGGCTTACAGTCCATTCTAAAGCCTGGTCTTAACAAAGACCAACTTAGCAGTTAGGACCAGACTTAGTAAAGGCCAGTAGGTCAACTGGCCCCTGGTTCTTGTGAAATGTCCTGAAAATTAGGTATTAGCAGATATTTTTGATTTGGTATCTTGTTAGCGTAGCTTTAGTATATGATATCATGGAATGTGTCGGGTTATAATCTCTTACTTCTTAGTTCACTTCCTGTGAAAAAGACATAAGACCATCTGTCATGTATTAAACGTCAACCCTGTCAAACTGCACACTCCTCCTGTGCTCAGCATCACTATGTGCTGCTGTTACCATGGCTACAAGCGGCCTAGGACCAGCACTGTCGCATTTACATACAGTATGCAATGGTGTGCTGTGCATAGGGGATTCCCAGTCATTATGCTATAGGCAGATACTGCACATAGCATAAGATTAGGATGTGTGTGTGGCCCTGCCCCATCAACAGCCAAAATCAGTTAGTTTTAATGTCAAATGGTCATCAGGGATGCATGTGTATGTGCTGTGCAGCAGATAGTTTACAGGCTGATGTGAAGCAAAAGCCCCACATTTCCCCAAACTCTCAACCCAGTGCATTGTGAAAAAAAGTGATCACAGTCTGTAGGCCGGAGGTGTGGCTCTTTGCAGTGTATGCTCTTGGTACAATATCATTCACTTCCCTAGAGTTTGATCACAGGGGATACTGTCTCATGAAATCATTCATCACCCTGTACTGATAATTGTCTAATCCTCTCTTTTTATTGAACTTATCAGCAGTTACAACGCATATTTGGGTTATTCCAATCTTATATATCCCCACAGCTCTCCTTCCTATTAGCTCTTCAGTTAGACAGTGTGTGGAATTTTACTTCCATTTTGGTTTCCATTAGTGGAGGAGTTTTGGTGGATTTTGTACAGTCACAAGAAAAAGTCTTTTTTTCCCCCCACTGTGGCTTACAGTTAAATACAGAAAGAAAAAAAGACAGAGAAAAAAAATGAGAGCTGAAGGGTTATAGAAAATGTACACTGTTCTATAGTGCTGTAATGGCTTAAGGCAATCCAGTAAACCAGCATTCTTATGTACATATCAACCATGCACCATACCTGCATAGCATCGCACACTAAAGATTCAAACAATATTTGCAACAAGTCCATAGATTTCTCAGATTTAATGTTTTGCACAAACACACTTCTAGAAACACATTCTGTAGATATTCAAATGAGTTTGAGAGGGAGCTTGATATTTGATACGGTTGGTCTAACTTACTCTGTTAGAGAGGCTGCTGGGGGATCGTTGGGTTCTGATTGAATCCAGATGTGAGAGGCAGAAAGTGTGTGTGTGTGTGTGTGGGGGGGGGGGTGCACTGTATTCGTGTGGCACAGTAATATCCTAAAAAGGCAGACAAACACACACTTAAACTGTCTGTTAGTACAAAGCTTTACTCTGACCAGAGCGATTTAGAAGACTTCACATATAAACCCAAAAGTATTAATGCCTATGAAATTCAGCTTTTTGCCAGGCTTGTACTACTTGCCACTAGAGTGGTTTGACAGGGAGAAAAAGTAGGAGGAGACAGAAAAAGAAAGAAAAGGAGAAACTGTTGCATGTTTAGCTACTGTAGTTTTCCTCAAGGATATCATTAGTTGTAATTCTGCTTTCAAATGGTAACCAGATGACAAACACACACAAGCACACACTCAAAGGCTCAAACTATGCACACTACACATTTTTACCAAAGCCTTGTATTTTTCCATCACCCTTTCAGATTGCTTTAAATCTCCATCCAATAATACAAAAGCATATTTTGGACAGCAGCAGTGCATTAGAGAAAAGCTATAGACCCACAACTGTGTGCACTTTTTGTAATGCATCTGACAAAAATGGAGAAGGAGGAAGCGAGGGATGTAGAACTGTCTGTACGTCTGATAGGGAGAGGGAGGGTGTGTGTGTGTGTGTGTGTGTGTGTGAGAGAGAATATGCTATCTGCAGGTAGCAGCCGTAGCGGGGTAGATCAAAGAGAGGCGTGTGCTGTCCTGGTCGCGCGCCAGAGGACCTCTCACCTTGTGGCAGGCAGCGCGAGCCCTGTGGACGTGACAAGGATGGCGAGGGTGGGGGGGGGGGGCTGGTTGTGTAAGTGGAAGAGAGACTGGGAGCAGATAGAGAAAGAGATTTTGTATGTAGTTTTGTTTATATTTGCGGTGCAGATTACAAGAGTAAAGACTATAAAGATTATTAAGAGTCTGGTGAAGGTGTAGTTCGAGTAAACGATGTGAGTAAGTTAGAGTTGCTAATGTGAATGAGGGGGGCAATACAGAATGTGGGGATGGTGAGACAATTCCTCTTTACCCTATGATAAATGTGTTGCTCCAGGTACAGATCAGGATATAACACACTGAACAGCTGTTAATAACACTGACAGGATTTTATGAAGGTAGAAAGTTACTACAGCCACAATCATTTCATCCTCCATCACAAGCTAAACGCTACAATTATACTAATTACAAAGTAGATGGAAAAATTGCGAGAGCAGAAAAGGAAGTGGATGGAGGCAGATATTTGATGAAAAAAAAAAAAAAGACATATTTGACAATGTGATTCATGTAAGGTTTAAAAGAGAGAGGTGAGTCAAAGCTTCCGCTGAATGTGGGAAAAAGTTGAATGTTTTCATCCATGTTTTTATATCCTTGACAAATGTGTTGAATGACTTGTCTACTACCACAAGCATCAAACTCAGGTTTTGCAAACCAACAGCAAGTCTCAGCAATCACAGCGGCAACAGCTCACAGCTCACCCAACAACCAAAAAAAAAGATGATTGCAAATTGACTGAGGTGTGTGTATGTGTGTGTGCTTTGCATTATGTGCTTGGGTGTGCACGTCTGCCTTGAGAGGAAGTTGACGTACTCCTTTCAACATTCCGGGGAAAATCACAGGTCACTGGGAGAGGCTACCTGCGACGCTAACAGAGGGGCAATCACTCCACATAACCACGTAGCTCCTGAGCAACAATACAATGTAATGCATGATTCAGCTTCAAAAGCTTTGATCGAACCTCAAAACTGCAAATTATCTGACGTAACCCAGCAAGTATCTAAAAAGGGGTTTTTTTTTTTTCAAATGGCTTTACCAGAGGGGTCATTAACCTGAGTCAGATACCATTGTTGATCCATTCATAACAGTGACGTTGCTTTATTGTGACAGGGGTCTAAGCAACAAGGAAGGAAAGTAAGGAAATGAGAAAAGCGAACAGGGTTGGAAATGTGAAGAACAGAACTGGAGAGTAACGATTATAGAACTTTCTCTGCAATAGCATAGAAAGTGAAGTGCATGTCTTCCTGCCCTTTCTAGCATATAACAATTCTGGTATGATGCTCATTCAGTCAGTCCATTGTTTCTCTCGGCTTATTTATGCTGTGAGGGCCCTCAGCCAAGAGCAATAAATTTAAAACTGCCCCAGGGGTGGCATTACAGGACAGGTTGCTGAGAGGAGAGGAGAGAGAGAGCAAGTATGACAACAAGCAAGACTGTAAATACAAGATAGCAAGCATATAAAATACCCGGGAGGAATCAGAAATGCATATGCTGAAATCATTTGGACATTTTGCCAATCTATTAAACCCGAATAAATAATGTGGCACAGTCATTCATACTCCCTCAGATTTGTATTTCTCTTCTTTGTCCATACAGAAATGAGCTTTAATTATGCGTTGATGACTTCGAGTTTTGCAACTGTGATAAAATGTCTTTCATTTTCTTTCAGACACAGCTGCATACAACTATAACGTGTTTTAAAAGACAAATTAAAGCTGCAAAGGGAAAACAAAAGTATTTCCAACTGTACTTTCAAACCCAATACATTTTTCACTTTGTTAAAAATATAGATTATTATTATTATATATATATTTCTACATTTCTGAAAGGCATACTTCAATTGGCAGCGCGCTACAAGATGAGATTTTGCTGTACTTTAGACTGCACGTCAAAACAGATTCTTGGGCAAATAATGCCACTATTACTTGCATTTCAGTATGCTGAAGTGGGATTTGCCTTGAAGTTGCTCTCATTTTGAGCTCAATAGCCGCTCTAAATGTTGAAATTTTACAGCTCACTGTGTAATTTTTTCAACTACAATTTGAACTGTGTTGAATTCAAAGTCATTAAAATTGGCATTGTAGGATTCATAAGCACTACAGGGATCTGTAATGCTTTCATAATATTTAACACTAATTGATCAAAGAAATGCCCAAGTTACAGTAAGTACGACACCATTTGATATTAGCACTGGCAGGCTGTTGTCGTGATCCATGTCAGAAATCAAGTTAACATTTAGGATTTCTCGAATTGTTTTTTCCGTAAAATCCCTGTAGTAAAGGATTTCCTCCATGTTCCATGATCCCTGCTTTAGGCCTTTCATCTAACTTACTCTGCAGCTAATGCCTGCCACCGGTGCCAAAAGAAGAGATTTAAAGCTGCCACAGTAAGGTATGGTGGATGATCAGTGATAAGAGGCAAAAGATGTGAGCTCCTGACATCCATGTCTCATTTAATAAGTTATCGGAGGCTGGGGCCACAGCAGAGCGCAGACAGATAGGCAGGTACATCAAAGAACTCGGGGGGTCTAGCTACAGGAGGAGATGGAGCCATTGTGGGATCAAAGTGTCAGATAAAAAGAGGGAAAAAAAAAACCTGTAGTACCCTATAGAAATGTAATCATGCGACAACCACTGCTGCAGCAGCAGGTTTCACGTGCTTACAGCTCTGTTGTAGCTAGCTCTCTAAATGATGAAAAAAAGACTTCAATCATACGTGCTCTCTGGGTTACATTGACAGCCACCTCATCTTCTCTGCAGGATCACGCCTGATGCTTTGTGTCTGGTTTGCATTATGTTTGTCAAGACCGACTATGTAATGACCTCTACTCTTGCGATGACATTTTGTCTCCTTATGGTGAAACCAGACGATTTTATTTCTATACTGTCACCATATATTGACACTGTGGGCTGCAGTCAACAGAAGGGCATGAAGTTGTTCTCATTTCTAGCCTCGTAATTTCCCATCAACTGTTTCATTACTATCCATTCGTAATAGAATAAATTGGTTAATCATGTTTGTCTGTACATATTTACATATCCTGACAGTCATTCAGATGTGATACATTCAACAGATGAAGTCACTTATTAACTATTATTAAATATTAGCCACACAGGTATCCTGCCTTCATGCATTTACTGAAGTCTCCAGTGTTTCTCCCATCAGTGAGGCCAGAGAAGCACAGTGTACAGTGCTGATTAGGCCAGTATGTGTGTGGTTAACAGAGTGTAGGAGCCAAGCAGCAGTAGGTCCAGGAACAATAGCAGGAAGAGACCACAGGGAGGGGGCTGCCGGTCACCATGACCCCCTGGATATTGTTCTGCTGCCCACCATCATTTGAGGGATGGAGGGGAGGAGTGAAGAACGACATGAGGAGAGGAGGGAGGAGGACGGGGGCGTAATGATGGTGGTCAGAAGAGAATAGGAAAAAGGAAACAGCAAATAGGAAGAACCAAAGGGAGATGAGGTAAAAGATGATAGAAAAGACGTGCAGAAGACAAACCGGTGTGTTTTAGTGTTCCTGTAGGCTTCTGCTCATCTCAGTGTGTGTAAGTAAATACTAAGAGTGGAATGCACACAGACAAACTGACAGCTGACAGACAGAGCGCCAAAAAAGCCCACCCCGCCCCCAACGTCCCTTCTCGACTGGAGTACTGCTCTGCGGCACGTACACTTCCAGACAGAGGGGCCAACCAGTCTGTAATATCTCAGCTCCAGACTCCTGCTTTGTTCCCCTGTTGGACGGCTTTGTTCACAGACCGGATGTCTCCTAAATGACTAGCTGCTTTCTCCCTCTCCACTTAGTCTAACCCTACCCTTCTTTTCCTTCTCTGGTGCCCTCCATTCTCGAGGACATTTTTAATTTTGTCACAGACTGCGGGGAAGGAAGGCATTTCTTTGCAACGAATGATTTAGAGATAAAATTCATTTAATATGGACACGCAATTGTGAATGTACAGTTTATACATGTTTCCTGCCACAACTCAGATAGCCTCACTGAGAAATCTGGTTTACCAAGACCATGTTTTAAAGGGACACTTTGACATTTTGGGAAATCAGCTTTTTTTGCTTTCTTGCTGAGAGTCCAGATGAGAAGATGACTGCCTCTCATATCTGTACAGTAATTATGAAACTGTTAGCTGAGCATAAAGACCAGATAAAGCCTGCGTCTATCCAAAACTTAATATGACTACCAGTCACTACTTCTACAGCTCACTAATTAACTCATTATTTCTTGTTGGTTTCATCCGTAGAAAAACTGAAGTGTTAAAACTGATATTTCTACCTTCTGACAGAGCAAGGCTAGCTGTTTCCCCCTGTCTCCAGACTTTATGCTAAGCTAAGCTAATCGGCTGCTGGCTGAAGCTTGATATTTAGTGTACAGGTATTTTCATCTAGTTCTAAGAGAAGGAATAAAACTATTTCTCAAAATGTCAAACTATTCTCTTAACACGCCATATTTCGTTAATAACATTGCATGGCTGATCCTCATAGCTACTGCCTGGACTCCTGGTAACACTGAACTGACGGTCTTGCCAGCCAACACGTTACCTCATGGGAAAGAACACCGGGTCACAAAGGTCATACCAGTTGTACAGAAAGAGGCTCCCACTCGTTCTCAGAGGGAAAAAACTCCCACAGGTGCAACTATTATGGTCAAATACAACATGTTATCAAATGACTCTAGAAAGATCTGTGTGCATCATTAACTGGTAAGATACTTGTCAAAACATTATTTACATAGATTTTTTTTATCAAAATAAATGTAATGGCTTTAGCACATACTCCCAAAAAGCTGTTGATGTGTGAATAAGCAAACATTTGCTGGCATTATTTCAGATGAAATAAGTGTTGAGAACTAGGGATGCTCTGATTTATCGGCTGAACATCATTATCTGCCGATAACATAACAAATAAGATGACATTTACTGATGGCAGTAGCCGATGTTAGTCTGTTGTGTTGCATCAAATTTGCCCTGGCTAAATGTTATGTTTTTTTTCAGCGGTCGGACGAGCTAACAGTTAGAATAAAGAGCTGCTGAAACTGAGAAAAAGCCGCCGGCAGGAAACAAAACAAGAGGACAATGGGAGCCGTGCACATGTGCGGTTTCTTTTCAAATAAAAGCGAAAGAAAATTTTTGCCATGTGGGAGTATTACACTGGCACGGAGAAAGATCATATGCTCCAGTGACATTTCAAGAGGAGGTACTACAGGCAAGAATTTCAACACATCAAGTCTCATCACCTGTATGAAAAACTGACATGAAGAAATGTATGATTACCTGAAAGCCAGTTCAAAAAATGGAGAGATGAACGAGACATCCATGAAAGCACAAACCACCAACAGGTAGGTAGTTATATAGGAGGCAAAAAGGCAAGGAATCTTTTTCATGTGAAAAAGACATATTAGGTTGTTTCATAAATCTGTGTTTGAATTTGTGCTCATTCACAGATAGTGTAATGACGGGCTGACTGACTTTAAAACGGTTTGTTGTATAGTAGCAATGAAAGGTATAAATGCAATAAAGATATATGTAGGGCCGACAAATATAACAATATAAAAACACCCACAGCCGTTTCTTTATCATTAAGATTTTCCTTTTGTCTCCCTGGCACAAACAGGGGAATAAACAACATAAGAACAACATATCAGCCAAATTGTTATTTTAAACATCGGTAGTGGCCCAGAATTTCACAACCAGTGCATTCTGATTGAGAACACCCACACACATGCACATGAGTTGTGGCTGTCACAACAGTGAGCATCATGCTGACATGATCATGTTGATGAGCCAAGCAGCATATGAGAGATCGTGTGTCCATGCTGCAGCACAGTATGTGCCATGAGGGAGGGAATGGTGAAGGGAATATAAACATCTCCCGTCACCGAAATGTGCCAGTTTAATCCTGTTATTCTGAGAGGGAGGGATTTCTCTCTTTTCTCTATAGATAAATATATTTGGGTTTAGGATTGGTGGTCACATAAAACAAACAGTATGATGATGCCTCATTAATTAATAATGAACATAATCTTCACACGCCCTGGTCTGTATTGTCAAATTATTGTGTATAATGAATTTTTACTGTCATTTGATATCTGTAAATATTGAAATAATATTTTAATTCTTGATTCTTGGTTTATCTGACAACAACAGGCCATTACTAAAGGCAGCAGTAAAGCCATTAACTGCAGATTTTGAGGATGATGGAACACATTTCATAATCAGTCAACAAAAAAATCACATTAGTAACCTTATCTGTAAACTCTGACATTAAATATCAAAACGTGGAAAAGTTGGCTTAAGCTTAAATACTGTTTACCATTATTCATGCATTTACTCTGAAATGATCCACCTTATTACATTATCTTTATGTGCTGGTTTAACTAATTTCTATTGATTGGTCTCATTTTCAATAATTAGTTGTGTTTTTTATCCTTGATCCCATAATATTCTATATGATGTACGTTTTTTTTTTTAAGTATGTCTATTTTACTGGTTTTCTGCCTTATTTATTTTATTCTTATTGCTCATTTTGTGAAAAGTACTTTGTAACATTGTAGTATAAAAATGTGGTATATAAATAACCCAATCATTATTATTCAATAAAACAACGAATTGTGCACTCTTGCTGTTTATGTTTGATACCTGACATGAATCTACAGATCCAATAGTTGCTCTCTGACCCCTGAAAGCGTCTGGCATTGCGGCCTGACAGTGGACGTGAAGGTTATTACATGCACAGGATGACATTCCACAGAGGCCAGGAGAGGTGCAGGAGAATCTGAGGGCAAAAGGAGGAGGCCTTTTCTCACCGCGGCGCTCACACACCCCCACACACAAACAAGATGTTTTCCACATCCCGGGGCTATTTGTAAGTCTATTCTGACTCCTGGAAAGAGGAAGTGAATGCTGGCAGGATGTTGGAACGTAGATGGGCTTCCCTCTGAAATGCAGTGGAAGTAGAAGTAAAATGTAGTGCAGAATGGAATATAAATGAATAACCGAAGTAAAATATGAGTCCCTTAAAGTTACTACAGCCGTCTATGTGCTCTACCAACAGGATTGATATATTGTTCATCTCGGTTGTGTGGTCAAATTCAGGATGTTTGTATTTGAACTTGGGGAATATTTTGTTCAGACTGGCTGGTGCCATGTTTTTTTGGATCGGCCTGTCTCGATGGCCGGGCTGTGCTCAGTACTTTGTCAAGATGGCTCTCAGTCTCTCTCTCGCTCTCTCACACAGATATCACAATTTCCATGACACGTTCTGTGCTGGTGTGAAGTGTAATTTGCACGTGATTTCTGGCCTGATCTGAGTCATTTACCATAGAGTGTTTCCTCACACACAGTTCAAACCCCTTACTAATATTCTTCTATATAGTACTGCTGCATAGTCCACAAATATAGACTAAATTAACAGGCTCACTCTTGAGGGTAAAATTTGGTTAATTAAGTAAAATACATTTCATGGTTTACCATTTGATATTGACGCAAGTTAACAATTAGGTTTGATACGGCATGACACAGGAAGTAACCTCTGGAGATGGTCCATACTTTAGATTACAAACCACTCCACTTCAGTTCAACTCAAGTGTACAATGATTGGGGTTTGAGTGTTTCGTGTTACAATGAGGCCTCTCTAAATCTACTGGATATGGAAGAGGAAAATGGAAACTCTCTGTTGTGGCCTCTCAGTTGTCTCGGGGGCTACCCTGGACCGAGGAGGGCATTGTTAGTGGAAGTCCTCATTAGATCGAGTCACAACTGGGCATCAGTGGCATCAGTGCATGACACCGCCTGGCAGAGCTTTGGGATATGCTTGAAGATACCAGTGCATGATACCCAGCTCGGACACAATGTCACAGAGAGGCTCTGTGAGGATGGCTGAGGTCACAACAGCTAAGGAATGTGACGACAGAAAGACACTCCACAGCCCGTTGTCTCTGACCTTACTGTGTCCCGGTACCAACGCATATCCGATCCCAAGCACACCAGGCAGACGCAGTTGACCCCATCTTTCTTTTGGCCCTGACTGAATGAACGGAAACGGCCAATCTTGGCTCAGGAACTGTACAATGAGGAAGCCATCGTGGTAGCGCAGCTAGGCACGTTGTGGCTGGAAGACTTTGAGAGGCGAAATGCAGCTCGGCTCAGGAGCCAAGAGGGGAAGGAAAGAGGAAGACACTGCAGAGCAAACACTATGAAAGATGGAAGACATTTTGGCTCAGTGAGCAGGGAAGGAAGAGAGGAGGGCAACATCAGTGACCTAGAGGGAACTCTGCAACCCTAATGAATCACAAATCACCTTGGAAAACACAATGCTTAATACCTTGTAGACTGCAATGGCATACACAGATGCAAAATTAATTCTACATATGTTATTCACTTTGTTGATGCCACACACACACACACCAACAGTTGTTGTAATTTGCCCTTTATCCCATCCGTCTGTTAATTCTCAGCAACAAAAGGTGTCCAAAAAGGGGAAACTGAGACTCCCATATTCTCATATTAGCTTCAGCTGAGCTACATAATACATTTTTGCACAAAAGAGGAAAGCAGACATCAACCTCCATCGCTCACTTTGGTTTCACGTTAGGACACGGCCAGTATGAGGAGGAGAATTAGAAGGGTATTGTTGTGAGATGGACTTGAAAATGATAAAAAAAAATTTCAGAGAGAGAGAAACAGACAGCGGCTCAGAAATGACCATCCTATATCACTCTGCTGAAGGATTCACTGGCTCAATCTCTAACTGTCATACAAATATTTAACCACCAGAGATCAGTACAACATTTTCATTCACTTCACTGTCACTGTTCACTCATTCCAGCATCTGACCAGTAGGTGTCACTAAAGATCCATTTATAATCAACCACTCTTGCTTGTAGAATAAATGTAATCTATACATACTGATTTTACATGTTTTAATTATTCTTTCACAGCGAAATCTGACCCTACATGACTTAATTAATTTTATAAGACAGATAACTGCCGTACCTTTTGGTGATTTTTCCATGGAACTGACTACAGCACCTGCGCTATGTTCATTGCTATTCTGCTATTGTGCCAAAAGATGTCGCTCTCTATCAACTAATAAATCATCATCTTGGTCAAAACACTGTTTTTGCCATAAGAACTGGTTTACCCAAACATACAATGCTGCAAGTGTAGCAAAAATGTGTATATCAACATTTTACAGATAAGCATTTAGATGCACGACAAGTGAAAATTAGTAACTTACAGAGCGTAGGTGAGGTAGGAACCTTTCTATGTCATTCATGTCTATGCCGTCATCTTCCTCAAACTTGGTTTTACCCATCCTGAAAGAGAAAATGTAACCATCAGGGATCAGTCAGGTCCATGGGATAATACTTAAGACATAACTGAGACAATATGGGATAATCCAAACATTACTGAAACAGACCAGGGAAGCATCAGAAGAAGCAAATACTGCTGAGAACAGTTTAAGACCCAGAGTGCAGATCTTACCCCTCTCTGTCGATGTGTGGCAGGTGCTTTGGCGTTCCTCTGAAATGCTTCCTGTGGAAATGGCTAAAGTCCAGCTTCTCTGGCTGCACGTCCCAACCTGCACCTCTACAACCAAGAGATGGATGACGGATAAAAGGTTAGAGGTAGCAAGCATCCATGCGTGTGCACAAGACAAGAGCAGAATGTTGCACACAGATGGCTTCCAATAAAATACACAGGGAAAAATAAGTTATCCTCAGGTGAAAAGTCTTAAAGCCACTAAAAAACTGATTACTTTTCTATAGCCTCACAGTCAGATGTAAAATGAGGAGAAAGAGATTCTTAGTTGGATTTATTAAGAGTTTGAAAGCTCTGCTAATCTGAGCCCCACTCACTTCAAACCAGTAAAAACCACAAATACATATTTCTCATTTTCAATCAGCAAAACTCTTTTGGCAGACAGAAGAAAGATGCTGATTGATAAAATATGTTTTCAGGTCCTTTATTTTCATTATTATCAGTTCAGTTTGTATTAACCTAGTATTATTATGTAAACACTGAAGAGGCAAACTGGGAAAACACACACACACACACACACACACACACACACACACACACACACACACACACACACACACACACACACACACACACACACACACACACACACACACACACACACACACACACACACACACACACACACACACACACACACACACACACACACACTATGACACCAGTTCTTGTCAGGCAATTATTTCTGATCGCTAAGAATACAAAAATTAAGTTCACGGCTAACCATCCCAGTCACTGTATTACATCAGAGTGCTGTAATGGATGTCTGGGCAGTGCAAGATATCATATCATGGAATTTCTTCTTGTTATTCACTGGCTCTTATACCAAATGTATTCTGGGTCAGGGCAGTGAGGTGGTGAGGTGAGTGTGAGAAGCTCCATATAACAATGTAAACTCACACTCCATTGGAAATCAAAAAAATGACCTGGGTCTCTGATCTTGGAGTAGTTTTACCACATGACCAATGGGGCTCTGAAACACATGGCTTAATACAACTGAAAGTGGTACATAGAGTGCATTTTACTAATGCTGAATTAGCAAAGATTTATCTGAACATTGAGCTGTTACGCCCTCGATGTAGAGGCCGGCCATCAGACTTAATGCGTATGTTCTGACTGTGTCCAAATCTCCCCACCTTCTGGATAAGTATTTCTTAAAGCTTTTAGTGATATTTCAAATTCAATTTGACCCAGCCTGTGCCCTCTTTTAACGTCAAGGGAATCCCATGTTCTCTAACCAAATAAAGCCTATAAGTCATAGCTTTCACTACTCTGCTGACTTTTGAGCCTTTTAAAATGAGAGCAACGCGCTACTCTGTTCCTTTTCCTCATTGACTTTAAGATGTTATGTATTTTTATGACTCTCTACAGGAACCAATTGATAAAGAGTACTCCACATGTTTTGTACCTTTTATTCTTTTGGGATAAAAACTTTGAAAATCAATAACTAAATTATAATATTTCTTTACAGGTATTATATGTAGAAGATGACCTCTGACACATTTGTCCAAACAGACTTATTATTTTACTCATACTGTACATACAGAGACATGGGGAACAGCCCTAACTAGAAGGCAGAAACGCCTCCTGATTAAAGTCCTCTATGTCCGTTTCTATCCAATAGTAAACCTGTACTACCCTCCACTTCTGTGTGCAGGGAGGGAGAGTTGCTCACATCACCCTCCTGTGCCTAAGTGCCTATGTGTGGCCTGATCTTAGGTAGCTGAGGCTGCCATGCAGCTGTTACCATGGCAACCCTGTCCTCCCTTCAGTGCAACTGATTTATGTCTCACTCATTTTCTTTCTAGATCGCCTCTACGTTTCAGGCCTGGCTCACATGAAAAATCATTTAGTCACACAGAAGTTAAGAAAAGATTTTAGAGAAGCATTTACACACAGACCTCACTTGTAAGACTAGATTTCAAGCATCGAGGCATAACGTTTTCAAAGGAATCAGCCAAGCCCCCAGTGGTTAGATGTAACATAAATGTGGCTGTTGACAGAAACACTAAAACAAAATACTTTTCATCATCAGCACAACAACCTCCACAGTTCAGCAGTGGAGGTTATTGATGAATTTAAACTTCACTTGGAATGCAGAGACAGAGCTGGCAGAGCCAACTTCCTAAAGGTGTATTATGTAAAGTGGTATTCCATGTTACAGTAGAAACCCACACTAAATGCCAGCAATTATCTGGGTCTTGAAGATGAAAGCTGTTGCCCAACAATGTCCCGTGATGCTGATGACGCCTGACACCAGAACAGAGAGAAGGGAGTGAAAAGCAGAACGGACGAAAGCAGAAAACCACAACATATGTTGGATGTGATCCTGATGTCCTGAAGAGGAGTGATTTTGAAAATCAAAACAACTGAATTGAAAATCATGCCCGCTATGCTGTGACTACACTCACAGCATTATCCAACTCCTCCCCCCTCGGCTGCAGACGGAGGTTCACAAGCTATTTTTGTTAGCTTTTTCAGTCATTATCATTTCCCTCTAATGACCAAAACCTGTTGGTAATAAAAGACCCACGTAGTCTCTCTGTTTGGCTGATCTAAGCAAACGTAAACAACGCAAAATTTGCGCCCTTGTTTTGGATAGTGCTTCCAATGTGGAAAGTCACTTCCTGCCCTTCACCTGCAGTAGTCGCCACAGCAACATTATGATGTGACGTCATGTAAACAAGTTCTTTAAAATTTGGAAAAGTGACCAAATTATCTAGACAGATAAGACAAGCAAAGTCAAACTGAGAGAAAGTCAAAGACAGTGAGAAATAATACTGGAAGTAAAAAAAAAAACAAAAAAACGTAGAAGTAAGAGAGCAAGAGTTAAAATACGACCCTCCAGAAACTATGGCTGGAATTCTGACCAAGACTGTACAATATATTCTGTGGCACCTACCCGTGTGAGTCCATCGTGTTGGCAGCCCATATGTCTGTCCCCAGGATGTCAAAGGAGCCATCTCTGTTCCCGTTCTACACAGCACCCAACGGAAAAGAAAGATGATATTTTCAGTATGACTTCAAAACAGCACCACTGGAACTACTACTCTTCAAAAGCAGATCCCTTTTTAATGAAAAACAAGGACAAATGTAGAGATGTCTAAAATCAATATACAGAGTATTATTTTTCTTTCTCTTTAATTAAAAATAAGTTGGTAAGCTGCTAAGCCTTGAGTTTTATTTAGTTGATCAAAAAGTTGGGGAGTAAAAGCTGCAGAGATATCCTGATGTTGGACACTACACTTCCCATAATGCAACTAACAAGCCCTCGTCATTAGACCCCCTTACTGGGTAAATGCCCTCAGTTTGTAACACTGACTCATTTGTCAGAAATTTGAGATTAAAAAGGCTCAATCTTGAGAAGACCCTGATGACATCATCATGACATCATCATGACACAACTGTTTTTACTGGCTGAGACGTGCTTCTCGTAATGAGCAAAGTCATTTCCATGAGCAATATTGGTGGAGTGCCCCTTTAAAATGTTATGGTGGTGAAGATTTGATTTGTGGTGACATATTAAGGTGCTTGTGGTCAAAGATGGCTTAAGACTCCCAAAGGAACAATACACTAAGCAGGATAGGAGTCACATGATAGACACACAGATATTGGTCCCCCCCAAGTCTCACACACACACACACACACAGATTTATCTGTACCTTGGCAGGGCCTTTGAACTGGTTGTTTCTGCCTCTGCTGCCGGAGCGTGAGCCAGATCCTGGCCTAGACCCTGAACTGGGTCTGGAACCTGTACTGCCGTTACTGCTGTGTTCCCACTCATCCTGCAGAATTAAGAGAGGAGATAAAGGAAACAGGACTGACTATTTAATTGAGATGCTGTGCGTTTTATTTAATTTATCTATAGTATAACATCAGCCGATTAATAATCTTACATTCAAGTTCCATCCAAGTTTTGGTACAGTTAACAGACAACACATGCCTGCGTTGGAGTGTTCGCTGCCTTGTTGTTTTCATTTTTAATTCATTTCATTCGTTTCAGAACATCTTGTCAAAGGACTGCAGGTGAAAATTAGCCAGCTTCCCAACAGTGGCACATTGATTTAGATGTGGATTCATTTGCATCATTCTTATAAATAAATAAATGACAATGAATAAGCTGGTTGGTTGGAGACTAGCGTGTCATATCTCCTGCTTTTACACCTGCTTTGTGTGCACATTAGCAGTGTAATAGCAGCATGTAATGTCCTCTACTGCTTAACACGAGGTTTACTTCAAAATCTGTGCAACGCTGTGGCTGTTGAGCTGAGATAAAAGCGCCCATTTCTGGCACCATGCTTGTCTCTGTTGTTGCTGGATTATTTTTGATCGGTGCTGGTCGTTTCACCAAACACTGCAAGGGAAAACATACCACAAGGGGGGCTGAAGCTCTAGTTTCATTGTGAAGTCTTGGATATTATACTTTCAGAAGCTGAATGTTAAAATTAACTTAATTTTGCTGCACTGAAAATTAATTTGATTATTTTTGGATTACTCTGCTCTCTTTGAACATCTCACCCATGCTTTTTCTCCCTCATCACTCACTTCATTATACTCTTAAGGGCATTAATACTAAGAGTAGCACACACACACACACACACTTATTTAGCAGAGTGACTTATAATTCATTTAGGGATTGTTCACTTGCTGTCTCTAGCCACACAATATCCCATGTTAGTTATTAAGAACATACTTTGTCTCCAGCAACCACAAGCTAGCTGACAAGATGTGAATTGCTTGAGGCTGATGGTAGAGTCTCTTCTAATCACACACTTGAACAGCTGGCGGAGAAGCAAAGACTAACCCGAACATACAGTAGTGAGAGCAGAGCAAACCTATGCTTAAATCAATGTGATGCTCCATTGACCAGAGGCTCTAGATGAGCACAGAAGAAGACAGTGCAACATGAAAGTGGCTGCAGAATCACACTGCAAATAACATTGGATACGTTACATGTGGCGAAAGTAAAGAATGTGCAATTGATTTAACATTTAAACAGGAAAATAAAGGACAAGAGATAGAAACAGATTTTTTGAACCAGCTGGGAATTGGGTGATGGAGAGAATACATTCTGAGAGGGCAAGCTCTGATTCTTTTTCTTTGCCGTAATTGAAATCCAATTCATTTCAAAGCACGAGATTGGAACCTGATACAAAACTGTCTTCAAATGATTGTTACATGAATCTGTTAAAGGGTTGCTTATATCCGTGATTTTTTAAACACAACAGTAAAACCAGCAGAACTTCAGTTATGCAGATTGTTTCAACTACATATCAAACACATGTTCACTTCTGAATGTGGTGCAGCTTTCGTGAATGTCCCATGAGATATAAACATAAAGGTTCATCTTCGTATTCACTTCAGCACCTCAGGATGGATGACAGGATATGGTTGAAAGTGAAATGACAAAGCTGTGGCATAAGCAGACACACACACTTACTGGTTTGGACGAGCCTCTCCCCCTTGAAGACGTCCAGCTTCCGTCTTTCTTGTTGTTACAGTCATCTGTCCACTAGAGGAGAGAAATGGGGGAGAAGGTGTTATCACTTCTGAAAGGGGTGTTTGTTTACATGTGAACAAAAGCCGGACAAAGTGAAGTAGAAGTAACTAATTGTACGTTTTTCCCTCCACAACTGATTAAAAATGGACAGTGGACAACCTGCCAGATGAGTGTGTGTTGACTTTCTCAGAGAAAACAGAACAGTTGCATATCGAGCTACAATGTTGGTGGATCTATCCCCACATTTGTCTAGGTTTTACATATACAACAACAGCGGCTGTTTTGTACCCTGCCTGCATGTTTTGGCAGATACAAACCAGAGACCCCAGCACTGAACATAACCACTGCTGCTAACAGATATGGCACTAATGAGAGCATGTCAACCCTTTAAGTAATGCGGCTCTGACCTGAGGCATCTTGCCACCATTGTCCAAGTCCAAGTCTCCATCCGTCTTGTCTCCCAGAAGCCCCTGCACCTGGTACTCCAGCACATAGCTGTCGATGAAGCGCTCCAGCTCCTCTATCTCCTGTGAGCGTGTGCTCCCAGCCTCAGACGATGCAGACGCCACTGAGGAGTTCTCCATGGCAACCAGCTCTGTGATGGGTGGAAGGGGAGGAGGGGGAGGGAGGGAGGGAGGAAAGTGACCTGAGCAGAGAGGAAGAGAAGAATACAGAAACGGGAGTAAGCTAAACATTCATACAAGGCTAGGGAGCTTCCATGCTAGTCATGTCCTGTGACCTCCAACAAAAACACAACGACGTGATGATAAGGTGAGCCACAGTCCCAGAGGAGTGGAACGATGAAGTTGTTTTCATTTCATTTTGCCCAAACACTTCTGGCAACAACAGCCTCATGAGTATGGCTGTAGTGAGCGATTTATCAGTTTATTGATTGAGAAATAATCAATCAGCAACTAATTTGATTATCTGTGGGAAATTATAGTATTCATTTTTCTCTATTTTCTGACATTTTATAGAAAAAGTTCCAGAAATAACACAAGGCATTTCACTCACCTTGCCCCCCCTCAACTTTCCAACGCTCAAAAAAGACACATGACCTCTCTGCTGTCAACAAACATCCAGATATGCACTGCTTGCTTTCATAGTGTCCAACAGAAAGACGTCCTGGTGTGGAGCTACAGCAGGCCCTGGTTGTGCTGCATTAAATCCATCTTAAGAAAAACCTGTGGCTCATCTCTTCTAACAACTCCCTGTGTTGTCACCATTCATATGTCCATTTCCCCTCTATGTTCTTCCACCTCTTCCCTGCTGTCCGTCTCTCTTGTTTGTGTTGTTGTGTGTGTGATCACCTGACCCCCGGCCAACAGGAGAGCAGCTTCCTGCCTGCCTGCCTGCCTGCCTATTGCTACTAAGCTCCTTTACATCATGGCTTGATCACCAGCCATGCAAAGAGGATTTATGGCCCTGGAGCACGCAGAATGGTATCTGCTGAGCCCTGGGGACTCGCTGGGGAGCCCGGTGCATTTGCAGCCAACAAGTCAGCCCCACAAAGTTTAAACCCTTTGTTTTGGTGTTGGCCACAGGGCTGTATGATGCAATGGTAATAAGGAATGCAATATAATAAACACTACCTTTAGGCTACCTTTACAAATCCATTTTTGCTGCAATATGTAGTATCTTGTCAAACAACAACACATCAAAGTAAGGAAATAATTTGAACTACCACTAAGAGAGAAATGCTCCATTGGAGGATCTGACCTCAGGGTCAACTACAGGCCAACACTCCTGTTCAACAAGAGCTTTGAACCTGAACCAGTCTCTTGGCACATTTAGGGACTAATGCTTTAATCTCTGCATACTATGTAGCAGGGTCAACATGTCCTAATCTGACCTACTGTGGTGTTAGTAGCATAATCCATATGTGTCAATAGTATAATCCATCCATATATTGATGCCTAGGCTTTGATCAACCTGGTGATTTACAGCGCGCTGGCAACAGAAGCCAGACCAGCTGAGCGCTGACTGAAGACATTTTTTTACTGTTAGGAACTTACAACAACCAATGGCACACGAGATGCATAAGCCTTATGACTCGGTATGCATTTGCACAAATACTGTGCGAGTATTGGTGCACACATACACTTGTAAATGCACTTATATTTCCATTAACTTTAACTTTTAACTTTTATTTAACTTTAACTTTTTTTTTTTTTTTTTATCTATTCATTACCGTTCCTACTCAGAGCTTCTAATACACAAATTTAAATTGCACAAATGTTCATAGCTAAAATTTAACTACCGGGCCAGTTTTTGTGTCCTGTTCCTCCTGTGCTGATCAAAAATCTGACCATTTATTTTGCATTTACTCAGCTCAAAAACCAAAGATCTCACCCAACATTTTAAGTCGTATCCAGCGGACTGAAATACAAACTCATTTAACTTCATTCATGTGTTGGTAGATGTGGACTGCAGTTCAGAGGTCTAGACCCAGGCTACAGTCCCTCCAAGTCTAAAGCAGCACCAACATCCTCGCTAAAGTCTCGTGAGCACTTGGCAGATCAACAAAAATCCCTAAACATTAATGTGGACACTTTACAGCTTTCACCTCAGTTCACAGTTGTGATGTGAAAATAGCAGAGCTTCATTAATTATGACACAGTTTCAATGAATGGAGCAGCATTCAATAATTGTACTCTCGATGTTTGCAACACTAGGTTAATTGATGCATATTGGTGGTGGTTGCAGCTCAGTCAGATGCCCTACTCTTGTCCTTGACGTGTAGTATAGAATTACTGCCTAAGGGGAAACTGCTGCCAACAGCTATTGATCAGTCCATTAATACAACTCTCTGGTTTTGACTTCAAATCTATAATTTTTTTGTTTTAGCCTCTGTTTTACACTTGTGCTTACTGTGCTTTGCCCTCAAATCACCAGGACTGTGCATGCATTACAGTCAACCCAAATATCATCAATATCCAAAGTAAACACTAGTTTGGTCTCTTTATCATAGACACCTGACTCAAAGTCCTTTCTATCCTGCTGTGTTTCACAACACATCATTCCAAACCTGCAGTGCTTTTTCTAATTAGCTGCTTTGCTTTCACGACGGGTTTAACTTTCAGCTTAGTAACTGTAATATTAATGTTGTTCTGGTGGAGGAGAAACAAGTTTTCCTTCCTAACATCATAATAGTTTAATGTTCCACGGTAGCACAAGTTTTCTCACGTGAGAGTCAACAACCCAAACTACCGTCATCCCTCTAGGGTGCAAGAGACAGGCGGAGATTGGGCAAGGATTTTATCTGACCCAGACAAAGAAAAAGCCTCTCTTCTAAGCATACATGAGAAAAACAAACACAAAGGAGGACAGCAGCCTGGTGGGCCCCTCCGATCTTTGACTAAACAGAGAAACGGACTATGCAAGGTCAGAAGCAGAAATAGCCTCACAAGGCATCTCACATTTACCAAACACAACGCTCCTCTTGCCAATACACACGCACACTGTAAGGCAAAGCAATGATACGAGCTCTCACATTACAAGATACTGATGAAAATGATGAGGGGAAAGCATAAAGATTAAAAATATATTGAATACTCATTTTTAGTAGGACTCATCTTTAGCCTTTCACTCCATACTTGAACAAAAAAAAAAAGAATGAATTAGAACTGCAAATAACGATTATTTTCATTACTGATAAATCTCTTTATCTTCTTCTCAGTTAAGGGAAAAGTATGCTAATTTCACATGTCAAACGCCTATAAGTCTTCAAGTTGTAGTTGTATAAACCCCTTAATGTGATGTACTTTGAGTCAGCGCCACTTGGGGATGAAGACTACGAGCTTGAAAATGAAACTTTGGTGGCTACAAGCATGAGATGCCCAAATCTCCACCAACCTATTAGCAGTCAAGTTGCACAGGAGCCAGGTTCTCGACAAGGAAAGAAGACGAATGTGTGGAATTAAAAAGATTCTATATTTTCTGCAATGCTGCGATGATTTTGATACAACTGATCCCGAGTCTGACAATGCTATGGAGGTAAAGTTCAAAATCCGTTGATCTTTCAATCAATTGTTTGGCCAATTAAATTTCAGAAAATAAAACAAAAATATATTAGAAGATGAAGAAAACCAGCAAATATTCACAACTGAGAAGCAGGAACCAGTGAACAATAGCTTAAAAAACATAAATCCATTATCAACATCGCCAGCAATCCATTTTCACTTGGTCATCACAGTGTTAAGATTTATGTGGGTTTTCTGTGGGTTTAGGCATTGTCCGACTCTCCTTCCTCTTCTCAAGCTACATCTTTCATTCACCCATCCACCCCCTGCTCCTTCCTGTCTCCTCCCTTTTGCTCTCCCTCCCTTCACTCTGCCAACTGTTACAACAAAGAACTGCCTGCCCCACTGTCCTCGCCACACTTTTAGCCTCATTGTTGTGCTGTAGCTGAAAAATTGGCATATTCGTCTGCAAGACTCGTGGGAAAAGTTTACTTCTACCCCTTCTAAAATATCTTGCTCTGGGAACATCATATACACTGCGTGCACAATTATTAGGCAAGTTGTATTTTTGAGGATACATTTTGTTATTGTACAACTACAGTGCTCTTGGTCAATCCAAAATGTTAACAAACCCTCAAACCTGAACATTTAAGTAGTAAAAGTGAAGTTTTGGCTTTCTTAAGAGAATATCTATACGTACACCATTATTAGGCAACTATTAGTGTGCAGAATTATTAGGCAACTAAATGAAAAACAAAGATTTTCCCATCTCACTTGTTTATTTTCACCTGTTAAAGTGAGAATAATAAACAAACTCAAAATTTACAAATAAACATTTCTGAAATTTAAAAAAAAAAACCCTCAGTGACCAATATAGCCACCCTTCTTTTCAATAACAGTCACAAGCCTTCCATTCACGGAGTCAGTCAGTTTCTTGATCTGGTCAGAATCAACTTTTTGTGCAGCCGCAACCACAGCCTCCCAGACACTGTTCAGAGAGGTGTACTGTTTACCTTCACTGTAGATTTCCTGCTTAAGAAGGGCCCAAAAGTTCTCAATAGGGTTTAAGTCAGGTGAAGAAGGGGGCCATGTCATTAGTTTTTCATCTTTAAGGCCTTTACTGGCCAGCCACGCAGTGGAGTACTTTGATGCGTGTGATGGAGCGTTGTCTTGCATAAAAATCAAAGTCTTCTTGAAAGATGCAGACTTTTTCCTGTACCACTGCTTGAAGAAAGTGTCTTCTAGAAATTGGCAGTAGGTCTGAGAGTTGATTTTGAGTCCATTTTCAACCCGAAAAGGTCCAACTAGCTCATCTTTAATAATACCTTCCCATACCAGTACCCCACCTCCACCTTGCTGGCGTCTGAGTCGAAGTGGAGCTCTGTGGCCGTTACTGATCCAACCACGGGCCCATCCATCTGGTCCGTCAAGAGTCACTCTCATCTCATCAGTCCACAAAACCTTTGAAAAATCTGTCTTCAGATATTTCTTGGCCCATTCTTGACGTTTCAACTTATGTGTCTTGTTCAGAGGTGGTCGGGTTTCAGCCTTTCTTACCTTGGCCATGTCTCTGAGAACTGAACACCTCGTACTTCTTGACACTCCAGGTAGGTTGGAGTTGTGGAATATGGCAGCACTGGAGGATAATGGGTTCCTGGTAGCTTCACGTTTGATTCTTCTCAAATCTTTGGTGGTTAATTTGCGTCTTTTCTTCTCGACACGTTTCTTGCGACCTTGCTGACTATTTGCAACAAAACGTTTGATGGTTCTGTGATCACGCCCCAATATCTTAGATATTTCAAGAGTGCTGCATCCCTCTGAAAGACTTTTTACAATATTTGACTTTTCAGAGTCAGTTAAATCTCTTTTTTGGCCCATTTTTCCTGAGGAGAAGAATCTGCCTAATAATTATGCACACCTTGATATAGGGTGTTGATCTCCTTAGGCCACACCCTCCCTCGTTACACAAATACACATCACCTGATATGCATTAAATCCAATAAGGATTCAAGTTTATACAGCTTGGAGTTGGAAATTATGGATAAAATGATGATATGGTCAAAATAATCACTTGCCTAATAATTGTGCACGCAGTGTAGTCTTCTCCATATTTATCAAAAGGGGTGGTGTGTTCAGATATCCTTAGTTTTCAGTCAACCACAAACACTGAACACATTACACGCCTTTGTAAGACTGAAGGAAACACAAAGTAGTGGACTGAATGGTGCACTAAAACTAGGTGCTTGGATGAAGGTGACAGCCAGTGACACCACAGGCCGACAGAGAAGGATCGAGACTGCAAAATGTAAAGCAGCATGCAGTACAGTATAACCAAGCTGAAGACTGTGCCCACAGTCCAGTGCCATCCGGACAGATATTATACTGGCCATACAGTCACAGCATGGCACTGGACAGCACACTGTTTCTTTGTTTGAAAAGCAGACACAAATGCCAATCTACACCATCCGTATTTTGTGGTAAGATAAATCACCAGACAGCACTCATGCTACACTATCTAGAACAAACTCTGATGCATACATGAATGGAAAGGGGGGGGGGAAATGCTTTTAAATTATGGAGGACACTTAAAGTCTCCTAACAAACCATTTGTGCTGATCACAGCACAGTAAAACACAGTAATACACAATGTGTATCTTAAACAGTAAAACAAGCAGAGGGATTTGCAGCCTTTGATATAGTTACATAACAACCAAAGAGTAAGAACCATAATCCCGACAACCCAGACAGAGCAGAACATGAGACCCAGTCTCCCCTGTCGGTGTCCAAGTTAAGTTTGTTCCCACCCCATGCAGTGAGAGCTGCTAATGCGTCTAATCCGGTCTACTACTGACTGGCTGGCTGTCTTAACAAACTCACACTTGGGTTTAAATATAATTTGGCGTAATCTATTTTTGACAGCAGGATATCAGCATGTTGTCTTTGAATCAATCATTCAGATGACATATTGGCCAGTAGATATGAGTACGGCAAGCATGTTAGCAAATAGGTTAACTGATATAGCAGATAACAGTGGATTTTGCTGCGTTACTGTGATTATTTGCAAACAGCACAATGTCAGAAAAAACTGTTAGGACTTTTGTGTATATACACTATGTCCACTTATCCACTGGATACATGAAATTCAGCTCTGAAAAATTAAGTGGCACTGCAGAAAAAAGAATCTATGCAAAGTTGCTGCTAGCTGACAAATAAAACCTTTAAATCTTGAATCTCGTTTTGTATGATGTTCATATTTTCGAACACATATCCACAGTGGAGAAAATAGTGCCAGATGAGACGAGATGAGATTTTGATCAGGTTTGGGTAGCTGCTCTTTTTTTTACAGCATGAAGTAAATACTTGCAATTTTCAGCTTCACTCCAGCAGCGAGTCGAAGTTTGCTTTTTGCTCCAATCACTCTCAAAGCTGTGAAAAAACAGTTTTTATATAGCCGGTATCAATCAATTAAATTCCTTGTTCGACCATGATCCTATTCCTGCAGAAAGCCTCAGGCCATCCGGAGCGTCATTGCAATGTGAAAGTAATGTTGCAGAATACAGGACATCAAAAGTCTCTCTTCTTTGTCTTGAGAAGCATGCAGAAACAGGTGGTACACATGCAAGATGCCAAGACAGCGCTCACCTTCAAATGGTAATGTTCAAAACCAACCACAGCCACAAATCTAGATGGGACTCAGACCTGAACTTCAACAGCCCCATTACAAGAATTACAAAGTCAGCCCACTATCATTTACTGAATATATCAGGGATTAAAGGATTTACGTCTCAGCAGGATTTGGAAAAACTTGTCCATGCATTTATCTTCAATAAGCTGGACTTCTGTGACAGTGTCTTTAAAGGTCTCTCTAATGAGTCGATCAGATAGCTACAGTTAATACTCGCTAAGACCAAGAAAATAGATCATATTACTCCAGTCCTCAGACCTGTACACTGGCTTCCTATCAGCAAAGAACTGATCTCAAAATACTACCGTTGCTTTGTAAAAGCACTGAATACATTACATCTAATCTGCTGCTTTGCTACGAGCCACCCAGACCTCTCAGATCATCTGGGATAGGTCTGCCTTGTGTCCCCACAGTCAAAATTGAACAAGGAGAATTGACCTGCCTTGTTGCTGAAATGATAGAACAGATATAGTTGCTTTGCCTTGCCTTGAAATACATGCAAAACACACAAAACTTCCCCAGCTGTTAAAGCAATAGTACCTGTAAACTAGAAAATGGCATTTATAGAAAGTTATAGCAGGTGCAAAGTTCAACGCTGCAGAAAAATAAGGAATATTTGTTCATAGAGCTAAAATTACAAACCAAAGTCAAAGGACTCAGTTGTAGTCCCCGCCTCCGACTCACTGTTAGAGGCTATTGTAAGTAAATGTATTTACTCATACAGGGGGAGCTGAATGGCCTGAATCTAGGGGAACAGACCAGTAGAAGATAGCCTGCACATGCCACAGAGGGGGGTCCAAGGGTATGTGCATGTGCATGTACACATAAAACAAAACAATAGCCCCATTGTCCCCGTGTGCCCCTGTAGTGACCTAATGGGAGAGGATTGGGCATGTGCGACACTGAGCGGAGCTGTCAGAACAATAACCCAAACAATGCTATTCTGTCCAGATCCACACTCACAAATACAGAATTCTGGCAAACATGTGAGGGTGTGTAATTCAGCTCACAGGGTTCACAACATGTATGGAGTGTAGGTAGAAGTTGTGAGGCCTCAAAGCAGAACAAAAGCGAAAAGAGGGGCAACAAAGGTTAGTGTTCTGCAGAGCTGTGGCCATCATTGGTTAGTTGGTGGGTCGGTGAGTTGAAAACATGAGATGATGACAAACAAGTAACTGAGAAAAAAAGGTCAACAACAAAAAGACCACAACTGTGAATAGTCCTACAATTGCTTGTTTGAAAAAAAAAAAAAAAGGCTATGTAATTTACTAGGGAATTACTCTGCATTACTGCACTAAGCTGAAGGCCTTATGTTCTCAGGCACCACCTGATATCTGTCCTGCTACAAAGCTACTGTATGTTTTTTCCTCAATCACGACCCTCGTGATCTCTTTCTCTCCTCATTTCCTCTTTTCCCCCACTCACTCATCCGTGCACTTCAGGCACCGTAATGAGCAGCAGGTTCCCACTGAAACAAGGTTGGATTTCTGCTGCGCAGGCTGAGTCAGGGTGTTCCACTTTTCTGCAGGCGACTCCCACTCTCTGCGTAACATGCAGCTGTGCTTGCTCCTCCTCCACATTCTTCTAAACACTGCATGCGTACAACTGGGTGTGCGTCAGGGCCTTAAACACTACCCCTTCTCTTAGCGTTAACTTTAACATGAGGCATAGAGGTACGCGTTGTATGCTGCTACTCAAATGAGCCTTGGCATCATTATTTGGTACTGGTACTCTGGGGTCATTCTTTTTTATTTTCTGTCAATGTTTGACCCATGATCAAGTTCACAGCCTCAATCAACATCATATCAATGCAGCACTCACATGGGCTGGGAGCGCAGATCGCTGGGGTGATGACGGTACACTGACTCTGCTTAGATGGATAAATAAAGCTCGTTTAGTAGTTTTTGTATTTCATGGCCAGCCATTTCACAGAGAAAACCACCGATTGGCTCAGTTTAATGGGAGAGAGGGCCGTAAGCAAAATGCTACTTTAATTTCACGGCCACCTCTGTCCTGAGGTGATTAAGCAATTCAGTCATCAAGTACGCATCAATGCAATTACAAGGTTTCGATAAAACCTGATTATGTCATGACTCATTATAAAGTCGTGACAAAATGCAATATTTCACCTGAGGATCTAAGAATTGTTAATCTAAATGAGATCAACAATATCTTAACACTACATCAGGCCACTGTCAAAACATGCAATATGTGTGCAAGATTAGCAGGGTCAATTACTGACAGCCATGACATGCCACATCTTTGCTTGATTCTGCGTTAATAACTACTAGTGGATGGTACAATCTCACAAGTGTTAACATATCATCTAGGTTTCTATATTAGTTGAAGGCTTGTTAGCTGTGTCACCAGATGTGTACACCTTTAGTGGTTTCTCAAGCTTGAATCCTTACATACACTTCTATACAGGATCTAAAATTTCCTGCAAGCGTAGGCCCACATTTAAACACTGGCACAGACGTGTCATTCTCCACACTGGAATTAACTAAGTATGCCTCGGCAACGTGTGAGAACAAAATAGGGCAATGATAACATTCTATCCACTAACATTTAATTCATTCAGCTAATTGATTTTTAATTAATGTACACATTTTACACAGTCACAGAAGGTAAAACAAAAGGCAGAGTTTAGCTGCCAAGCACTTAAATGATAATACAATGAATACAGGGTTCAGGATGAGACACTGACAGAACCTGACTTGCAACTAGGCAGACTAATGAATTAGCATGTGCCTCCAGTTGAGGCGCCACAGTAATGCAAGTTACTTGTTAAAGGGTCGTAAGCTGTAAAGATAAGAACACGTTTTCCTCTTGGCCGAAAAAGCTGTCTGTCTTAAGATAAAACATGCAAATTTGGTCTTGCTTTTCTGTATCAAAGTGTGGCAAATCTTTACACATTCAAGTCAGGAGCGTCTCTGCTGTTCGACCTGTGGTGGCACGCAAACACTCCTGTACCTCACTAAAGTCCCTCTGATCCAATCAGTCTCTGAACAGCAGGAATCTCAGGAATGTTATGAGCAAACTTGATTTAAGTATCACCTTCATGGCCAGCACTCCAACAGAACAAGCCACTTAGTTTTGAAAGTCTGTAAAGTAAATACATATAACTGTTTTATTTTTGAGTAGCAAAGACAAGTTTATTCCAGCATACACTCAGCATGTTTTAGCTTTGTCCCATTGGGTATTCTATTTATTAAACATAATACAAACCATTAAGCTTAACAACTACATGTCTCTGCTTGAACTGCTTCAGTTTCCCTAAGAGATGGCAGATCTCTCTGTAACATAGGAGCTGAAGGTATATCTGTGATGTCCTGCCACTCTTTGTTGTTAGGGTCAACAGCTGACAGACTGCTGAACTGCAGCAAGCTCAGCTCCTTTCCGGAGCAGTGTGACATCTAGCTAACATTTTCTACTGCTAATTCCTGTCATTCCTGCTCAGCAACTACAACATTACATGTGTGCAAACAAAAAGCTTACAAATGTGACCATAGTAAGTACCCATATAGTGTCAATCATTATCTTTGGACAGTTTTCTTTCCCCATTTTGCACTCCTATAACCACGCCCATGCTGTCTGGCATGCTAGCTAGCACTGGAAGTATCCATTAACTAGGTGGTGCATCTTGACAGGACGTTTAGGGCTACGTTGTCCAAAAGAGAGCACCATGATGTCCCTGTCAAAGTAACAAAGCCACATCTGGAGGCGCCTCCACACCCTGGCGTGTCTGCCCGCGCATCACCGGTAACAATGGTGACGCAAGCTTTGCGGCTAACCAGCCGGCTAACGTTAGCTTGATCCCAGTGCAACAGTAAACAACAGGCCACGCAGGACAAATTCAACACGCCGTCCGTCTACTGTGCTATATCAACAGGTCTGCTGGCTGAGGTCAAAGCGTAAGCAGGTCACCCCTCACTCGCAGCAAACCCAGCGCATCTTATAAAACTGTTATGTGATTACCACGGTTATAGCACTCCAACCGACAGACACCTTCACCGGCTTAGAAATAAGACAAATCCTTACCCGAAGAGTGATTCTGACTCCTGGGGAACCCGGGATCACCTCCTCAGATCAATTCCGCCGTGTCATGGGTGTGTTTCTCTGACAGAAAAGTGGCAAAGAGGATTAGCCGTGTAGTGGTAACTCCGACGTCCCAGACTAAGGAAAAAGGGAATGCAGGAATGTGACGTTCAGTCCGGTTTGTTGGCTGCGTTGACACGTGCACTCTAGAGTGAAGCACTGTGGGAAACAGAGTTCTGTAATAACGTGAGCGTTGCGTTGAGTAGTGACTGGTTTGCGTGTTGCCTCCCTATCTGCTAAATACTATTGATACAGCACTAAAATTAAATTCAATTAAACGAACTATGTCCACAACACACGTCCTCTACATTTTTAATTTAGAAAAACTGACTGATCCATCTGATTAAGGTTTACATTGATCTTTGTCGTGTAAATCAATCGTGATATCCCAAAAAGGTATTAATCACAGTGATGTAAATTACAAAAAATATGACTCTCCTATTCATTTCTCTAAATTTTATATATATATAAAAAATCACAGATTCACTGTAATAGTATCACCACCAGCAGAATGATTTTCAGATTTTTATCCACAAAACAGTTAACTGTCTACATTGTAAAATGGGAAATTAGCATAAAATACATGTAAGACTCTTTAATAGCTGTTTCTGCCTATTGGTTAAAAATGATTACATAAAAAATTAGGAAAATGTGCAAAGTGACAGTTCCTAAACTGCTGGCAAGAAGTTCCATTCCTTCATGGCTGAAGCCACCAGTAGCAGCTATTGTTGGTATATTTGGATCACTAACTTTCCTTTATATTTCATGCCTGTGGAATTTAAATCCAACTTCCATTCTCATCTCCCTAAATAGTAGTTCCACTCATAGTTAGTTAAGTAATAAGTAGTTAATGGAGTAGTTGGGTAATAGAACACAGTAGGTAGGTTATACGGCAGATCTGAGGTGTGAATAGAGAATGAATGCATATTTTGGCACTATATATGTTCATCAGACAAACTATTTTTGCTTCATTTATATTTCTAAACCTAAAATCCTGTCCTAATGACTCATAGAATTGCACATGTACGTAAACCAGGAGCATGGCTGTGGTTACAAATGACTGTCTTAGTTAGAGCCTACTGAGGGATCTTTTCAATGTAATCATGACCCCTTGTGGAAGATGAGAAAAGTGCAGTTGGAGGAATAAACTGCTCCACTGTCTGTTTTTTCCTTGGTGTTGGTGTGTGATTCTGTGGATCTGTACATATTATGAATATGGATACCACAGGGATTTATCAGGGTCCTTATTCAATATGGTCGACAGCTGGAAGATAGAGCTCAGACAGATTAGACAGATAGACCTGAATATAAACACCACACAGAAAACAGGCAGCTAGAATGACACATAAAGCGGACAGATGAACTAAACTCTGGATTAAAAGACAGGCAGCTTTGCCTGAAAGTGAACCAGCGGGTTGACAGACAGCTGAGTGGAAAAACTTCTCCCCCTGCTCCAGATGGCTACAGAATATGTTCACCACCACAGTCAGAGGCTAATTAACTACCATGGTGTGATGGAGACTCCTGCAGGTTACTACACCCCCCGCACCCTCTTCTTTTTTTCCTTCTTCTTCTCGTTCTCACTTTCCTCCCCACTCCCTCGCCCAGTTCTATATCTATCCTTAGTCATCCCATAATTACTTTGTTGTCCTCCTCACATCACCCTCAGCACCGCAAGCCATTCACCCCTCCGTTTCCCTCCCAAATGGCTGTGCGTTTTTCCCTGTGCAGATGCTCCACTTCCCATCATCTCTTCTCACATGAACTCACCTAGAGTTTTATTTTTTCGATCTGGCAAATATTCTGAAATCTGCGCTCACTGTCTGTGAGCTGAGCAAAAATGTCTACTGTAAACTAGAACTTTTAAAGTAACACACAAATAGGCATCTGTTTTCAATAATGAGTCCACTGAAGTGCAGACTTGAAGCTTGTGCGAAGCTTAGGTGTAAAAGTTGGTAACATTCAAACTGACTTGCTTTGTTGTCAAGGAAAGTTGAAACTGCTTTATTATTTCAGTGTTATAATTGTGTCAACACTTGTTGCGGTACACACACTTTGAAAAGTTGTTCATAAAAGTTAATCCATTAACATTATTTGTTGTCAGTTCTCAGCATAGTATATGTAATATTATAACACCCACAGAGGACACTGGATTAAAATCTTTTCTATGAATCCTGTTGTTTTCATGTGGTTAGTCACACATGCAAAGGATGTGAGACACGAAGGTCATACAAATTTTAAAGTATAATGATCTCAGTCATATTTCTTCGTAGGCAGTGTCAAGATTTTTATATATGTATGTACATATATGTATATATATACACTGTTGCCCATAAAGTTGGAATAATTGTTCAATAACCCCAATTTTGTTAAAGCCTGAATACACAGTTTGCAAAGGTTAATTGTGGTTTAAGTTTCACTGTGATATGTTTGGAGAAGTTTGATCAATAAAGTTGAGAAGATATACACTTTATTTATCAAGAATAAATCCCATTGTCACAATCATGTCATGAGAAGAGGTAAAACACATTTTATTCCAACTTTATGGGAAACAGTGAATATATAGATATGAATTTCCATATTATGTCACAAGTTTATTTAGTCAGTTTTGAATGAATTTTGTTGTTAATAACCATTTTAACGCTGGTTTGACTTTGGTACAGCTCACTCTGTGAAGCAAGAGAAAGAGAGAAGAAAGAGAAGCAAAGGCTGAAATTGGCCCTGCTCCTCAGGTCGCCCTGCACAAAGCTGAATCCCCACCAGAGGGATGGTACCAAGGCACCAATTAGCAGTGGAGAGGGCGCATGATGATATTTCCGTGTGCTTGTGGCCTGGGCAGCTCCGTCTGTGTGTTATAAAAGGCAAAACCATAAACATGGAATTAGACAGTACAGGCCCCACAGCTCTTAAGGTCACAGACTCTCCCCTCCTGCGGCTTGTGAGCGCAATGGTGTGATATAAACAACACTGGTCTGCAAACTGTTATTACTGTGCATGCGGGTTTTATAACAGGGTGGCTGATTATTTGTGCTTGTCAGTATGTGAAGTTCATTAGGCCAGCCGCCCTGATGCAGTGGCCCACTGCGGCTCTGCTCTTTCATTGTTAGGTCGAAGGGGTACAGGAGATAGGTGTGGGAGAAAGATCACTGTGAACTAGATAGAGAGAAACTAAGTGGGTGGAAGTGACTGAACATCTTTTTGTGTAAAACACACACACAGACAGACACACACACACACACGCACACAAACAGAACACACAACCTTGTACTTCTATACTTGTGAGGACGCTCATTGACATCATGCATTCCTCACCCCCTTACTCTAACCATAACCATCACAACTAAATGCCTAACCCCAACCCTTACCTTAACCTTAACCTAAAGCTCATTCTAACCTTGACCTTAAAACTAAGTCTTAACCCTAAACCCAGCCCTTTGAAGTTGTGAGGACTGGCTAAAATGTCCCCATTTTCCAAAACTGTACTCATTCCCAAACACACATACACACACACACATTCAGACAAATAAAAACACTGACATTGGGCAGGGTTCAATTTGTTGAGTAACAAAAACATAATAGCTTTCTAACCAGCAGGTGGGGGCAGTAGACAGATCATAGGACTGTTGCACACTGAGCAGTGCTATAATGTGCTGTAAGTCATAAACGTACTGTAACCTACATATACAGTTGGTGGAAAGAAAATCATGAAATACTTACAACAACAAGATAATGCAATCTACTGTAATGCCTGTAATACGTGTGGCTGTTGTGGAATAACAACACAACATTAACACAGATATCTGCTCATTTCAATATGTCCTCACAAACCTTATCAACAAGCAACAGCCTGAATACTGGGAGGGAACATTGTTACCTTACTTGGGATGAATCTGCACTCAACCTTGCCAATTTATACATCACGTGAAGGCGCAAAGCCTCGCGAGTCTATCTGTGTTAACCATTTTAAGATGCCAGAATCGCTGTGACGACAGTTGCTTATTTTGTAATGGCAGTATATACCAAACAGTAAGACAGACAATAGATAAGAAAAAACAAACTTTTTACCATGTTTGTGCCTCTGTAAATTTTTGTTGGTTGACCAAAAGAATAATCTTAGAATAACACGAATGTAGGCCTGCAAATAACAATTACTTTCATTATTTATGAATCCAGCTTTCTTGATTAATCATGCATATTTGGTCCTAGAGCACAAGGTGACAATGGTAAAGGTTTTATTTTATTTTTACATCCTATGAAATTAAATTTGCTGTGATATTAATCAAGAGAGCAATAATTCCTCAACCTGTAGCTGTCAAATGTCTGGCTTTTCTGCTTAAATAAGAACTTAATAATGACTCTACATGAACGTAATCAAAAGGATTCACGAGCAGTAATAGTTTTTATGTATTTGCTCTTTATATTTTGTCCTTCCTCTTCTCTCTCCAGGAGCCACTCTGTTCCCCCCTCTTCGTCCTGTCCTCTGCAGCCTGACACTCCCCCTGCTGTTGAACTGCGGTAGAGCCTGGGCCGTCTGAGGAGTGTGTTGACGGCCGTGTGTGAGCCTGCCTGCATGTATGGTGAGCACCCGTTGAGTAGGTGGGTCTGCTGGAAGGGAGTGGGAGAGGTGGGAAAGGGGCAGATGGAACACAGAAGGAAGTTCACCAGCGACACATAGTGTGTCAGAAAGTAGAGAGAGATGGAGAAGGAGGGGCTCAGAGAGAGCCACAGGGACAGAGATAGGTAGAGACAAAACAGAGGGAATGAGGGGACAGATGAGCAGAGAGAAAGGGTGGCGGGTGGTAAGAGGATGAGGGAGAGCAAGGCAAAATAAAGGATGGAGAGGGGAGTAGGAGAGGTGAGAGATGTGTCAGGTACCAGAGGGAAAGGTGAGAGAGACGCGAGGAGCAGTAGGGGTAGGAGGGAGGGTGACAGGTAGGGGTGGAGGGTGGAGGAGTTGGGTTTTGGGGGGTGATAATGATATCAGGTGCAGGAGAGTACACGGATGGGTGGATGGTGGAAGGGTGGGAGGGAGGGAGAGACATTCTTTAGTGACCTTCAACAATAGTTTAATAGTTGGATGTGAGTAAGAGAGTAATTTATATGCTCTCTCACAAAAAGGTTTTATTTGTCTCCTGTTAGCACATAGGGATTCTGCTGACTTATGTTGGAGGGGCTGTGGCTAATTTGGGCCCTCCCAAAACTATTGTAATATTGTCAAAATATTAAAATAGAGATTCATTTAATTTTGGATATTAATTTGACTTTCAACTCAACACTTTTTATTCAGGATATCCTACCTGGGAACAGCACATACAAAATGTAAGTTATCTTAGAGGAGAGCAAAACAAATACATAAAAAGTAAATAAATAGAAAAAGGTCACATCTTACAAATATTGTACTGCTGAGCGAGAGGACTATGTCATGGAGAAGATCACAGCAAAGCTGCAACTGAAAACAGACACACTAATGGAGAAATTGGCACCACTTTTGCTCTGTTGTCTTTAGTTGATGCAATAAAAACATATTAAAGATCCCCTCCAGATATGGTTTAAGACATATTAAAAATAATAATCATAAGCATAATAAGAATAACAATTTGGGTCTGATAAGTTTGGACTTGAGTTCAATGTAAAAATGGCTTGTCCCGCATTCAAAAATCTTTGAATATTAATGGTTATTTAACTTCTGTGTACAAGATCCATTCTCAGTGTGTGTGCACTGGAGGTTTAAAATTTTCATATCACACTTGTATAGGATACATCATGGACCATGAGTGGCTTCCAGACTAGTTGTGATGTCACAAAATCCTACTTGTCGGTAGAGAGCCCAGAGAAACTGATGGATGTGAAAGCAATCCTCTAGCGTCAAACTCTGCACAGAGAAGATCAAACATCTAAGTGAAGTAACAATAAGCAAAACACATTCTTGAGTAAAGGGGGATTTTAAAATTTCACAAAGTTTATCCCAATCCTCCTTCATGCTCAGTGTCAAGAAGACTCAAAGTGCACATTTAACCATAAAACCCTTCCAGATTTGTATTCTCATGGAGCCACTTTTCGAAAACAGACACAACCCAACACGATGTAATGTGTTTGTTTAAATCTATTAAACTAACTTGTTTGTGACAGATGTTGATGACATAATTCCTGTTCATTTACGTCAGCCTTCAGGGATTTTTCATTATGCCATCTCTCCCGTGTCAATGTACTGGCAGTGTCATCTAGTCTAGTCTTTCTCATTTATGGGCTATGTAGTGGCTTTATGCTGTCTGGTGCTGGAGTCATTTCAGCCAATTGGAGACAAAAGGAAAGTCAACAAATGTTAGGAATTAAATTTACAGCCCCGTCTTACAATACTCCAATTTAAATGTGTGTTTGACCTCCTTTGAGAAAACATGCTGTAACAGATCATTTTGCCTGGACCTAAATTTTATTAGTTCCCAAAATATTTGGAAAACTTTTCAGCAATGGCACATATCTGTCTTCCCAAGTCTTAATAAACAGTTTTCTCACATTCTCTGTTTGCCCTTGTTTACTGATATGAATGAATGAGGTTGTCAGTTTTAATAAAAAAAAGTAGCTTTTTAACAACAGCCTTTTTTGTCTAACTGTAATTTCCTCTCCCATGAATATTTCTTTCTATGATGCTACATGGTTTCACATTCACTCTTTTCTTTGTGTATATGTGTGTGTGTGTGTGTGTGTGCATGCGAGGACACTGGTGTTTATGTGTGTGTATTGAGCAGGAGGACTCCAACTAGGGGTGTTAAAACAGAAATCTCAGCCCACTGACTGACCTTGTCTGAACTGTACAATGCTCACAGTGATAGCATGAGGTGCCTTCAGGTCAGAGTAGGGTGTTAAAATTACCCAACATAACATCTGTGTGCGTATGTGTGTGTGTGTGTGTGTGTGTGCATATGCTTGTTTGTGTCTTGTCTGGGAGGGGGAAAATGAAAGTAGTGTGTCTGGTTATACTGTGTCCATGCCCAGCCAAACTACATCCCACACAAGGCTGAGAGACTGTGGGCTCCTCTGGACCTTTTTTTAATTAAAACTCCTCACTTTCTTCTGCATGTGTGTGTGAGCATGTGTATGTGTCATGGCTGCAATCATTTTAATGCATTCAGTTCTCACTAGTGCTAACATTTATTTTCCAGGCTTCTCTAATATAGGTACGTCAGTGTGAGCTTGCATGGTAGCTGCTAACGAAATCAAATCTGTTCATTTTTAACAAAACCATGACTAGATAAAAGAACAGTCACTGTGCTTAGCTTGCTGCTATTTGTGTTTATTTGATAAACATAACAGCCAAGTTAATTGATAAAATTAATATATCTGAATGATAAACTGAAAGGAAATGAGATTACACTGTAATAGAATTAAATTTACACAAATAAATATGTATTACAATATACATTCTTTCATTTATTTTGTATCTTCAAAAGTGGACCCTGTCAGTGAAGTTGTGTTTTATTCAGCGAGCCGACGCCTTAAATATCACATAATCTATACCCTGCAATGTATTTTATTACTTTCTTAGTAAAAGCAGGTATCAACTGTTTTATAACACTTGATATCATATTGTAGGCTGAACTCTTTAGCTAAATTGAGCTCTTAAAGCTGAGAGTTGCTATGGTTTTCACTCCCTTATATCTTTAGTTGCTGAAGTCTGAGTTATTTTTAAAACTATTTCTGCGTCAATGTAAAACACTGACGCAGGCGATTAAAATCAAATAGGTTTTAAAGAGTTGTAAACTGAGTTGAAAAATGCTTCTATTTTTCTATTTTCTATGGGCACTGATTTCTGTTGTGTTTCAACAGAAATACGCCCAACAGTATATGGAGCCCCCAAAAGTATCAAATAAATAATAAACAAATGTTTTGATTCATGAAATAAATCAATAAATTGTATTGTAATTGTACAATTTCACACAATTGAAGAAATGATAAAAAAAACATTATTATGACGTACTATTTCAAAATCAATTTTCAAAATAAAATTTCATATTAGCATTTTTCTCAACGACATTATCATTTCATGTTAACTTATATTTCATAATGCCACATTTCATAACAGTGGTGATATGACCTCCTTTCACCTTTCAGCCAATCATGTACTGCCTGCCTCTCTTAAGCTTGCAAGTGCTGCACTGCCACTAGCCAGTTAGCTCCTGTTGGACAGATCGGCAAAATGGCAACTATATTCTAACTAGCCTACCCTTTAATACATTCTTATATTATTACTTCATTTATATATTTTACTCCATTTATTCACAGTTGCTTATTTCCTTCTTTTATGGGACCCCAAAGCGTTCAATATTAAATAAACATGGCTGCTATTATCTTGGTCTGGACAAGGCCTGAATTAAGTACTGAAGCACCTGTGGGGCGTCACCCCAAATCCAGACCCCTAATAACAGCCCTGCACAGACAGGAGAAGTGTGCGCGAGATGTGTGCATGTACGTGTGTGTCTGCTGTTGGCCTGTGGCCGTCATGGCGAGGGGAGGTTGGGGGCTACACTGTAGCTGAGGCTAAAGATATAATCAAGAGCACAACATTTTTGCGTGCTGATATATGTGTATGTGTGTAGCGGTGACTGCAGTGAACCACCCCCATACAGTAGTGCACAGTGGTTTGTGGGTCGTGTGTAGAGCACGGAATGGTTATTTCTTTTCATCATGAACAAATAGTTCAGAAGGACGCACAATGTGGAAGGGAGATAGCAAAATGCATCCAAGTCTCACATTTATGCTTTGTAAAGGAAGAGGTAAACACACACTGACACGACGTGCAAGCAAGCTGATTGGTGTTTATTGCCAATAATTGCTGATTCCAATCATTTGGACAGTGTGTGTATGTGTGTGTGTGAGAGAGAGATTGTGACTCATGCTGGAACATGCTTGTGTTTCAGTGTTTCACATCTCTGGGTTTTGTAGTCAGTCACGTTCTGTTTGTTGGCAGAAGTGGCAGTTTCATCATCATCACGAATACATACACATACACAAACATACAGGGTTTTTTTTCCTCAATTTTGCAGAAGTGAAAACATACATACATCGTGATTCTTTTAATTAAGAAAAGGACCTTAATAATTATTTAGCTACTGAACAAGGATATCCCTAAAGCTGGATCAAAACTGGCTAGATATGACACGAGGCAAGCGAGGACATTTGTTTTTTGTTTTTTTGGGTGAACCGACCCTTTAAGATTACAGATATACTGTAACTGGTTACACTTCTGTAGGCAGGGCCGTCTCATAAAATTTGAGAAATGCTTTTAGATTTTGAGTGACGCACTGAAATATTTCTTTCACTCTGGGTTTGTGGAGAGTGTTTTTAATTCGCAGTTAACCATGTGGCTGCAGGCTGAGTGGCCACTGCGGTGGTAAGGCAGCAGTCAAGAGTCCCTTTTTCATGACCTGTTTGGGTGAGGAACTCTGCTGACACACAACCAACATTTATGCGCATAAAAAAATACACTCATGCACCGATACGCCCGTGCTTCATGTGCACATAAACGCGCACACAGCATGACGCACACACGGGCGCACCACTTCACACTGATAAAATGTGTCTAATTGTGCACAAAAAGCGTACTGTAAATTAATTGTATGCGTAGATGTATACAGACACGCATGCATTCCTGCACCCCAACACACACACACACACACACTCGACACATGCATAGTATTTATTCTAAGAGTGTATCCCTCCCTGATGACCGGTTAGGGTAAGAAGTGCTGCCGGCAAAGCGGACCAATCCAAGTCATTCTACAGTTGATTTACTGTCCCACCACCAGTCCACTACTGTATAATTACCCTCACACACACATACACATATAAACATACATAGGCACAGAATTACACACACATAATTACACACACAGTTGCACAGCACAAGCACGCACTTACTGTTCACTCATATGTACACACATGGATAAAATGTGTAACACAAGGATAAAAAAAACAAAACAAAACAACGCATTGAAAAACATGGCTGCTACACCAACACAAATCCTTGTCTTATTCTGTTATGTATTTTGGATACAGGGTCTAATTATTGAAGCTCAACTATTTTATAAGACCAGTTAGATAAAAAAAACAACAGTTTTTCTATGACTGTCTGTGCTGCAAAAACAAATCAATACCATGGAATTTATTTCAGAATCAGAATCCAAACACAAGTTTTTCTTAAATAAAGAGAAAATGAAAAAAGATGAGATGAGAGATGGAAGCAAAAACAGCATAAGGATTTGAATCAGACATTTAATCACCACTGAAGTTCAAGTACCACTGAAATCATCATCATAAAATCACTGAAATATTTAATTCTGAAAACCATCCGTCTGAATGTATGTGGTTTTAATTCCCCCAATTTCAAGTTGTGCAATTTCAAAAATGTGATTTTAATTGTTTTAGGTTTTCACAAATTCAGAAACCTTAAGAGCTCGATATTCAAAACTGTATCCAAGTTCAACAGAATGAATTGTTTTCAGATACATTCATGCTCTTTTTAATCTGCATTCTTTTTCTCTAGTGAATTATTTATAATTCTGAGTGTCACAGGCATCTGTAGCCTTTCCCAGCATGCACAGGGTAGGTTAACAGTTAGGTTAACAGAACAAAATGAAACAGCCCATTACCGGATGAACACAGACAGAAAAACTCTCTCCCATCGACACCAATTAATAACAGTGACCAGGTCACTCAAACTCCACAGGGGAACAACCAGGAGTGAGATTTAAATCTACCACCTTTTTACTTTTAGTATTAATAAATTACCTACAAATGAGTTTTCACTATGTGTGCTGCACAATTCCATTCTTATCCTTAATATTGTTGCAAAACAGCCACTCCACTATAGCGGCTTCCCTTTCCACTCATGTAATTTTGCCCTTGTCCTCGGCAGAGTCTGCCTGCCCCAGTCCGATTTGTCACTCTCAAACCTGCAATTGTATTCAAGGCCAAATATAGGGGTGGGAATGCTAGGGTGGGCTGTCTATGTGTCACACAACAAAGCTTTGCACAAGGGTGTAGCCCTCTCCCTTACATCCTCCCACCTAACCGCCCGGCATGGCCAAGTTGTTTGCATGGAAACGCGTCTGTGTGTGTTTGTATGTGCATATGTGTGTGTGTGTGTGTGTGTGTGTGTGTGCAGTGAGGTCTCCCCACCCTCCTCTCCTCTGGTGAGGCTGAGAGATTACTCCCTCCTCCCTCCCTCCCTCCCTCCCCTTTTGCTGCTTTATTTGGAGTGTTTCTCAGAGGTTCGTGTCCTGTCACTCCTTCTGCCTACAACACCAACCTTCCATTTTCTGTTTCTGTCCCTCTCTTCCATCCAGTTCTTCCTCTTGATATTTCTCTTGATTTTAAATGTTGCTTCCTTTTGATATCCATGCCAGGTCACTTAACAAACCAAATCCATCGACAGCCGTTTATAACTCCGTTCAAGTCTTTTCGAGTTTTTGTAACCTCCTGAGCGAGTGAAATAAACACCAGTGGGGGAAGCGCCAGTTTTTTGATGGGCATGTGATTTGTACAAAGTTACAAGCCGTTGTAAGACATGAATTGGAAGTTCCCTATTATTACATGGTAGAAAAAATGAGTGGCCTTTAATGTTGAGACATGGACTGGGAGATGATTATGGTTTATGCGCTAGGGCATCCCGATTATATGACCACAAAAACCCATGCTGAGTCACATAGGTCAAGATAGGATGTGAGTGAAACAAACACACATACACACACACACACGCACACACAAACACACACACAGGCACATGGCGAGCAAGCAGAGTGCACAGTGAAGCATTCTCTAATAATAATGTGTGTGAGATCTTCTGATGTGTGTATAAAAATGTCACAATTATTTTGCTGTTTGACTTTTGTACACATGGTTTTTACTATTTTATTATTTTTAGCTTTTCACTTTCAAAACTAGTTAGACTGCAAAATTGTCTGGCCACATTGCAAAATATTACTACAAATATCATGTAATTTGGTTACATTTTAACTGTGACTCACTGTGACAACATCAGTAGTCCAGACCGACATGTCACATGAACTATTGACATGACATTTTGTAATAAACTTTCAGATCCCCTGACTTTTCATCTAGCACTGAGATCAGTTGTGAAAATTATGTAATTTATGTAACAGCTTGTATAGTTATTTGGTTTTGGTTTATTTTGGACTAAATACCTGCAAAACTCATTAGCAAATGTTAGCATGCTAAACTATTACGGTGAACACAGTACAAACTGTACCTGCTAAACATCAACATTTTAGTATTGTCATTGTGAGCATGCTGATGTTGGCATTTACTTTAAAGTGAAGTTAATAAACCTGCAGCATTACATAGAGAACACACACTATCTTTAAAATCATGAAACAAACTGTATGTAATTTAAAGTGTCATCTGCAATCTTTTCTTCCATCCTCACACCACATGAGATGGTCCTTAACACAGCATACTGCCATAATTTTTACATGGATATAAACGTTGCGACCTTCCTCTTTTAAAGTATTTAGAGCATGATTACAACTAATGTCTTTTTCACACTGGCTTTTTAACACAGCCAACAGGTCTCACTTCTATGCTTAATTCCAGTCCACACTCCCTGCTTTACACAATGAGACATCAGAATAATTTGTCTGACGAGAAGGGAGGCACATGGCGCACCCCATGCTCAAGTACCCCTCCGCCCTGTGATGATACTCCTGAAATATGCAGCGTGTGTGACAGCGGCTACACCTGTGACTCACCTGTGCATGTCCGCACCCCTGAGACAACCCTCTCCTGTCACACTCCCCCCCCCCACCACCACCTACCCATCCTACACACACACACATACATACACAGGTCACCAACACCACCGAGGGCAAGGGAGGGGGTTCAGTCTGGGATGAGGTGCAAGACGCCGCCTGCGTGCTTTAATTTTCACCTCCCCCACCATGACCCTCTGCAACTGGTGACACAAGTGGCCTCCTGCTGCATGTCTCTCCTGTTTTTCTCCTCTCCCGTCTGCCCCGTGTTCCTGTCTCCTCAATTTTCTCTCAACTCTGCCATTCTTTTCCTTTCACAGCTATAGATTTTGTCATGTCTCAGTTAAAAAATACGTTAGCATGTCTGTATATAAAACAAGACACAACAAGTCCTCAATCAGAATAGCAAAGCAAGATGGCAAAAGGAAAGCAAACATTCAAAGTATTAGAAGACACAAAGAGGGGATCTTTGGCTTTTATCTTTCTCCGCCTTTCCTTTCCTTTCCTCTCCTCCCAACTCGTCCACTGGCAAGGTTACCAATGTGAATATATGATCTTCCTTTTTGTCAGGTGTATACACTGTGTTTCAAAGCTAATATATGCATGTATGTGTTTTTTTTAATACCACTCAGATGCATATGTGCATTTATGTTTACATGCACACTCATGTACATGTGCACTTATGCATGCCAACACACACGGTCACTAATCATTGGAGCATGTGTTTTTATGTGTCTCTCACAATAGTCCTACTATAAGGATCCTCACCACTGTGTGTGTGTGTCTGTGTGTGTGTGTCTCATCAGCTGATGAGGTGTTTACTAGGTTCTGTCTCTAGCCTGGAGGGAGCCTAAGCACACTCTAGTCCCAGCCACCACACACTAGAGTAATTGGCCTTTTCACACTGCATAAGCTTCATTACCTGCACCCCCATTTGCAATGCAGAATGTAATGTGCCACAGAGTATATGAAGTGAATGCATAAACAGTTTTGGTTCAGTTCATTTTTGGGAGGGTTTGGGGTGTGGGGCTCACCATGAATGATTTAGGGGGCCCGCTAACTGCAGCAAAATTTCTCTCCTGCATTTGTCATTAGACCCGTTGAGTTACTAATGGTTCAGTTTCAAATCGTTATGTATGTCCCAGTAAATGTTTGTTATATTTTACTATGAGAAAGCCATGTCAGTCTGTTGCGGCAGGTACTCAGTCAATTATTCAGTCAGTTATTCAAGGGGTAACACTGAGTTTCTCTGGCTAAATTGTCCCCCAAAAAAAAACAAAAACGAAAGCTAAAAAATTGTAGTAAACATTATGTTTAACAAAAGTAAATTTTCTAGCTACTTTATGAGTAAAAACTAGTGGAGAACAATTTAGTCTTACAAAATCATCTTTAACCTATAAAACAAAGGACACTGCTTGGATAAGTGAAAGGACACTTTCGATATAATCAACTACTTTAAGTTTGTCTCATATGCGCTTGCTGCTCTTGTATTATTATTCAGTTTGCTCAAAAGCAAACAGATATTTTGCCATTGGAAGCAAAGAAACTACAATTTAATAATTTCAAATACTGCTTTCAGATATCCGTTGTAGTAGTCTAACTGTCATTTCCTGCATATGATCCATTTGTGGGGCAGTGTAATTCAGCATGTGATACTGAAAATGCCAGAATCAGGGAGACATTTTGTGTGTGTTATTTCGTGTGTGTTATTTCACATTTTAACATCTCTATTCAGTTCCTCGGCATCTCAGACCAAAACAGAATGTGCACCTGTATCTGGGATATTTTGGCTTCATTTTTCTACAGGGGGAGGAAGTGAACACTTTTTTTCCCTCACATTTTTTATACAGTCTATGGGCCAAATGGATTCACTAGATAACACACTGGGAATAGAAAATGATTAATACATCTGAATTGTTACACCTATTTCCTTTATAAAATAAAAATAAAATGAAACCAACTCTCAACAGTTTTGGTTTTGGACTTCTTACAAGTCCCTTCGTCATGCTCCAGATGTCTTTGCTTACATCAAAATAAATACAAATTTGTGTCACACTGTTTGACTGACTGGGATTAAACTACCTAAATGCTTATAAAACAGTTCAAATTACCCCCTCCTCCACTAATTATACAGTAAAATTCTGCTTATGGATTGATGCATCAGTATTATTATTCTAATAATCTAATAATACCACACAGGGGCAATAATATAACAGCATGTACATTTTGCTGATAATATTTAGGTGCTTTAACTTAACGTTTGTAGGATTTTGAATAGAGGATTTTTACATGTAACTGAGTATTTCAACAGCCTTGTATTGGTACTTTTACTTGAATGAAGAATCTGCTTTCTACCACCACTGTCACTCATACAGTTTACTCACCGTTTGCACAACTAACTCACAACTGACTGACTGTTTTTAGCGCATCTTTAAGTGAACCTGTGCTGATTCCCCACCACATAGTGCTGCCCTGTAAGGCGCCTTGATAATGAAACTGGTAATGGACACCCCTCCTCCCTTCCAGACTCCTGTATCTTCACCACCTGCGGCTTCCATAAAACAACGAGCTCTTCTCAGACACAAGCCTCATGGAGCCAGAGTTGAGATGGTCACTTTGTACTAAGCATAGGGTTTCATGTTGCATGTGGCCTAAATCATGAGCCAACACCCGAAGAACAACATGCTTTTTGACAATTGCTTGCATCTTGTTTAGTGAGGGTATTGGGCCTGTCTCACATTGTAATCATATCCTGACAAAACATAAATCTTCCTGATTTCTACCTGGAATACAGAGCCATAGGCCCATTAATATATCAACACAGGCTTCTTGTGCCACCTCCTCCCTGTTTTTTCCAGTGTCACTTCACAACATCATCCATCCATCTTATCCAGTTATTTCAAACATAGTCCCGCGGCAATGGATCAGCTGATCTCAGACTCGGAGGTGACCTCATTCCACTGCATCAGGGCCGAAGATGCACAAGATTTGCACCATTTCATAAATTAACCCCAGTGGTGGAAAGTGACAAAGTACATTTACTCAGGTACTGTATTTAAGAGCAAATTTTGATTCTATTACTCCATTCCATTTCAGAGGGAACTGTAATCATTTTTACTCCACTTTTTATGCATCTGACAGCTATACTAGTTACTACACACAAAAGGCAAAGATTAGAAAAAACTGCAAAAAATGAATGCAGATTTGTGTGTCAGCATAGTTTTTTTTGCAGTTGCTTTCCCATTAATCAACTCACATCTCAGTTTTGTTTTGTGACTCTTGATAGGGGGTCCACTGGATTGAACTAGCTCCATGTTAACAAGCTACAACTGTAAAATGCCACTTACACATTGATACAATCCAATATTGTCATATGTAATAAAATATCACTCACAAAGGATGTTTTTCCAGACCTTTTAGTACTATTACATTTTTTTTGCTGTTCTTCTCTACTTTTACTTCAACAGAATTTTCAATGTAGGACTTCTATTGTAGTCATACTTGTAATGGACTATGATTCATGGAAATAAACAAAAAGAAAAAATAATTATTTCATATGAGCAACATTATGCAAGAGAATCAATGCGCCTAAGGTGAGAAAATTCAGTACCACCACACCACCATCTGTCCTTTTCCTGTTTATTTTTTACTAAATAATTCTTGTAAAGCCTGCACTGTACCACTGACACTCTACGACCAGTCCTCCTATGAAACAATGACAGGGACAGTGGTAAGGGCATATGTGACTGCTAATAGGCAGAGGATGTGAGGGCGAGTTGCCAATGCTATTTTAGTCTGACCAGGGATAACTGGCTGTACTGTGAGACAGCCGGGAAGCGCTGTAATGGTCATCGTCTCCTGGGGGTCGAAGGGTGAGGTCAGCGCCACCACGCAGCGCCTCTGCTTCTCAGGCGAGCAGGAAAGACATCGGAAGGGGAGGGGTGGACAACGGGGTGGAGGGATGAGGACATGGAAAGAGTAAAGGGAAACTGGTGAGAGTGTGTGAGAGCGCTGGCTGCTGCACACACTGGGATACACCTGCAGGAGGACACACACTTGTGCGCACACACCTATCACCAGTGTCACCATGTCAGTGACCCCGATCTGATTCTAATTCCATGGCAACATGTAAAATGTCCCACAGAACTCCTTGATCAAATACTCCAAATTTGAGAGTTGGTGTTGCTAGTTGAAGCTCACATGTGGTCAGCATTCATGGTATGCTAACTAATTTACATCATATCACTCTAATGACCTTACGTGGACCATTCATTCTTTTGTTTGCTCCATTTCTGGTTTTGTCTCTTAACTCCGGGTTGCCATTGCTGGCTATTGTAAACAAAGTCAAAAGTCAAGATCAGTTCACACAGCCTATAAATGTCTGAAAGTTGGGAATATCTGTCCACATTTTTGAGGAGGTCATAAGGTCTGGTATGTCCGTGTCCACTGCAGATATCTGATTAGAAGTATACAGCCGATCTTTGGTGCAAAGTTACACAGTTGCAGTCTTACTTCATGGTCATGGTAGTAGCTTGATGTTTTTATGGTGAAAAATTTCAAGGTGCGATGATGCAGTTTATTAAGTTATTAACATTATTTACATTCTTCACAAATCAGTAAACCTAGAATAAAATATGTATTTCATCAATAACACAGTTTTGAATGAATCAGCTTGTTACATAATACAGTGAGCAGTCATTATGACTTTTACACTGGTAACATGACCAGCTGATCCGAGTACTATCTGATAACATTAATTAACACTCCTACTTTAATAGTGCTTGTCAGACTGCTGCAGAAGAAGTCTCTCAGTTTCTTCAATCTTTAATGCAGCATGTTATATTGTGAAACTGGTCAGATATTTGCTATCAGTTCACCATATGTTACTACGTGATTAAAATCACGACACAGGGTAGCGTATAGAATCATGACTCAGTGTGCTCAAATCAGAGATGGGATTAAGCAACGACTAACAACTCCCCAACTACCTGTGTGGCTTTTGAAACTGAAATACTGTTAAATTAAATGTACTGTTAAGGTAATGACACATAATACACAAATAAGGAATAAAGAAATAAGGAATGTACATGCACAAACACAAAATGCAAACTTGGTCTTTTCTAATCTAAAGGGGTCATCATATACACATCCTTGTCATCTTTGCCATCAGTGTGTGACTCATACACAAAGTGGAAAGGCCCAGCTCATGATGGCCCGACACAGCCTACCTACAGTACTGACCCAGAAACATCAGCCCTTTCCAATCCATATAGAAAACCCCATCAGATAGCAACACTCACAGAGTATTCTACTGGTCTTCTCAGAAAAAAGAAGATAAACTATCTCAGTTTTATGAAACCATGAAAACCTGCAAGTGGCCGTTGGACTTCCTGTTAAAAGGTTCAGCATCTTGAACAGAACAGAATGTACCTTGTCTCTGTTTTCTCTGTTGTTTGAACAATAACAGTGCCTCATCTAGTACTTTGTTAAAGTTTAGGAGAGGTGATGAAACACTTGGTGGTCTCATCACCAGCGAAGATGAGTCTGGTGACGAGGCCTGTCATGCATCTAAATGTGCAGTTGATGCTTTGGAGCAGCACAGTCTGAGTGCTACTGAGGTGCAGAGCGTCCTCTCAATGAATAAACCTTCTCTTAGACAGTCAAATGTCTTTGAATCCTGGAGACTGCCAACACCTATTTCCAAAACAAACTAAACAACTTAAATTCAGCCCTGTTCACTCATGATTGCAATTTTTTTTTACAATAATTTACCTCAAACAACGATATGAATAAAAATAAAGTTTGCTTAGTGACAGCTTTAAATAATAAAATGTACCTTAAATAAAAGATAATACAATCTGGATCCCTTTGATTACTCTTTCAATGAGTGAATATAATGATGAATTAATCACCACAAACTGTCCAATATGTGCTTTGTATTGCTCCTTTAAATTTACGTTTAGTTGGCCTTGATCTGTTATTGATGTGTTCAATACATATTTTCAATAATGTCCTTCCACAGTTTTCACAGATGTTACGTTGGGAAATTTCTTTCTTTCTATCTTTCTTTTATAGCACAACAAAATTATTGAAAATCTTACGAGTGAAACGAATGAACGTTTCATGCTTCTTCATACCCTCCATTTAAAGTATTTCACAAACAGTATGACCTGACCTGTCAAAATGAATGCAAACGTCCAAATCCAAAATCTAGATCCAGTGGCATGTACTATCCCAATGTGTGTGTGTGCGTGAAGATGTTTTTGTGTGTGCATGTGTGAGCATGTATTTGTGTGTGTCCGTTGATGTGTTTGTGGTATTTAATGGGGTAGTGAGAGGCCCAGGAAGGATTTTGGTGGTCCCAGTGTGGCCTTTTGTGCCGTTGGCACAGAGACTGATGCCCAAGGAAGTAAGGTGATTAGAACTTGTTCACACCTCACAATACAGCAGCTATGGCCAGAGCAGGCACAGAGGAAATGTGTGGACCAGTAAAATGTATGGACTTAGTGGTATACAGCATGTAAAATACATATGACTTCAGACTTTTTATCAGATGAATTAATGGTTATTTCTAGGGATCTCAGAGGGATTACAGGAGAACTTACAGAAGATCATGCTTACATTTCAGACCTGCAGTAAGTAATTCTGTTGCTTTAATTTGATGTTAATTTCTTATCAGCTGGGGAAAACTCTCTCACTTGTCAGTCAAATATACTGGCTCAGTAAGCAGAAGACTGGAGAATGTGATCTCTCTGTTCTGTGACATGTTAGAGAACACAGTGACATGTGTAAATCACATGCATGTTATATATGGTATGCCTGTATGTATAAAGCTGTAAAATGTATAAGTAGTTGCAAATATAAGACCCATTAAAGCAGCTGAATAGCTTGTTTTATGTTTCAGAATGAATTCTATAATAAATGAATATAATAATAATAATAAATATAACAAATATCCAAAAAACAGAAGTCCTGTTTTCAGAATTGTAAAAGTACTCCTAATCTGGAATGGACTCTTTCTTACTACAGTATTATATCACTCTGATTAGTGTTAACTTCTGTGTCAAACATTTAGCCCATCCCACATGGGGTTACAAAACACTGCTATATACTAAACATACAATAATATGTAACATCAATCGCACACACATACAAAACCAATAGAAAAACATTATTTAGAACATTAAATTCACTTTTGTCTACCAGTCAATAACATGTTTATGTGTAGAATTTCAAATAAATTGTAGAGTGAATAGCAGAAGAAAGAAAAGAGATGTTACAAACCCAAAGTCTATCCCGATAAATCTGATAAATTAGGCTACTGGCTTATGATTATGATTGCATTACTATGCAAACTACATTTCATTGTTGTAGCTGGTTGAGGTAAAGGTAGTTTTAAATCATTTATATAGTGCTGCAAAGTTTGATCAAATATGATGCATCACATTTTATAAACTGATATATTTTTTGCTATGTGTAAAATCAAACTCCTAATCAAACTCCTACTTAATGCCCCGCAATATTTACTGTCAAATATAACCAAGCATCCATAGCCTCTATTCTGGTACATACTGCACTTTTTTGTCTTTAATATGGTAAACGTGAGCCTCTGTTTCCCTATTTGTCTCTCATTTGTCTCCACTTCACCTCTGGCATTACACCCCAAGACACAAAGTGCAGCCCATCAGCTGTGTACACTGGCCACAGCTCTTTCCCATGATGCCCCTTCCTTCCTTCTTTTTCCTTTGTCTTTAGCTTCTTCCTGTTCCGCTTTCTTCATACCCCTCACACAAGCACACACATGCAAAGGTTCAGTCCCAACTCCATTACAAGCGTTCAACTTACGACTATATCTTAAGTAGTTCTCTTTGTGTTGTAGCATTGCCTGTCATTTCAAGAGCACAGATCAACCAATCTGTGTGAATGTGCATTAATACATGAATGAATTAATGTTCTGTCTGAAATTACACATGCAGTTGCTAACATATTAGCTACACTTAGCTAAAACTAAGCCTAACACAATAATTAACAATGAAAAAGATCTTGATTGTTATACCAGACAGCACAAGACAGAAAATCTGTCGCAGCCTTTTCTTCTTCATCACATCCAGCACCTGCACAATCAGCACTCGGTGCCCCCAAGAGATCTGTGCTCTCCCCTCTGCCTTTCTCCCTCTACATCGACGGCCGCACCTCAGGAGACCCGTCTGTTAAACCCCTGAAGAAAACATATCCTCCATCACTGTCTTGCTTGTTTCCAACAGGATAGGAACATACTAACTAACTAACATACCAACTTCACCCCTCTGGTTAACACTGTACGCCAAAACAACCACACAGTTATAAGTGCAGTATTACAGTTTTTTTAATCAATCATCATTGCCAAATACAAATCTGAGCATGCTGTATATAGTGTATACGTCCATATCCTGTCATATCCACCTACCTCATATATATATATAGAAAGTAATCTGCACATAATTATCCGATATTTATTCTAGCAACTTTGTATTCTGTATGGCGACCTTGTGAGCTTTGAAAGGCGCCCTAAAAATAAAATGTATTATTATTATTATTAACTTTGCACTATTGACAATTTTCGGTTTATAGCCGTTAGATGTTTATGCTTAAGGTAATATTTGTGTTTATGTTTATTTCGTTCAGCTTTGTTGTCCTTGTTTTCCTGTATGTCTATTTCTGTGTATGTACACAAGGGCAGTGGAAAAGCTGGAGTCAAATTCCTTGTCTGTCTTCACATACTTGGGGAATAAAGCTGATTCTTGCAGCCTAATCAGAGGAAATACTGTCAGGAAATCAAAAAAACAGCAATTCGCTTGTCATCCATCTTATGCACTGTAAGCATTTATCATTATCATTGACTCTCTTTCTCAGTTTTTTATTCAAGATGCCTGATAAGAGCAAGGCTCAACCTAAGCCTCTATCAGGGAAGTATTGACTCTACTCTGGGCTTTTTTCTACAAAATGGTTCAGTTTGTGGTTCATAACAGATGAAGAAAACATCAGTGTCTGTATCTTTTACTAAGTAGTCCACTGTCGAAATGAAAAACAGAATAAATAGAATACATAAATATAATATATTTATGCTATAATAATATCATAATAAATTAATAATATATACTTTTTTTTCTATAACAAGACTGCTTTCATTAAGAAGATTAAATCATAATTTAAGTGGGATTTTTAAAAATAATTTTCTTGAGCCCAAGTTTAAGAGTAGGCGTGAAAGACATTGCACCTGCTGAATCTCTCATGACTCATGGGGGACATTTCTGAGCATTTCCTATCTCTGTGTGCATCAAACCCAAGTAAAAATGTAGTTACCATGTACAGATGAGGCACAGCTTACATATATGCTCAGCATGACCTGTTCATTGCTCCAAATTTAATGTAGTTTAAAAGTATACTGTACATTACTGAAGCTCAGAGAAATTAGTTTTTTGTCTTACTCTGCTGAGGTATAATCAACTTCAGGCTCAGTTACAAAATTTCAGCACTGAGGTTTTTTGAACTCTGTAGCCCTGGCTGAAGGATCATCTCTGCAAACACTGAGCCACCCTGCTGAGTGTGAGTTTGTGATTAGCAAGAGTGAAATACCAGTACCATCTGTCGAACTGCCAAGCTACCTGACAGCGCATGACGTCTGTAGTCATGGGCTGACATCTTCGGGCGTCTCAGTCAAACATGTTGCCCATTAAATGCTTGTTTGAGACCTACGATTGACTGTTCTCCTGCAAAGGGTGTTTCCCTGCCTCTTGCCCAGCGCATGCTGGGAAAGGATCTGATTTCGATCAGTGAAAGATGGTTATCTGATGAGTTTGCCGTAACCTCTTTGGGAGTTTCAGCATAACCCTGATGCACAGTTGACATTTCACTTCACTTGACTTTGTCAAACCAAAAGCATTACTTTTCATTATAAAGTATATTAGTTACATTTATATGAAACTGGGCTGACGTACACAAACAAAAGAGAACAGTACAGACCAGCAGTGAAAGCTTTTCTCATATATATCACTGTATGAACTGCAACATTGTGGTTTGCAAGTACAGTTTTCACATATGCACAACCACCACCACAATTTAGACAAGAAGATACAATAGATTTGAGTTAATAATACATGAAATTACCTGATGATAAAAAAATAGACTAGTCATAAAACTAGACTAGATCATTACTATTATATATATATACAGTAGCAAGATTCATCCAATTTGGATGATGTGTGGGCAACATGCTCATACTTCTAGTAATAAGCTGCTGAATGCTAAGCTGAATTCTAATGTGAAGCCCACTAGATACAAAATAACAAAACACTGCATGATTTAAATGCAGAAATGTGCTTTTCAGACACTATCAATCATGTTAACCATAAGGCTAAATATTATGTACACTAACAAGCCATGAGTTCATGTCCTCTCTCTCATAAAATTACCATGTAAAACTGATAACAAGCCCAGAAGGTGAGTAAACTGTTGAGTGTTCAAGAAACACAACAACCATCTGTGATGCAGTTTCCTTTCCACCTCCCCCAGTTCACACACGTCTTGCAACTTCCTTCTGTATATGTGAAAATGAGGGCGATCGATTGAGCTGGAGCTGAGCGCAGGGAGATGTTGATGGTGTGCGACTGGGCCCTAAGCTAGTTGCTGATAGGTCGTCAGGTCACACACCCACCCACTCCTCATTTCCCATACTGCACCGCTGACATGGTAGAGCTCAAACCAGTGGTAGGCGGTACTTTTCAAGGTGAGGTTTGGGGTTAGGACTTATATTCATTATCTGCAACTTATTGGTTTCAGTTTTATATGTATCTTTGCTGTTGCTGTGTTTCACATTTTGTCAGTATCACCAGGGTCCTAACAAAGTGGGTTTTTACGCTTTTATGGCTGTGCGTGTTTGTGGGGATACATTTAAGATTCAAATCTTAAACCCTCTCATATTTCCCTTACCTTCTGATTTCTCTCTAACTTCTTACTCTTAATTACTGTTAGATTACTGCTGGGAACCACTGGACTACGTATATGTAGGAATTAAAAGTGGCACCATCACAACCAGCTCCAACTGTAAAATACAGCTTACACATTATTGCATTAGTATTATCAACCTAATAACGTCATATATAATAATATATCAGTCACAGGGGCCATAATGAGTACTTTTACTTCTGTTATTTTGCTTCTTGTAATGGAGCACTTTTAGATTCCAATGCTAGTATTTTTACTTGAATACTTCTCCAACCACTATCAAAACACAAATTACTTACTTACTTACTGTTTAGAAATCTCAACATTTGTTCTGCATTTCAAAGATAGAAAACATACTGTATATCTTTATAAAACACCTAAAAGTCAATGCAGCTTTGTGTTTTGTTTTAAATGTGCCAAACCCTGCTGCACTTTCATAGTATTTCCCAGTTTTAGTGAGTGCAAAGCACAAAAGCATTAGACATCATGTAAACCTTTAATCGGCCTCAGTGTGTCTGCACGTGTGTATGTGAGTGCGTGGATCTGTGTGTGTGTATCTGTGTGTGCAGGTTGAAGGGGAGCTAAGCCTATTTTTAAATGACGAAAATTGCTTTAAGGGCACACAACAAAATTGGCACCCACCACTATCACCACAATTGTTCTTGCCATATCCAAAAAGAGCCAATTTTGTCAATTTTGTTTGGCAGCTTCAGGAGGACAGTCGCTATTTCATGGACATTTATTATAAAGCTGATGGCAAGTGTTGAAGCTGCATCAGCAGCTCGAGCTCAGGGAGTCTCAGAGAGAAATGTATGCAACTCTAAGAGCGAGTTCCTCTTTTCGTCAATGAAAGACTGATCATGATGACACTGTGCGACTTGTGGTTAACTAATCCCTGATAAACAAAGCACAAACACTGAGTTGGTTTTGAGCATGAGCTGTTGTGTGAGTCAACTCCTCTGTTCTTGTGGATGACTTTCTTTTTCAACGCTGAGTCATCTTGTCGTACAAATGGCTGATGGATTATTTATACAGTAACTGAATGAAGACAAGAAGCAGTGAGACGAGAGTGGACGCTAAATATGTATTTTGTGGAGTTCTTCGTTTCAAAATACTCAATACTTGCCTCTCATTAAGACAATTGATTCTGAATGTAATTGCGACTGTACCTCTGCTGACACATGTTAATTGGCAGTCAGTCGCGCTCCAAACCTTTATGCCTTCCAACTCTGTTTTGTGACCCCACTCGGTCTTCAGATCATCTTGTTTAAGTAGACATGAGTCAAATTGATGTTTCATCCGTATGTGAAAAAATTCTTCCTACGCCAAGACCGTGTACAGGGATAGGCTGTGTCAAAAGTCCAGAAGTTTGAAATAGTAAGCAAAAGACTTGCCAGTGGTAAGAGATTGCAAAAAATGAACACAGTGAAAGAGGTGGGTAGAGGGTAGCAACTGAGAAAAATAGAGACAGATGGAGGGAAGGAGAAGGAAATATTAGATGTAGAGAAGGGAGTAAATTAAGAAGAGATGGGTGGATGGATGGATGGATGGATAGATGAGGGGAGGGAGGGAGTGAAAGAGAGAAGCACAAAGAGAAAAAGAGAGAGGGATGAGGATGAAGTGTGAGTTTGGCTCAGTGAGAGCAGCTGTATAGAGGACACTGTGGGTGGAAGTGGTAGAGTCGTGGGTGAGCTCAGAGTTTAACTGCCAACCCTCCCTGGTTTCACAAACTGTCCGTCACACATACACACACACACACGCACGCACATGCACACACACGCACACGCACACACACACACGCACGGACACACAGAGTCATTCACATACATACATACATGCTTAGTTGCACATGCATACACACTTGCATGGAGAGTTTTAACTTGACAACCTGGAAAACTTTCCATCTCGCTTAGTATATGCTAGACACGAGAGGAATCTAGCCCTGTAATGAGTAGTACGCTTTCTGTGTCACCCTGCTCATACTGGGTGTTACATTGGTGGAGACAAGAGCATTCTAAGTACAGTGATGGCAATGTTGGTGCATAAAAATGAGGGAAACGCTGTTGTATGCTTGTTTTGTTTCATGTTTTCAACAGTTTGTAGATAGCAACAGACATGACTTGGGTGGGAGGGTGTGGGTGGGGGTTTGCTGAGTCCATTTGCACCGATTTGTGTGTAGCCAATTGTAGGTTCCTTCTTCTTGCCGAGACTTATGATAAATAATGAGAGCAGCAGATCCTGAAATAGAGTACCCCCCTCCCTTGTCCCTGTGGTCCGCTCTTGTGAAGCTCCCGTCCAGCCGTGACTTTTCCAAGCGATCCCCTCCCTGCTGCCTCCTCCGTTATGGTTAGCATGCCGGCTAAATCTGTAGCCATGCGTCTGTAATTAGGCTTCGCCTTTGCTGGATTGAGTGCTACACACTGGCAGCTGGCAGGCTGGGGCACTGCAAACACACACACACACACACACACACACACACACATGCACACACGCACAGTGACATGCATGAATCCATGCACGCAGGCACACATTTTATCTCATGTAAAATAAGTGGATAGAGGGTATGCCAGGACAGCGCTTGTCTGACAGTTACAGGCCAGGTTGAAGTGCAGGGGTTAAAGAGCAAAAGGAGCCAATATGAAGCAGAAAAGGCCCATCATCATCCATCTCACATTGGCCTTCATCATCCTCTGTCTCGTCTTTATCATCATAATCCTCCTTAATACATCCATTGTCTACTCTTTTGATTCTTTTGTCCTGTTTAAGTGTATGTCACCCCATTATTTCTCATCTTACACCATTCACATCTCTTCCTCTTCTCCCCAATCCTCACTATCCCACTTTCCCTCGCTCAGTCTCCCTTAAACCACCTGCCTGCCATCATTTCTCCCTGCTCAAACTCTCTCTATCATTCCCACTTCTCCTCTCTCACCTCTTCCCCTGCTCAACCCATCCCATCGCAGTGCTGTTGAGTGTAGAGTGGGCAGGTTGACCTGGCAACACTAAAAACTACAGTAGTTATGAGAGCTTTTTACTTCCAGCTATATATATTATCAAAAAAAAAAAGGAGGAAAGAAACGTGTGATGTTACCTCAGCCCTGTTGCCGCCCAGTGAGGGGGCTCCAGCGCAGGGCAGCAGGCGCATGCATAAGCACATGCTCATACACGGATGCACAAACACCTCCAGGTGTGCACATTTTGAAACCATTGTGTGTAAGTCAAACAATGTTCCCATGTTGCACACACACAGTCACCTCTTTATCAATTGTTAATCCTGTTTAACTCAGCACTTCAACCAGTCATACAATAAACAACACTGACTTCCATAGTGCCTGACAGGAACTGTGGAGAGTTACTAATTGGGAGAGCCACTTTAGAAATGAGAAATTACAATCAAATATATACTCACAGGGCCATGTTACTGCAGTTTGATACTTTAAGCAACCTAATTGTTAAAGACATATCAATCTTCTAATCTAACTCTCACCAAGAAAACAAATAAGTATATTTCCATAGTTATTCATTCTTAGCATTTCTAATTGAGGTAGTAGTAGAACGTGGAATGAAATAATTTTCATTTGTGGACTGGATTTTGTTTGACTAGCTAATGACAAAACAAGGCAGTGTGTCTCCCAAAAAAAGTCAAGTATCTCCCTCAATCAAACTACCATGAAGATGTTTAAATAAAACATTTCCTGTCCTTTCAGCAGTGTGTGTTTTTTCTTCTCACTAGCATGGCTTCACACCCGTAACTTGTGCTTTTGTGGCCTATAACTGCCTGCTTGTTTCTGACCAGGGCCTCTGATTCCCCGTTGAGATGAAAGCCATCGAGGCCAGTCATTTGTGTCAGCGTGTGGTTTCATCAACCCTGCCAGGGTGCTCTCAAGCTCCGCTGGTCTCTGTAGTCACATGCCCCACCAGTGGCATGGCTATTTTAGCTGCTCTGAACTGCAAAACCCACAATCCTCTACTGACCAGCGCCCTCTCCTCTCCGCTGGCCATAATGATTATGTGGATATTGATAGACTAGGGGGATTATTATCATTCACTGAATATACTTTTACATTGTCTCGCATGTGACTGGCTCAATTTGGAAAACAGTAAACAAGAATCATGAAGGAGTGCTGTATCCTTTGTTCACTCTCTGTCTCTCTTCTTTTTACATTTTCCCTGGGACCTGAGGTTCCCCTACTGTATGTACATTCAGAGTATTTCAACTGAAGAATGTGTCGCTATACTGAAATACCCAGTCATAATCATTAAAAACATTCAAAACAAATTGATGACAAAGCCTCAATCATCATCAAAAAAGACCAAGAAATGTAAGTTGAAACAACCGTGACTTTCTTTGTCCATTTGATATGCTCTCTCTTTAGAAAACTTCATCAGTTGATAAAATCAGCCGCCCAAAGTGGCTGCTGCGTGGATCTGAGGTCAACACCATGCACTTTGGTTGGAAAAACAAAACATCACAAAAGAGTCTAAATAAAATATTTTTAATACAGCCACCCCTGGCCGTAGTTTTGGGCTAGTGGTTAATTAGACAGCTATGAGTTTGAATTTGAGTGCTGCATACTATGTTTTAATTCCACTAAGCTTCAACGCCGCAACACATATTTAGTGAGCATGGAAACACAAAGTTCTAAGTGAGATCTCAGCTGAGATCTTCTATTGAAACTGGACCAAAGTCTGGAGGAGGAAATTCAGATTTGTTCAGATGTGCGCCATCTCAGTGATATTGCCTGGAACCACAATTTTGTAATTTATGCAATCAGATGCACAGACTTTAATTTAAAGGAGTGGCACCATGGATGGCAATGTCTGTCTGTTTCGTTGAGCGTTCTGTCCGCCACTTTGGTCCAGTCTGATCTCAGCAAATATTGGATGGATTGTGATGAAATATGGTGCAAACATGCATGTTACCCTCGGGATAAATTGTAATAGCATGTTCAATCCATGTTCCCTCTTTCTATCAACACTTATTACGTCTGTGAATTAATACAGTTAATTTTTAGTGACACTTATAACTAAGCTATTTTAACAAACTAATTTGAATCACATGCCTCAGAGCTTATCAGTTCCTTTTATCAATGCCAGCAGTTTCATTGCAAAGCAACAACGTCAAAGCAGAGAGGAAGAAACGGTCAAAAGAGCAGATTCATTTCATGAAGACAGATGACGACAGTGCTAGTTATAATGTTTGTAAAATACAAGTAAATTCAAGTAAGGGCAAGGATTGGCAGTGTTTAAGGTGCACATGGCGAGTGAGTGTTGTAAGGAGGGAGGAGAGTGCGAGCTGTAGAGAAAGTGACAGTGAATACAAGTGGAGCAGGAGAAAAGTAAATTAAAAATGAAGGCAGCAGTTTCCCAAGAACAACGTAAAGCTCCTACGTGTTATTTTGCTGGCAGCTGCTGGAGAAGACGCATGGGTTAGCCCCCCGAATTAGGAGGCCCAACAGCAAAGGACAACAGTGGAAACACCAGCAATATCCTGAAACATCAGTGCCACTACCTCCCAACTGAGTAGCATATCTTTTACAGAGGGTAAATATCTGAAGAAAACCTAAATAAAGACAAATACTGTACAAATATTCTCTCATTTCCTCCTTTTTAAATGATGACAGAGACTCAGAGATAATAAAACAGTTGCATTCTTTGCCACAAGGAGAACTGATCAGGAATCAGTAAGGAAATTGATAAAGAATCAGACATATAAGCAGTATCTCTGATGGCAAGGGTATCAATCAAATCCTATCCTTACACCTTGGTTGTTTTATATGGGACCATGGGAAGGAGGCAGAGCTGAGGCACCTTCCCTTTCACTCTCATTCTCAAGAGTTGTTGTCTCATCTCCACCAGGGGGGTGTATCTACTGAGACCCAAAAATGGATGCTGTTTCTGTTTAAGGGCCCAACTGAGAAAACCACAACAGACTGATGGCGGGTATTGAGACCTGCTGATAACAGACACCTTAACCTTTAAAGCTGCCTCTCTCTGTGGAGAAGAATGAATCCTACACCACATCCTGTCAACCCCACATCATCACGGCCTCAACAAGACTGCTGCAAAAACAGCACGCAATAAGCAGAGCAAAATGTGGGCCAGCAGAAAGACTGAAATCTCGATGCTCTGTGAAAACCCACCATTTTTTTTGTATTCATTGAAAGCAAAGTGGATGAGCATGGAATCATGTTCACATTTCCTGCCGATTAAAAGTCTTCGTCTGTCGTCTTGTTATTGAAACACTGCCTGTCCCTCAGTGATGGCGTTTTTGCCCACCCAAAGCTCTCCCACCTCCTCTCTCAGTGGGTCAGCTGGGCCCTGGGTGTGTGGGATGTTACTGTATGTTGAGGGAGAGGGAAGCTGTGTGAAACTGTGTAGGAGAGGCTAAGAAAAACATTACGGCCTGGCAGCAGCGTTGTAGGGAGTGGAGGACGAGGAGGAGATCGGGGGGAGCAAGGGAAGGGAACGCTGGGGGGGAGGAGAGGGGGAGCGCAGTGCATGGGTATGGGTATGACAGAGGGGAAGGTAGGAGTGTTTGTGCGTGCATGTGTGTGTAGGGGGTGGGGGTGGCTGCTGAGGTAATATCTCTGGGAGCGTGGTTAGATCATATTCCTCTCCCTGTCTTCCCATGCTGTGGGTGGGGCTTTGTGGTGGGGCTGGCTGGAAGAAAGGGAGGGGATGGAGAGACGGAGAAAAAAGAGAGACAGAGAGAAAGAGAGCAGGGAGAGAGAGTGGTGGGGGAAGTGGGAATGGTTAAAGTGAAAGACGGGTGGAGGGGGTTGAGAGGTGGGCAGTGCCGACGGCTCTCGCTAAAGCAGCGCCAACGTTACGCCCCTGAAGTGGCAAGACTGGTTCACACGAGCTCCACTTCAGCTTTCTCTATCTCTTCCTTTCTGTCATTCTCTGCCTCTTGCTTGCTCCCACTTGTTAACTAATTAGATGGCTTGCTGCAGTTTACCATGAGTTGACAGACGAAGCACATTAAAAACAGGCACAGAAATCATTCTAATTGCTCAGTATTTCTCAAACTAAGGCAACACATTATTCACTACGCTACAACAACAACAACAACAACAGGTGGTTCAGTGCATGCAGGGACGTTTTGCAGACGGCCAAATACATGAGGTAACTTTGAAGATAATTTTCCTGTCAGTCAGGTGTGGACCACCAGTGCAGAAATATGTCAACAATTGTTGGACGGATTTACATATTTGGAATAGATACGATTCCCAAGTGATTAATCCCAATGATTCTAGGGATTAAATGACTTTCCATCTAGTGCCAACACGAGTTTGACATTATTACTATTATTATTACTGAAATGTTACAACAGTTATTGCCATCATCAGGTAATCTTTTTTACCAGTACTTCGGTTAATGACTAAGATTCCTGCAAAACTAATGACATTTATCATCAGCTTCAGATATGCACTGTTGGCCATAAAGTTGGATTTTTGTTTTTTTGTTAAAGCCTGAATACACAGTTTGCAAAGGTTAATTGTGGTTTAAGTTTCACTGTGATATGTTTGGAAGAGTTTGATCAATAAAGTTGAGAAGATATACACTTTATTTATCAAGAATAAATCACATTGTCACAATCACTTCATGAGAAGATGTTAGCATGCTATCACACCTGCTAAATGCGTTATAACATGCCCACAAAGACAGTATTACCAGGCTGTTCTTTATCTCAAAGCATCTCATCTCTAAATACAGCCTTACAGAGCCTGTAGCATAGCTGTAGGATCATAGTCTTGTTCATACTCTGCTAATATTTTGATTAACCCCTTAATCAAAGCAAGACATTCCTGAAATGAAATCATTTCTGCCTGAGATGAAGGTAAATACAAATTCTTCCATATCTAAAAGTCTAAGCTTCTTTATCAAAGTAAGACTGCAGTAAATACTGCTGTATTTTGTTGTGAAATATATCTGCATTTGCTACATTTGGTGTACTTGGCAGGATATATGCTTTCATTGTGTGGAGGGTTGCCAGTGTAGTGTCAGATTTTATATGAGGGCTTTGGTACAGCAAACCATAATCCACACTAAAGATAGAGGAGGCCTACCACTCTCAGTCCATGAGCTGAAAGACAAAGAAGCAACAAATCCAACATTTCACTGCCATTAATTTTGTTACAGATATGCTTTTTTTAATTGCAGACCCGTCTTTGCTGTAACAGTTGCTGGATTTTGTGTTGCCCTGTCAGATAGTCAACCAATAGAAGTGTTACAATGGCAGATGCCCTGACAGTCCCTGTAAGATGGGATGGAGAAGTAAAATGGGATGTCTATGTTCCAGTAGTTGATGTATATAATGAGGTTGTGTGCCTCCAGTCAATGTATACCGATGAAGTGACTAATTGACCACTTTAACTGAGGATACTGTGAGTCAGATTTAGAAATAAATGGAAAGTAGCAACGATGACATCAAATGCAAATTCCAAGTATGCATCATTTTGCAATTGTATAAGCTCATATATTGTAAATTGTACAACTCCCTCAATTGTAGTCAGTGTCCTTCAAGGTGAGGGAACTTAAAGACCTGAAATTCAACGGTTTGAAATGCGCTGTACTATTAGGTGGAAGATAGTAAGTGGTAAATATTCTTATACAAGACATGACATGACAATACTGAGAACATATACGAGTTGGGCTCTTTCTTTTGTTTGTGTTGCCACATTGATGTGCCATAATCCTTTTCTCATGAAATTTCCTTGTTTCTTTTGGGAGAATATAAGATGAAGAAGCTGTGCAACCTTCAGCAATTTTCTACTGTGTTAACACAATGTTCGTTACTTGAGCTCTTTAAGTCTCATGCCATTTTTTTTTAATCCTGGCCTTTGCCCTTCTCTGTCTTCACCTTTTTATTTTGAGTTATGTTGGCTTCCTCCCCATTTCTGTTTTGGTAAGGCATGCTAAACTGGTTTTATGGTTATTACAATGGTTCATTTATATTTGCATCTATGGGAGGGTTTCTTGGTGACATATTTTGAATGATTGATGAATAGTGGTGAGTTAGTCGCTAAACTTACGTATACCTGCCTTAGCCAATCCCACTATGTCACACTCACACCCTTGGGTGTGTACTCAGGTCTGTCTGTATGTCTCCCATCTGCTATAGACTTAAAGTGCCTTTCCTGGTCTGGTTTGAAAACTTAACACAGTGTACTGTGTGCAGTGTACTGTGACCACCAAAGCCTATACTAAATTCACCACACTTATCTTATGTACATGACAGAATTTTAAAAACAGGGTGTAGTTTTGCGAAAAAAAGTGGCTAAATGGGCAAATTCTTTAGATTTTTCATTATTATCTTTATGTAAGTCTGACCCAGCCTTGTCATTTAACACAGTGCATAGTGCCACCTGCTACTGCATGACCCACTTTATAAATAATAACAGTGTAGTAGAGTTCCATCCATCCATTGTCTATACCACTTATCCTTCAGGGTCGCGGGGGGGCGAGAAGCAGGGTACACCCTGGACTGGTTGCCAGTCAATCACTGGGTTGACACATAGAGAGAGACAATCATTCACACTCACACTCACACCTATAGGCGATTTAGAGTAACCAATTAACCTAATATATATATATATCTTTGGAATATAGGAGGAAGCAACTGGAGAAAACCCACGTAAGCACGGGGAGGACATGCAAACTCAACACAGAAAGAACTACTCAGCTGTACTTAAGTGCTAATTAGCAAATGTTAGCATGCTAAACTAAGACGGCATCAGCATTTTAGCCTTCTCTTTGTGAGCATGGTTGTGTGTTTGCCATGGTGGGAAATCAAGAGGGTCTTACGCGTTCAAAATCAGGCAGGACAAAGCCTGAAAACTGGACACTGATGGTAACCTTAGTGGTCATTTGTTTTGTACATCCCCCACCCCAAGAGGAGGTGGAAGAGGTGGTGGATGTTTGTATCTCGGGCATCGGGCCATATATGTTTGAACTGTTGGAAGCAAAGAGAGCTGCAGATAATGTTGGAGATGTTGCAAACTGACACCTCCCACACACACCTACACACCTCTGACCCATGTTACTGGATCTAGTTCTAGTTAGCTTGATGGACCCATTTTTTACTGTTTACAGAGGAGGGTGGACATATATTTGGCATGCAACAGATAGAAGAACAATAAACAGAGAATATATCATGAAAGACGTGAACTGTGAAAGACATATGCGACTTCTCCTATTTAACATGATAACCCTTTGATTGGATGTCAGAAGAGTTGACCATTTTGCTCTAAGAAATTAAAAGAACAGACCAGGGCAGAACATCACCATCTTCTTAACACACCAACACAACACATATATAAAAACATGTTTGTTTCTATTTACCTTTAACATGTTTCTGGCAAAGCACAGTGCTAAATGACCACCACTTAATGATTGTCCTTATAACTACATCTACTGTTCTTATCACTGTGTGGGAAGATGAGAGGAGCCTACAGTATAACACACAATCTCACAACACAACAAAAGCTATTCATAAAACAGATTCCATCACCCAAAACATGGCCTGTGAGCAGAAACAGGTCTATCTGACAGATTTGGTGGATTGGATGGTCACACCCACTCCACAGGTGGCAGGATGAGAGGAACAGCAGCATGTGGGAGTAACTTAGAGTTGTTGCTTTGTGTACTGTGAGCCTTTTTCTTAATTGCATTTAAAGGGGGTAGTCTTGTACCCTGGACCCCAGCTTCAAGTCCAAAAGAAAAACACCAAGTTGGCGGAGACACACAGACATCAGCACAAAATTCCTGATTCTAATCAGTGTTGGAGGTAATATTTATGTATGGTCTAGAGAAAACTTGTTTTTACAAAAACAGAATTTGCACAAGATTATTCACTTATAATTTGGTGAGAAATTTAAAATTCTCAAAACTCTGTCTTTGCTCTGCTGCACTGCCCTTGATGTGTCTCCTCTTGCTTAAGTTTCTGAGGAGCCCCAGTAATTAACGGCGTGGTAAACCTTGCCAACGGATTTATGCTAATGAATGTGAACCACTCAACTATGTTATTATAAGCAGCTATGAGAAGAAGTTTCGGACAACCTCAAAGATTCATGACTGGACTTTGTGTGAACTTTGTATTGATTTCTTACACAGCTTTGTTGAATAGGCAATTCTGATCAGTCAATTTCGGCATTCTATAGTCTGTTATTTCTGTACAGCAGACCATTGCCATGTATAACAGACTGTTACTATGGGTACAGATCTGATAATGGAGGCAATACAATAATTCTTAAACAATGAAAGTTCAAAAGTCAATATTTTGTGTCAATTTTTTTGAATTTTTGAATTCTTTACTTCCAGCCATGTCCCTATTTCTTAGCAGGGTAGCAGTGCAAACCTAAAGTTTCTGCTGGTTGCCTGGCAACCTGGCAGTGACAAGACTCTTACAAGACTTTTACACTTCCCATTTTTGTACAGATTAAACAAAGGTCAAGCTATAATTAGCATGCTTCAGACATGCGTATAGGCAGCTTTGGCTTTGCACAGAGTCAGGCTTGCTGTTTCACCCTGCTTCCAGTGTTTATGCTAAGCTAAGCTAACTAATTCCCATATTTAATGGACAGACATCATACTGGACATGGCGAGGCAGTGCTGAGCAAAAAACTGAAGTCGTTAGGAGAACTAATGTACTGCCATGAACTGACGCCACAGTCCTGTTTCCCTTTTTCCTCATTGTTTAAGTTGAATAGATTTTGTCTGACTTTGCACTTTGCAGGACAAAATTACTGTGTTCAGGGTTTAACAATCTGAGTTCTCAGAGGTTAGAACTGTACGTTTGTTTTGACAAAGCACAATCTAAAGTTTTCCTGAATTAAAAGGTTTCAGCCAAATCAATCTAGCTGCAAAGAGTGAAAAGCATCCGTGTTCGGGATAACGTCCCATACAATCTCTGCAGTCTCATTTAGTCTTACTTAGCCACCTCTTAGCGAATGCATTTTTTAAAGTGAAGTATCTACCGATGTATCTTATGTCGAAGAACAAAATGTGAAAATCTCTTAATCTTATTTCAGGCATTCAACCAAAACTTGATTAAAAAATCCATTGACTTTTGACTTCAAGATGAGGGAAACAGAAATGCAAAAATGCCAATTCATTTCCAGGTTTTAGGACTTATTCCAAGAGCACTCTATACACCCATACTTTACAGTAGATATTTTCACCATTACATAAGTTTTTATCATGTATTGACCAAATGTCACAAAATCACAATCTTTTCTCTAAAGTGAGTTCAAGAATAATTAGACCCCTTGATGTCTATTGCTGTCGTATCACCTACTTTCAGCAGCATTTACATCACTGATTACACCCTCTTATTATATTCCCATTATGCTGCATTATAGGCTTCAGAGCAGCACAATGGCTTTTACGTCTTGCCAGGTACGAGCTGGTACACTGAAGCACACACCCAAATACACTCAGATACTGTCACCGACTCTCTATCACACGACCTTTCTTCAACTCTTTTCATTTCTCTCCTGATATGTCTTTTGTTCGATACCTGATATGAACCCCTCTAGCTCCTGTTTGGCACAGGCAAAGGCCCACCCACTGGTTCAACCCTGCATTATTCTGCAAGAACCTCTTCCTCAATTTTTCCTCGTTTGAAATTTCGGTGCAGACATCTAGCTGCACATCAGTGCTCACTGTGGCTGTTTGATTACCAGCTCCAGTCTCAGTGCTCTAGTTTTACAGCCCTTGCGCCTGGCTTGACTTTTGCCCCACCTCTCCAGCCTCAATCCCCTATCCCCTCTGTCCTCCAGCCCCAGCACCAAGGCTCAGCTCTGTCTATTCTCAGCCATAACCATACCACCCAGTCCAAGCTCGCAAGCAGGTTTTTAGGCTTGGCCCAGTGAGTGTGAGTGTGTGTCACTCCCCTCCCCTAAGCACAGGTGGACTTGACGGGAACGCAGCCAAATACTTTTGGTTTAGGGGGAGGGAGGGGTGTTGGCTGAGGCTAGGCTGGTGGGTGTAGCAGTTTTTGTTTTGTTGTGTTCCTTAGATAACCGTTTTGTGGAACGGTACCTTTTCACTCCTCCAAGTCACTGACACACCTTTAGAGCAAATTTGAGTATCTATCTTGCTCGTTCTCACTTTCACAAGTCTGCCAACGCTGAGACAGTGTTGTGTTTCCTGACAGGGACTGAGTGCATGAGAGAGGAACTGAAATCAAAACTTCTCTTCTTAAAAGGTCAGTAACATCTAACTGTCTTTTTCACTCTTCTTTTTTTCTTCTGCGTTGTACTACTATTTTGCATATCCTAAAAAAGTCATAATGAGAGGTTCATATTTTCTGTTGTGGCAAAATTTCCACGCATGCAAAAGCTGTCGGCTACCCACTGAGTGCCAGAATCAGACTGAAGGATGGCTGACCTTTTGTAGAATCAGGTTCGTCTGTGTTCTCATTTTAAGTTGTAAGTCGCTCCACACCTCAAACTTTTTATAATGGGACATACAGTAAAAAAAAAAAAGGGGATGCCAAGTTATTCTCACTGCTTTCCAGAAACTTTTCTGCATGTCTTGCAACAGATGTGCACACAATGAAAGCCTCCCCCTTCACGCAACAGCCACACAGTGAGGAGGAAGCATGTGAAAGCATGACAAAGCTGTAACAGATTGACAGACTGATATCATTTTTACTTTTACTTGTTATAGCAGCAGCTTGCATAAATACAGGATGGTTTATTGTGCATGATTTAGATCTCTATATGTTCATCACGATTCTGTCATCAAGAAGCTGCTTCGGAGGTTGTAAATTTAAATGAAATACAGTCTAAGAGCATGTCGCATTTCTTAAACGGCACGGCAGTGATAAGCTGATAATTTGACAAACGGGATGACAGCTGTCCTCCGCACATTCATCTTGAATTTCACTTTCATATTCAGATGACAAATTCATAATTAGTGATCAATTTTAACGTCAGCTTGAGATCCTCTGTGTTACAGATGTGGGGGCAAAGGTGTGACAGTGACATTCATTATTTCACTCTTCCTGTCTGTGACCCCCTTCAACTACCTCTCATCAAATAGCATGAGTAACTATTAACCTTTAAAAGCAAGAGCAAAGGATGATAATATACAATACTGGCTGATCTATCAGATATGCCTTAACTATTGCACTCATTAACAGAATTGTAGAATTATCAGCATAGGTATCCTGACTGTTAGTGTGAATGACATTGCCTTGGGGCTTTAGGGTTATATTTCAAACAAACTGTTGTTGACTGTACATTTAAAATTTTATAAAAGTTATTTACAAATCATTTTAGCTCCCTGCTGTGGTCTAAAAACAGGTAAAAATGTAATTAATGCAGCTACTCAGCAGGTAACCTACATTAGTGACAAATTATTCATGCAGGCACACAGTTTGCCCATAATGGATAATAAGGAAAAGAAAATGTTGTTTCCTCAAAGCATTGTGTGAGGTAATAAAGAGTGACAGAATTGAATGAAAAGCTGCACATCCCTTTGAAAAAAATACTGTATAGATACTTCATTGTTAATGAGAAAAAACAAGCAGAACCTATAGAGCTCTCTTCCTGTCACAGTGGGGGTTAGATGGGGATAAAGTCTAGTTGACACTACTGCACCTACTCTCGTCACACACCCTGACTACAGCTCTCTGTCTGCCTCTATCTCTCCAGGATTATCTGAATTGAACCTGATCCTTTTGGTCTTTTGTATAGGGCCACTCATAACATCGGTGTGTTTAACAAACACTACCTGAGGCAGATTTCATTCATGTTTGTATTCACTTATAGCGCACTGCATATGCATAAACCAACATACCAACCAGTATAAGTAAATCCAAAGAGGAACTGACCTTGTATCTGTACAAGAACAAAGTGTGTAAATATCTGTGTGAGCACTAAAGCATTTGTTGTGAGAAAGAGACTTGAGTGTCGTGGACGAACGTGTCAGGTAAATGAGGATGTAGTTTCATAATTGCAAAATGATACAATGTGTTCATTATGAGACTGACGGAGTGAATGAGTCCTCACGCCTTCTTCCCACCTGACAGCGTGTGGGCATGCCCATGTAACAGCACTTACACGGGGATGCACAATCTGATTTTAACCTCCTATGACACAGACGTCATTTTGTCACAGTTTTCGAAAATCAAATTCAGTGTTTTCAAAACCAGCTTAGACAGCTAAAACTAATCTTGCCTGTGCCAAAAACATCCAATCATCTACCCTCAAAAACCCTACTTGCGTTCAGGTTAATGCACATGTGTTTGTACGTCCACAATGGCAGAATAGCCGCTTGTGTGTGCATTTGTGCATGTGTGCATGTGTGCATGTGTGCATGTGTGCGTGTCCGCCCTCCTCCGTAGGATCGAGGTCCAGGTTTTGTTGTGTGTGTGGTGGAGTTGGGCTGGGTGAGTAAGCCGCCCCTCACAGATGAATAGAGGATGGGAGGAGGCTTGAAGAGGCTGCCGTGGGTGGGAGGCCCGAGTCCTGCCAAAAAAACGCTCCTTCTGTGGGATTTGTGTACTTTTGCGTTCCTCACGAAACACGGCGCCTGGCTCAAACGACAAAGCAGCCAGGGAGGCAGGCACTCGCACTCCCAGAGGTCGGCTCGATCGAACCCTCTCAGCTTTTCAAGATATATTCTTTCTTTCCGTTTACAATTTCTCTATGTCTTACATTGTCCTCATTTGTTCCCCTCTGTCCCCGCCTCTGCTTTTAATTATTTTTCTTTAATAATGTGACTGATTATGGTCGCATACTTTAACAACTAGGTCACCTAGGACTACATTTTGCTTACCTTTAGCATCCAGCTTGACATAAATCACATAGTTATGCGAAACTACAGCATGTCTTTTGTAACATTAAACCTTTATCTATATTATTATTGATTTGCATGGAGTCTTTGCAAGAATCAGTTATTTGCTATTTGCATTAGTGAATAACATTAGTTTATGGTATATTTTTAGCTTAAAGTCATAATTACAATAACTTATGAATTACTTTTAATAATAATAGTATAGCACTTTAAGCATTATATTTACTAAATATAATGCAAAGATGTCTGGCAGTGTTTTTTGTATTCCCCAGCAGAGTCAAAGTCATCAGAAATTTGTCATACATTTCAACAACTGAAAAGTCAGTGGCAGCCACTGTTGGTTGTGCAATGAAACATTTTACATACAAATTGAGGGTGTTTCCTGAATGTTACCAATGAAGAAAAGAAAATAGGCCCCTGTAACCACTGGCAACCCACCTAGCCTCGTTCTAGTGACAAGTGCTATGAGACATGATTCTCCTTTGTCATTGGCAATCAGGCAAAATTATCAGCTAGTAAATTAGAAAATTAAATCTCTTCTTTACAGGTGAGAGCTACAAAAATGTTACAGGAAATAAAAAGTTGAATGTCATTCAGCATCAGGGAGTTAGGTGAAGAAAGGAAGAAAGGGAAAAAAAGAGCCGATTTCATAATGTCTAAAAGAAAGATCTGGGTTGAATAAGTGGGTCCACCCACCTGTGTGTGAGAGGCAGCGAGAGAGAAAGCAGGGCTGGATGGCAGTTTTAGAGACATGAGTGTGTGGGTTAGGCTAGCTGGCCTGCTTATGCTATCTAATCACTGGGAGAGAAAGGAGAGCAGCATGCCTTGATCCACCCACCTACCCCAGACAAACAGCAGTTAGCCTGCTAAGTACTATATGTGGTCGCCTGCAGCTCTGGGCTGTACATGGGGCAACAGAGATAAAATGTGACAGAGTCTACAGGTAACAGACATTCAGCACAATTATGTCTCATTCTGTGCTAAGGAGAAAGAAAGGTGTCAATCTGAAAACTACTACAGGTCACGACTGCATGTGAAAGAGTGTGTGAGTGTGAGGTATACTTGGTGTGTGTCACTGGCGAGCAAGTTGGCTGTAATGCAGCAGGTTTCAGCTAGAAATAAAACTAATGAGAGTTCATCGACTGATTTTTAAACCAAATTAGACAAATTTGTTTTAACCTGAGGCTAACCACTGAAAATAAGTAATGGATTCGCTCATAAAGTAGCACTGGTCAGGTAACAAAACATTCATATATGTCAAAGTGTTCTTTGTCTTCGATTAATAGCAGCCTTATTAACATGAAAATGTCACTGCTGTGTTGATTTCACTACTTCTCCTTTGGGTCAGATACAGATTAATTACCTGTGCAACACCTGAGTGGGTGGGATGAGATTGGGTGTGAGTCCAAAAATAGCTGACCTGGGCATCACACTTGTGTATTTGTGAGTGTGCATGTGGTTGAATGCGGCCGGCCACCTCGTGCATGAGTGTGTGTGTGTGTATGTATGTGTGTGTCATGACAGGCATCTGTCTCCCCTGCCCTGCAGCCTGACTGGTTTTAATTAGGAGGTGCCAGAGTGCCCGAGGGCTCTCCTGCTGACACACACACATACACACACGTGCACACACACAAACATGCACACACACACACACACACTACCCGAGGGCAGACAGAGGCTGTCCCGCCAAGGCTGGCCTCCTCCTCGTTATCACCATAAGGAGTTGTCCTCATTCACCCCACGACCCTCCCAACACGCGGACACGCTCACACACAAATATTCACACCAAGCAAATCAAATGAACACGACACAAAACTGAGATGCATTCAGAAGCTGCAGTGTGAACGGGATGATTGGGAGGTTTGACTCCTTGTACATTTTGTTTGCAGTTTTGGGTTCAGAATACATTTCCATATTTTAGCGCAGATAAAAAAAATAAATAAATAAGAGTGGCCTTAAACATAAAGGATAATCATATTTGTCTTCAATAAACATTACCACAGACATTCACCTTATCCTCACGTACAGCTGTGAGTTCATACAACGCATCATGGCCAACTGTGAAACACTCTAACTCCGTCTACTTCAGTAATTGCAGTTCTAAATATGCAGCTTCTGTACTTTACCTCCCTTCCGGCAAAGCCTCCAATACTGATTAGGATATTTGAAAAGAAGACAAAGCAGGAGAGAGTAAAAGCACAAGCAGACAGGTCAGCAGAAAGTGAACGCCCTCACCTCACTCACCCGAATGGCATGCTCCAAGGTGAGTTCTAATGACCTCAGTGCAATGACAGATAGGTGTGTGTCTCTGTGAGAATTTGTCTGTGATTGAGCGAAGCAGCAGGAGTACAGCAGGTTTGCACACATGCCTGCCTCCCTTTGTGTTAAAGCAACATTGCATCTGCGCACGTACATGTGCATGTGTGTGTGTGTGTATGTGTGTGTGTGTGTATGTCTCTGTCCTTGGACTACTGGAGACAGGGGGTGTAGGCCTGGGAGGCTGCTGCGATGCTCTATCTCTGGACTGTGAGGGGATGATTGCCTCCCTTTCCTGCTTCTCTCCCACACCAGGCCACACCTGGCCTCTGAGGCACCAGGGTAAAGGGCACAAGTCGGGTTGTGTTTGTCTGTTTAAAAAGTTATTTATCCAGGGAAGGTCTGTCAAACACTTCAAACTCTTTTTCCCTGTTAATTTGCCATGTTCACATTGTCACATAATTTTTTTGTGTACAGTTGGCCAGTGAGTCAGTCACATCAGAATTGGAGGGTTTGTGTCCGACAGCTTCAATCCAACATTCATGCCAACTTCATAAAGTGATTGGCCAGCTTTGTGGAGAGTCAAAAAGTAAGAAGAATATCATTCTTGACCTAACTACTTCTGCCACTTGTACAAATCGCCGCAACAATATATTCCAGGAGAAGGCAAATGTGGGCAAATATCCCAACTAGTCCTCCAAAATAACGTCAAAATGTGTTTGTTCCTTCCCTCTAGAACGACAAATATGTTTCCTGATCTGAGCCCCTATCAGCAGGACAAAATCACATGTCTGCGCGTTCCAAAAACTGTTACAAATCACTCAAACTGCTACAAATAGCATAAATCCATTTTATGAAGTGACAACACTATGGCTAAAGTTCGGTAAGATTTAGGTAAAATTACTTGGTTAAGGTTTAAGACAAATATTATGGTTTGCATCAAAATTCATTATTCGTTACGGTTGAGGGACATCCATTGTCAACAGTAGTAAACACAAGATTAAGGTTAGGGGGTGATTGTGGTTGTAGCGCTAAAAAAACGACGTCAGTTTAAAACTGGAAACGAACAGCTCCATGTTAAAGCCGGATGTTTTATTGACCCATCCATCTACCATGACCTCCTACATATGTGGACTTGTCGCTCTATAAGAAATCAACTGACTTCCACGTTGCTCAAAACAGACAAGAGTCAAGAGTCACCCCCCCCCCCCCCCCCCCCCCTCCATTGATGGCCACTTGGAAAAACTATAAACACTTTTGTCTTTCAATGTAATCAGACAACACATTGTACAAAGTGGTCCTTTTCAAGCATAACCCGACCCTTGGCCAAACTACCCTCTATTTTGTTTTTGTTGCACCAGTGTACAGGTACAGTCCAATAGGATTTTCTTTTGTTTTTCAGGTCTGATAGTGCAAACAACTGCTGGAATACAGTGATCATAAAGCAAACACTCACTGGTTTTGTGGGCGATGTTGCGACGCTGATGTGATTACTGGACACTGGATAAGAGCACTTAATTCGTGTGATTAACTGAGTGAATGATACAGGTCATCAACAGTTTTTAATCAAACTCTCCTTGTATTTGCTCATAAACCTTCAGCTGCTAACTGAGTGGCCCGTTGTGATGTTGCTTTGAAAGTGGTAACACGCTGTGTAGAATAAAAGAGAAGGGGAAAATCAAAACAAGCAATTTTAAATGGGGTTTCTAGACATGTTGCCGAGTGAAACAGCCCTGTGAGACAATCAAGCGGTCCTGTAATCGCACAAGGAAGCTTTCTAGAGTCAGTAGTAAAGGGCAAACCTTTTCTTCAATCAAAGATTTGTATGACGAATAATACTAACATCATTAAGTGATCAGCATTCAATGCTAGTGAGTCTTAACCTTCAAGGATCTGAATTCATAACAGCAAGCCTGTGAGTGTCCTTTTGTTTAGCTCAGTGGTATGTGGTTGTATTATAGCAGCAATACAGTCTGAAATATACTGGTGAGATCTCGGAGAGACAAGAAAACAGCCAATTTTAGTTCACATTCAAGATATTTTTCTGTTTGAAGTCTGCTTACTGTGTTTGTGAAACTGTACAGTAAGCCAAGAGGAATACAGCATCAGAGTCTCCATGATATCAACTTTATGTAATGATGTTTCACACCCCATCCTCCCTCCAAAGTGCCAATCTGGTGCCCTGGTACGTGCATCATGCTGGGCGCAGCAGGTGGCAGTAAACAGGTACTTTGAGACGCCAGCCAGCTTGACAGACAGACAAAACAGATGACTTTTGCTCAACCCCTTGAATCCTCGTGTCTTGTGACTGTTAGCACTCAGACTGAGCGACCAGACTCACCACTTCTTGGTGTAGCCTAACACTCGTGGAGGACGACGGAGGGGGGGGGTCAATATTTAGCCTGATAAAACACTGAAGCACCAAGATAATTTTTTCAATAATATGATTTCATGGTTATATTCCAGTATATTAAACTGCTGCAACCATAATCACAATGTAAATCTGCCTTTTTTTTAAAATTTACACCCTAAAAAGTAGTGAAATTTAAACGTTGCATATCTGCTCCATTAGACCCATGGCAGTTTGCAGCCTGTAGTTTTACAGAGGTTAGAACAAAGCAGTCCACACAGGTATCACTTATAGTGTATTGCTATGACGGCAGCGGTGTGTTTAGAATAGATAGTCGATCTTATAGGATGGCAAATGTTGTTTTTCTGGCTGTCTGGCTGGCCTGCTTGCAGTTAGTGGCTAACCTTGTTTATATATACTAGATGCCAATGTGAGCTGGCCTCAGCTCTCACCCTGTACAAAACAGGGTAAACCACCAGGGCATGGGCTGTGGTTTGCTTTGGTCCATGTTTTCCCCAGGGGGAAGTGGGTATAGCAGTCTGATGTACACTCTGATGTCTACTTGTTTGTGGAGGTTAACTCAACACAATTTGACTGCTTTCACAGCGTGATTGTCGGTTCTGATTTATGGATGGTTAAGCATATTTTAGTAGATTTGAAGGTCCAGTGACCACTAAGACAACAATGGCTGACTGCATGTTCTACCTTTATGAATGAAAGAAGCTGCTAGGTTTGCTCTTGATTGTACGTTTGATTACTAAATTTAGATTTATCATCTGTACTACAACTTTTGCTTTGTTTTTAGGTATGTTGGCAAAAAAAGCAGAACTTTAAATGCAATATATGAATATATCACTCAGGCTGTGAGCAAACTTAAAATTAAGATACTACAAAGGGCGCGGTTTAATGGTGTCACACAGGAAAGCCCAATGGCTGTTTCAGATCCTGTGAATGTGCTATGTCATAACATTTGGCCTGTCTGCGATGGCAAAGGAAACACTTTTTATAACTTTTTCTTTCTCTCTTTCTGTTTCTAGCTGTGTCACACACACACGTAATAACCTGGGGAAGTAGTACTGTATGCCATTCTCTGTGTCACTGGGTTTTGTTGCCATGAACTTGCTACAGCAAATTTGTCTCTCTCTTCACTCTCTACGTTTGACGTTGAATATCTCCTCAAACTCCTGCAAAAAAGGGGTCCACTTCTGTACTGAAGTCTACAGAATGGCTCGTTGCTACACCTTCCTGCATGACCTTCCTCCTCCTCTCCATAGAGATGCTGTCACGCTCACCAACAGTTACCCTGCTTCAGCGCTTTCTGACTCAAAACAGGAGTCTAACGTTGGCCTTCTGCTCTCCTCAACCTGGTTTTTGAAACCTTGGTTAATAAAACACGTTTCAACAGAGAGGAAGATAAGTCTGCACACAGTTGCTTGTGGATGTTTTTGTGGCTTCGTTCTGTCTCAGATATAGTTAGCTTTAAGTAACAGTTCTATTCAAATTAACACCTTTGACTGAATCAGCCAGTTTTCTATGGTCGTGAATGGAAGGTGCCACGCGCCAAATTTCTTAATTGTCTGAACACATGGAGGTCATAAAGTAAAATTCTAGTTTGATAATGGAATTTACTTTTGGGTGCAGTGGTATTTAGCAGAAGAGAGAATAGCAGGTCTCCATTTAGAACAGGTGTAAAACCGAAACTAATTGGCTTTAAGTTGCAGTTGTCTTTCTGCTTTTGTATAACTACTTTTAGTCCTGGGGCATCTCTACATCTCAGCTTGAGACTAACCAACAGGGGTGCACAAAATAGTTTTCCAACTTTTCTCTCTCATTCTCCTTTCCTTTTTTTACCCTCCCTCAGTCTCCCCAAACAACCCCTTCGAGTTTCTTTGCCCCGGTCCCTTTATACCAAAATCCACTCTAACACAACTAAAAATTCATTTTGTCTGACCTAAATCAGAGGGTGTCTGCGCCATGGGCTTATTACACAGTGCGCTTAAACTTGTGTTGTGGAGGAGGATGGGGTATTATTATCTTCCAGCTACCCACCCTGCTATAAAAACTAGTGGTGCGACATCTCCACAGCGCAGTGCTGCTGCCCTCCCTCCCTTCCTCTCACTCTCTCGCTCGTCCTACATGAGCCACACACAACAGTGAGCCTGACTCTTAACTCCACACTAGCCACTCTGCTACACAGACAGACCCAGGAATCACACTCTGCTCTCCTCTGTTGCGCTGCTTTTGCTTCTCTCCATTGGATATTCCTCCCTGGGTGTTTTTTTTTTCTTTTTGTGAATGGGCATCCGTGGCCGGTGTGGGGAGCTTGTGAATGGACTGACTGACTGGCTGACTGATTGACAGGCTGGCAAAGAGAGAGGCAGCTGTGTTTCAATTAAAAAGGGCAATGCTGAGAGGTCAAGCGAGGAGCAACAGAGCCTCTTAGTAGTCTGGAAATACAAAGACACGTGAGGGGAACCGAGAGACTAAAGGTACGGTAGGTGATGGTTGCCGACAGCTGTGGAATGCCGGGGAACGTATCAAGACATGTGTGAATTTATGTGGCTGCCAGAGTTTTGGAGCATGCACATGGGTGTGTGTCAGTACGTATGTGTCCATAAAAATTTGTCACATTGTTAGTGTGTGAGTGTTTGTGTGTGAACAAGCTTGCACTTGTGCGTTCTGTTACAGTGTGCACACGTGCATCACTTAGTGTCCCTCTTTATATGAGTGTTGTAGCATACTGCTTTAGACCATAAAGGCCTGACAAGGTGCAAACAAGTCAGTGAAGTCACTTAATGATTCATGTAATTATTTAGGCTGTACTGTAAATATCGTGCCGTAAAATTCTGGAAATAGCATGAGCGTTTATAGCATCACAGCATGTCTTGGAAATGTCAAACATAGTAGTTTTAGTGTACTTAAGTATGTGTTTTCTCTCCAACGGTAATTATACATTTCAATTTTAGATATTCCATATCTATACGACGTTCTCCTTTAAACCCAAAACAAATACTCAGGTAATTCATAGAACTAAAGGGGATATTTGCAAGAGAGAACAAAATAAAAACATGTTATGGATTTGAGGCTGAGCTGTAAATTACTATTTACAGGAGGCTTGTTGTTAACCAGCTCACAGACCTCTTACCTCATATAGTTACAAAATACAAAATGCTATGTACCAGTATTATCATTAAAATTGTTTATCAGCTGTAGTTTATCATCCACAATTTTAAGATTTGAAATTACAAGCAGAAAAATTAAAACAATTGATAAAAATGAAGGACACAATATGGATCAAATTAAAATACAAAATATTTGTATCGCTTGAGTAACATATACTGGAACATTTATTAAGTCACTTTAAAAGAGTACCTGTGGTTAAACACCTACTCAACAGGCTCACAAACTGTGACAGGAAATGTATTACAGATCGCTGTTCAATCACTAATCACATATTGTAACTGATTCTAACCTACGAACTGCAGTTTTTAATCTACACCTGCCAGTGTGTGATAAATACTGTTAACTGTTATTCTTTAACCTTTTTTTCTTCTTTTTTTTGTTGTCAGGGACGAAGTTTTGAATGTTAGAAAAATACAAATAAAGGAGACACTTTTGACAAAGGCTGAAACATAAAATTGCAATAATATCCCTACTTCAAAAGGTAAAGTTTTTATTTTATGTTGTACCATTCTCGCCTGTGGTACCGAACACAACCTTATCCGTTAATTTAAGGTCTTTATTCAGTCGAAGACGTAGAGAAACCTAAGGTGATGTAGAATGAGAAATAATCCATCCTTAATAGTCTAGGCACAACATTCTTAATCACTGAACCGATGTTCAGCAGAACCATAGACGAACCATAAACTTTTGTTTACTTTGGGGGAAAGAGAGATAATGGTGTGTAGCTGTGGGCCCCCCTGAAGGCCTGAGCGATGACACTTAGTGCAAACAGCCTCTTTAAGGAGCCAAGCGAGTTGAATTGGCCTCCAGATCTCTAGAGACCAGATCCAGTGCCTACTTCAAATTATTTCATTTTATCAAACCTCCAATAAATACAAATTCAGTATTAATTTATAGCATAAATGTTCACTTATTTGCTGAAGCAACTATAGTAAACAAGAAAATATAGAAATGGATTTATTGGTACATCTGTTAAATACTTTAATGAGAATCTCTGTTCTTTAAAATGAGGTTTATGTTGCTATCTTTTAGTATATATAGTGTTATAGTCAGTGTACTTACATTAATAATGTGTATGGCTTAAACTTTCCTTGAATTTGTTTTGTAACAGTGTAAATGTGGTATAAATGTGCACCAAGCTCAGTTTGAATTTCACATAAATAAGTTTCAAGTCAACTTCAACTTTTAAGCAAAACTTGTGCAGTTAAATGCTGAAATTTTGGCCTTGACATTTCATCATTATTGTAAAGACAAGCCATGTTGTGTAACTGGCATTATATACTGTTCACCCTCTCAAATTGACAGCAATTAAGACACAATTTAAAAACTCTCCGTATGCGGCCTATGGGCTCTGGACAATTGTCATTTAAAACACTAACCAAGGAAGTGTCTCCTGGAGAAACAGGTGCACTGGGGTTATACTGGTGATAATGGACTACCTTACACAGTAGGTCAAATGAATGTCCTCTCCTAATAAGGGGGAGACTTTTGGCTGTCAATACTATAAATTATTGGCTGTGCAATTGTCCGTCTGTGACAGTTGTTTAGCAGGTGTTTGCTATGGGCAGTTGGTGACAGGGGTAAACTTTGGCTGCTGGTGATTTAGCATGTGGGTCAGGTGGATGCACTGCCTGACAGGGATAAACTAGGCTTTAGGTATTGTAGCTTACAGGCCAAATGAGTGTCTGCCCGTGACAAGGGTCGAGATGGACATCAGCTGCTGATTTGTGGCCTGAGCGGTCAGGGCTGGGGACAAGTTAGCTGCGCTACTCTGGGCATAATGATGATACATCTGCAACAGGGAGTAAGAGGAGGAGGAAGAGGAGGAGGAGGAGGAGGAGGAGAGGAGGAAGAGTAGAGGAGGATGATTAGAAGGACGAGGTGGTGGTCAGAGCCCGGAAAGCAGATGAAGTTCTTGGGAGAAAGACGACACTGAATGGAGGTGACACATAATTTGGGGTGGGAGTGCTGAGTTGAAAGTGTTAGTGACTAAGTGAGGCATGAGAGGAGACGTGGCCGGTACAGGCAGGCGAAAAGAGAAAAGAGAGACAGACAAAAAGCCAAGAATGTCCATTAGAGGTCGGTTTAATAACTGAGATGAACTCGGTATGAATAGTCTTCACGCATGGCACTTAAATTCCTGTTAAGTAAATTAATTCAGTGATGCGTGTGTGAAAAACAGAAATAGGTGCAACTGCTCATAATTGCAGCAAAATATGACTTTCACTGTTTACTCACTCAAAAATTATGTCACCTACAAATGACAGGCTGTTATGATCCATTAATGGTTCAATAAAAAAAAAAGTTGGGTTGTATACCCATACTTCTGCTTGTAAAGTACGATGGATAAAGAGCCAAATGACTTAAACAGTAATTATCAGAGCCCTTTCACAAGGCATCCCCACCCTGGCTGCTCTGATGGGTGGAGGGGTGTGTGTGTGTAAAGGGTTAAGGCTGTTTGGCTGATGAAATGTCGCTCCAGGACCTTGTGGTGGGAAAGCTGTGCCCTCCTCCCCTCCCTGTCTATGTGGCACATCCTCCTTAGATCCTCTCCACATTGTAATTAGGGGCTGGCCGCTAAGAGCTAGCGCTAGCTAGTGGCAGGCAAACAGTGGGAACAGAGGGGAGTGGTGCTCACTGGGGCACCAGGCGAACAAACAGCAACAGCAGCACGTGTCCCATAGTTCCCGGAGTGGGTGGGATGGATCGAGAGCAAACGAATGACAGTGGGTTCGCCAAGCCCTCTCAGTCAGACTCTTTTTCTCTCCCTCTTATCCACTCAGTGTTGTTCCAAGCTCTGCACTATTGTTTGCCTTGGCAGGCTGTTACAGGGAGGGGCCCCTCCGCTGGTGTTTGTGCAACCTGTTAGGGAACTTTTGGGGCCATCTGATCTCTCCCTTGCTCTATCACTGGAGATTCTCTCACCTTTTACCCAGGCCATTACTTTTATGAATGTTGTACACATGGTGTGGAATATAATAGAAAAAGGATATCATTCTATCTTTGTAGAGGACACAACAGAATCAGTGAAAAAAGTTTTAATGTGGTGTGTGTTACCTGGGTTTATAATACAGGATTTTTACTACACGGTAGAATTTTTATGATATTTAATACAGATACTTCATTACTCATTATTTCTATTTTAAATGTATAATTTCATCAGTTGGACAGGCCACTGTTTCTGGAAACTTTCTATGACGCTCTTTTGTTCCAGTTTTCCCAGCGAGGTCGTTGGAGGTGATTCTCTGTAGTACGTCTCTGGGCATTTATCCTATACCACCACCCCCTCTATAGGCATTTTAATTATGTCCACACTGTATCAATAGCATGAACATGGCAACAGTTACCTAGCAACAAGATCAGCAAGAATAAACTACATGTAAGATTGGTATCCAAGTTGTTTACCTGGAGGTGAACCGAGAGATTTTCTGAAATTGTTTTGTATTTTTTCCTCCTCTGGTGTGATCCGCTGCAGCACAAAAGGGAAAGAAAGACACTCGTGGGTGTGTGTGTGTGTGTGTGTGTGTGTGTGTGTAAGTCTGTGCGGCTTCAGCCTTGGCCCATTTAGAGCCAGTCAACAATGCAGTTGTGGTGAGCGGGCCCGCTTCAAAGTATTTATCTACACATGCCTCCAGTGACCACCAAGTGTGGATGGCTAAGTTTAATCTCTATTCATAGACGTGAATGAATGAGCACCCTGCCAGAGGAAGTTTTATCACTGTAACTGTAAACAACAGCGCAGTGAATCAACAGGTAGGAACTCAGGCAGCTGTGGAATGAAGGTTTTAAGAAAAGTGATTTGTCTGTGCAGGAGGTAATATCTGCCATATCAAGCTCTGAGTCACTGTGCTGTAAATCAAATGTGTGTGGAGAGGATAGACTGCAAAGTAAGCACTTTGACAGGATACAGTATCTAGAGTACAATCTGACCTCTTTTGTCGTTCTCTTCATTTCTCACCACATCCCAATCACGAACTGTATTGTTAAAATGAGGGTATCAGCTTGCTTCGTGCTCATATCTGGTAGAGACAGACAAAGGGAATGGACATTACATTCATTATCACAGAAGCTCTCGCCCACTATCATCAAACCTCATTCCGAGTTTAAGTGTCAAACAAAACAAAACAAGCTCTATTTAATGTCTTATCAAAATGATGGGTTTCCCCATTTTTAACTCACACAGTCATTCCTACAAGAAATCATGATAGCACATTCAAGAATAAATATTACCCAATGTGATGTTTGCTCAAAATGAGACATGCTGTATTTACCACTTGTTGCCTTTGCTGCACAGATGGCACACAAACAAGCATGCCTACAGTATATTTTAATAAAGCTAGACTGTCACTCATTGTGTGAACAATATCAACTTCGGATAAGAGCCTCCATCTATTCATATATTGCTTTTTGAAAATCCTTCATCTAATGAATGGATGCTGCTTGTTAGCAGTTAGACTCCATTTCGAACTGAGGTGCAGGACTGAGCCGCGCCGTGGGCCACTCCTAATGCACCCTTTAAATCGGTGTCTTAGACACTGTATCATTACTTGCTTTAACGTGCCCTCATCAGCTTCTTGTTGGCACTTCCTCCTCATCCTCCCATAACTGCCGCACACTCAAAATCTGCTTCATCCTTGTGATAACTAAAAATGTTCATGTTAATGACTTTGCTGATTTAAGATCCACTATGTTGATTTAAGAGAACTGTCATTCGTTGCTTTGTGTCATTGTGAAAATGACTGTGACCAATCATCAAATGCCAACAGGAAATCAAAAAGGACATGTTCGAGTTAATCTGTGCAGACATTCCCCATGCATTTCCAGATTTCTCAAAGACTCCTCTCTCAATGGGAAACAAAAAATATTCTAACAGCTGCAGAATAAGTCTATTTTTTTTTTTTACTTCTTTCAAAAGTCATGGCTCTAGTTTATAACATAAACCAAGACAGCACCACTGTGACATTCATTACATGTCAAATGTTACAAATTTAAAAGTTTTACCATCAAATATTGTCTACATTAGTGCTATTTTCTTTTATTATTTATTTATTATTTTGCACAAAACAAGTAATCTTTTCTGGATTCGGAAAGAGAGCTGGGAAATATGTTGAAAATATTTTCCAAAGTCAGACTGAATGCTTTTTGATCCAGAGAGACAAAAGAGTCATAAAGAATTCTCAAAGTACCTTCAAACTGTTGTAAGTGTTAAATGGCCTTTGAAAGATTGTCAGGAGAATTTGTCTTTCAGACCAGCAAATGCTAAGCAGCTTCATGACATTACATTACAGAGAGAGGACTATTACAGTACAAATAAACGTACAAGTGAGGATTAATGGAGAATGTGGGTTCCACAGAGTAATATCTTTTTGACTTTGACATTATTATTTAAGTGTCACTTAACGGTTTGTTGTTCTTGCCTTATATCTAGATAACCAACAGAGACAGAGAGAGGAGAATGGTTCATCACAGAGAAGAGGACCTGATTGGGATTCCCTTCCCGAATCACAGCAGTGATGTCCTCTGCAGCCTCAATGAGCAGCGTCGTGATGGGCTGCTCTGCGATGTCATCCTCATCGTCCGTGACCAGGAGTACCGCACCCACCGCTCTGTTCTGGCCGCCTGCAGCCAGTATTTCAAGAAGCTCTTCACAGTGGCCACTGATGGCGGGGATCACCATCACACGGCGGCCGTGTATGAAATAGACTTTGTGGCTCCGGAGTCTCTCACAGCCATCCTGGAGTTTGCCTACACTTCCACTCTGACTGTGACGGCGTCCAATGTTAAAGAGATCCTGAATGCAGCTCAGATGCTGGAGATCCCCTGCATCATCAACGTTTGCCTGGAGATCATGGACAGCGGGGGTGGAGGTGGCGGAGGAGGGAGAGTGGAGGAGGGAGAAGAGGATGAAGAGGAAGAGGAGGATGCGGAGGAAGATGAGGAGGAGGAGGAGGAAGAGGAGGACGAAGAGGAGTACGTGAGGTTGAGGAAGGACGAGCAGGAGGAGGAGGACAATGTCAGTGAGAGGTCACTGCAGTCGTCAGAGAGCCGGGGGGAGCAGACGCCCCTGGGGACAGAGCACTCGCCACCTCCCAGCACGTCCACGTTCCACCAGCAGTTTGGGCTGCACAGACAGTCGTCCCAGTCGCTGTCTCCAGACGCCATGAGAGGAAAACAGGTATACCTCACTGGATAGTATGTTACTTGTGCTACTAATCTTGTATTTTCATGGCAAGACTTTAAATGACTATTTAAATGACTATGACTTTAAAGGCTTATGATGCTGTCTTGTGTTGCAGGAGACAATGGAGAGCCGGGCTTTGAAGGATTTCTCCATTGAGTCTCTCCTTCAGGAAGGGCTGTACCCCCGTATGTCAACACTGGACAGGAGGGCCAACTTCTCTCCTCTCCTTCCAGGCTTCTACCCCTCCATGTGGGCCACAGAGTTCCCGGCCTTCCCCAAGCAGCTCATGAACCCCAACCACCACCAGCATCCCCACACAGGAGCCTCACCGCAGGCCAGGCTCCCCCACTCCTTCCCCACCTCTGCACCACTTGAGGCCTCCAGGCCCCTTGATCTCGCTGTGAAAAGAGAGATCATAAAGGAGGAGATGAAGGAAGAAGTCCCTCTCAGTCTGCTCCACAGCAATTTCCTGAAAGAGTTTGTCGGCTCGGGCCTCGGCAGCACCATGAACGCTGGGTCAGTGCCGCCCGAAGGTCACGCTCTGGGTCCGATAAAGGATGAAGCCGACTTCCGATCGTACCTGAGTTTCCTGAGCTCCGCGTCCCACCTGGGGGCACTGTTACCTCCCTGGCAGCTGGAGGAGGAGAGGAAGATGAAGCCCAAAGCGTCTCAGCAGTGTCCTATCTGCAACAAGGTCATCCAAGGAGCTGGGAAACTGCCACGACACATGAGGACACATACTGGCGAGAAACCGTACATGTGCACTATCTGTGAAGTACGATTCACCAGGTATGTGAAGCAGCTCTTATATTATTTCAGCATACGTGTTTGAAGGCACACAGAGATCATCTTCAGATCTTCCTGTGCGTTTTGACTACAAAGCACGAGGTTATGAAAATCAGCAGGGTTAATGGAAAAGTACCCCATGCTCTTTTGACTGAGGTTAATCTGTTTTCACCAAACCTGAATATCAAAGAGCTTGAAGTGGAAAGCCCCCTCCACTGGTTTCTTTGCAATACTGATATCTCACTACATCCTCCTGTTTTGGCACATTTTCCATCTGTATTTTAGAGCAGAACTTTAATGTTGCCGGTGAAGACAAAACATCTTTACTGGCTTTCAAACTTATTTTTAATAGATATAAAAGGGAAAGGAAATGCAGTGTTTTAATTTATGTGTTAACCTTTCCACCCACATGTGAAAACATGTGGTTTTGTTCTTTTCTCAGACAAGACAAACTCAAGATCCACATGAGGAAGCACACAGGTGAGCGCCCCTATATCTGCCTTCACTGCAACTCAAAGTTTGTCCACAACTACGACCTGAAGAACCACTTGCGTATCCACACGGGCGTCCGTCCATACCAGTGCGAGCACTGCTACAAAAGCTTCACACGGTCCGACCACCTACATCGACACATCAAGAGGCAGAGCTGCCGCATCTCACGCCCCCGGCGAGGACGAAAGCCAGCTGCTTGGCGGTCCGCACCCACCAGCAACTTCCTGTGCCCCCCCACAGCTGCCACCAACCGTTTTGAGGAGAACGGGTTAAGCCCTGCATACCAGGGAGTCAAAAGTCAGGGACTTGGGGAGATGCTTGGCTTTGGGAGCAGGGGTTTAGGATTTAAGAGTGGGGACGGTGCGGGCGGGGAGAGCAGAGAGGAACGGCGAGCAGAGGGGAAGCATGTCTCAGAGGAGGTGAAGGCAGGAGCAGGTAGGCAGAGGGGAGTATTTGCCTTCGCTCTGGCTGGAGAAGAAGTGCTTACCCACTCTCCATTTTATGCTGCGACCTCTGACCCCTGGACCATGAGACTGGATCATGCTCCACCCATCCCTGAACCGGCCAAATGATCTGCTGTCTGTGGAAGAAAAAAACAAAAAGAGAAGAGTGTCTCTTTAATCTCTGTGTCTGTTCTGCTCCAGGAAGCTAAAGCACCTTTTTAAAAAGCGAAAAAGTGAGATCAATGAACCTTTTAAAGCCTGCTGATGTGGCAGTAGTAAACCAGACTTTTGATGGGGGAAAAACACAGTCTAATTAATTAATTTCACAGATGTCATGTTGAATAATTGTTTCAGCCCTGTGAATGTTTACAGATTTTTTGATAGCATTTAAGAAGAGGCAGACAGTTTGACACTGCTAATGAGGAAAACATATCGGAATGCTGTTATATATATAATTCGCATTATTTATCTACATTGTCTAAAATGTAATTCAAAAACTACATAAATTTACAATGTCCTCTGACACAAGGTGAGATGAGGCTTTTGTACTTAAAAGTATTCATATGCAAGAAGATATAAATCTACACCCAGAGCAGGACCTGTTGTAATTGTTACATGGCTGAATTAGTGACTATGATGAATGTAAAACAAATGATTACATGTACAAAAATAATGAAACGTTTATTGTATTAAAAGGTTACTATAACATGTCAGTCTTATAATGACAGGGAAGTGGAGTAGACATAAATAAATACAATAAACTTTACATAAATTAATAGACAAATAAGCCTTCATCCAATCAAATCACAGTGAGTTTTATTTTGGATACTTGTGTTTAAGTGTTAAAAAAGGACCAGTGCTTAAAAAAAACAAAACAAAAAACAAAAAAAAAATTAAAAAAAGGTTTATTACATCAGGGCTCAGTCTGGCACATGTCCTGCAAGTACGTTTGATTCTCAAATGGTTATTTAATAATACTCCAAAACAAAGGGAACCCACTTGAAGTCTAATGAATCAGGATATTTGATAATGTGTTATTATCCTTCCACTGCCTTGTTCTGATTTAAACCTCCTCGTCTGCACTATTGTACATAGACAAGCGTTTTGGCCATGGTGGTGTTAAATACGATTGCATTGCTGATGATGTTAAAAAATATATATATTGCTCTTAAAAGACTTTGAGGCATCCATCCAAAGATGTGTACTTTGATATCTCACAGACTTGAATAAGACGTTGTTTTAATGTTTAATGAGTATGTATATTTCTGACTAATCAACTGCCGCTTTAGCTATACAGTATGCTTGTGTTTTTTCTGCTGCATCAAACCAAGAGGGTTTCAGCCCCACCTTTCATATAATGTTCATCTCTGATTTGTGTATAAAGAAGTTCAAAAATGATTTGAATTGAAATGGGAAAGTATTTTCTTGCTATTTATGTGTATTTAAATGAATGAGCCTTGGCTATATTTTGCAAATCTGTTTTATAAAGACACTAAATGTTGAACTTTGCTCATGTTTGAGAGTGTTATTTTTCATAAAAGTGTGTGTGTGTGTGTGTGCGTGTGCTTATGCGTGCGCACGTTTGTATTCTTTCCGAGGACCAACTCAGGATTTAGACCTTGCTAAGTGAGGGCATATTTGGAAAGTGAGGACATTTTGGTCAGTCTCCATTTTTTTTAAAGCATTGCTCGAGGTGAAGACTTGGTTTTAAGGTTATGGTCAGGTTAGGAGAGGAAGAGGCGTATGGTTTGAGGTTAGGTTGGTAGACAGCCAGTCAGACAGACAAAGTAAGTTGTATGTAAATGCATGTAAAACAATAACTACAAAAATAACTAAAACATAACTAAAATTTGGTTGTTTTCAACAAAGCGCAAGTATTAAAACACAAATTAGTTGCACAAAACAATATGATTATGACAATAAAACATACTAAGGAAACATACTATTAACAATCACGAGTTTAGTTTGGGTAAACAGCAGTATGAATAATAACACCTACACTGAAACCAGTACTGAGTCAGTGCAATATTTAACCAAATCAGGTGTAGATTTTTTTCTTACATTTTTGCATTTTGCATGAAACTATGCTACTTGTGCACAACATGATTTGGTGGTAAATGAACTGGTAGTTTATGGCGTTTTATTGTCTATTATAGCTGGCATTAATCTGAGAGTCATTCATATGTATTTACAACAATTGCATTACTTGAACCAAACAGCATTTATATACATGGATGGTTCCTTAAATTGCAAAGAACTCACATGGTGCAAAACACAAACACTCTTTAACAGCTGTTTCAAAGTGAGTTTAAAATGGTCCCAGTTATTATCTATTTTGAACTGCGGGTGAAGAGTTCCACAAATTGATCCCCTGAACAGAGAAAGAGGCTGTCCAAAGGACAATTTAGAAAAGGGCACCTTACAGCTCCCCACAGAAACCCTAAGAGGTGCCACTTAATCACTGAGCATCGAGGAGCCTGGTTATTTAGGCGTTTATGGATAAGCTTCATGGCAAATTGAATTAAACTTACATATTTAGTTTGGCAGTGGTGGGACCTTATTGGCTTCCAATCCTAAATCTTAATTGCTTGCTTAATTTGTTATTATATAGGGTGAGCAAAAGTAGCGTCACATGGTAAATCAAGTGTACTCTTTGATAAAGTGGGCACTCTACACTACCAGCCACTATGCTGCATATTGTTCACTCCCACAGAAGGTCCTCCTCAGCTGGAGCCTAATAGGTAGGTAGGATTTACTGTGATGTTAGACCACACAAAAGCTGTCATAAATAGTATGTATGAAATGCACATTTATCATCAATTATTAATAGTAACATACAGAGAGAATGCGGTAAAATGTTTGAGGATGAGGGACAAGCAGATGGACGGACAAACAGGAAGCTGTAATGGATGGGACACATCTGATATGCTAAATGTGTCAAAGAATCAAATAAAATAGAACTTATTAATTACATCACTGTTACGTTAGTCTTTTAGGGGGAAAAAAGTGTCAAGCAAATTTGGATATTAGAATGCTCCAACAATATTCTGTATACGAGTAAGTTCTGTATGACTGATTTCAGTGAAAAATTATTTTATGAAGTCATTACACAATTAATAATCAAGTTATTAATGCATCAAACACATAATAATTAATGGCTCAATGAATAATTTAACAATACTGATAATCCTGCTGCTGAGACTCACTCAGTCCTGTTTGGTCATTCTGACCCTGTGGCTTTAATGTTTTACCGTCGAATCAGTCAAGAGAGAGAGTTTATTTGTCCTCTAAATGCATGATTACCACAAAGCAAGTTGAAGACTGCTTTTTTTTCCCAACATTTGGTTACAACACTCAACTTGTTTTCTCACAAAAGGCTTTTCATGACTCTTAGTGCTAATTTCATTGGCTGTGCTTCATACAATACAGTACAAGAGTCTTCTGTTTCTTTGCCCTGACCTCTAGTGGAAAACCAGTGGTACTGTCCCTGTTAAAGAATATCAAAAATAATATGTTTATCTGACTCCACAATATTACATTTAATAAACTGAATGAATTACTGAAATTGATGTCCAAGTGCCGCAAATACATGTCTGTATATAAGAATGGCACATTTAAAACTACTGGTCATGATTTTTCACTATTTGCTGTGGCTCAGAGGTAGAGTGGGTCATCCATCAATCGGGAGGTTGCTGGTCCGATCCCCGATCCTATGGGTCAGCATGTCGAAGTGTCCTTGGCTAAGCCTGAACCCCAACTTGCTCCTGAAGCATAGCTTCAGTGTGTGAATGTGTGTGAAAGAATAGTCTCCTCCAACTTAGATTCCTCCTGAATGAATGATGTGTGAATGGGTGAATGAGGATGTGATGTAAAATTGCTAATGTGCTTAGAGTAGTCGAAATGACTAGAAAGGTGCTATATGAATACAGACCATTTACCATTCAAATGATTTTCCTGGCTCATTAAAGTAACAAACTCTCATTGGCTGTGTAAAACATCCCTTCCATCCTGGCTTCATCCCTCTGGGGGGCGCTAAAGGTTTAAAATTGTCTCCTACAGAATCGCAAGTCAGAAAGTTATTTGACTTCAGACCCTCATGGTGAAATACAGTTCCTCAGAGGCATAAACAATGAGTCACATGTGTAACAAGTATGTGTTGGGCTGGAATACGTGGTAAAATTTTGACAACATAATAGAAAGATAATAGAAGACATAAAATACAGTAAAGTACACAAAGGACACACATACAGCACAAACCACATCCATTCACATAGGGCAGACAGTCTGCAGCAGCTGCTTCCTGATGGTTTCACTTATTTCTTTGCACAGGGGTTACTGATGTGATGAATGGCTGTTGTGATAAACCACACATCTACAGTAATGGAGTGAGCAGAAACTCATAAAATGTGACGGGGAGCAATAGCCTGAGGGAAAATGTCTGTATTTTTTCAATGAATTCAAACTCCTGCAGGAGAGGGTCTTTCTGTAATAACTTGTTAGGGCGTCCAGCACAAGGTTTAAGTTTGCAAAGTATTATTCTAAAGGGACCTGGAGCCATTTGCTCTGATGGAACAATTTAAAAGGACCTTTATGTAATTTGACCTCATTTAGTCAGTGTCCTTTCACTTAAACTTGTACTGAACTAAAACTAAACTAAAACAATACTACTGACAGGAAAATGTCTTGACAAATTGCTTTGTGGTTCACGTTGACGGGTTTTGCTCAAAAGATATTTCTGGGTAAAAAAAAACTTCCCTTCTCTAATATGACTGTAAGTAGCTCACGGAGATGTGTGCATGTATATTGATGCTTAAAATAAGATGTGCATTAAATCTGATACTTGAATAGAGATATTGTTACAGCAGAATAAACTATCCACGTAATCAAAGCTGTTAAAATCCGCAATATGCCCAGCAGCCGCTGGCTCAGTCAAAGGAAAAAGACTATAATAACTAAAAAAGAAAAAAAGCTATCATATATGGACCAATTACCACTTTGGTGTATTAGATTAGATTAGATGGATTTTATTGATCCCCCATAGGAGGAACTTTCACACGTTACAGCAGCAACAAAGGCAGGGGCAAGATAAGCAGCGGTAGAAAGAAAAAGAAAAAGAAATAATATAAGCAACAGTAGAAAAATAAGCAATAGTAGATAAACATATATTGTAATAATTATAAATAAATATTTACACTATGAACATAAATGTACGAGAGGTATATGAAATTATGAGTGAAACAGTGCCAATTAGCTACCATGCAGTGACTATGGACTGTTTCTCAGTGTATTAACATCAGCCAGTGATGCTGCTGTTAAAGAGTCTGATGGCTGATGGGAGGAATGACCTGCGGTAGCGATTAAACGTGTTATTAATGATGAGTCATGTTTCAGATTAATGTCCAGACTCAGCAGCTGTCAGTGCTTTCTCTGTGAGGAGCACTTGCTTTTAACTCCTTACATCCACAACTCCATTGTGGGTTAGTTGCTGCTTTCTGTGCACAAGAGATTCTGTTTCTACAACAAAAGAAAACAGTGGATTTACAGGTAAAAGCCAGAGTAGATTCCCAATAAATGTACCTTTGGATGTACAGATATCGTGCAGCCACACTGTCACTACTGAACTTACCATATAATCTATTTTTTGGTTGGTTTTGGACTATTTCAAGTAAAAAAAAATCCACGTGTTATTTTCAGTGCTATTCATTTGCTATGGCCAGTTATGTTTAGTAGATCAAAAACACCAAAAGTTACCTCAACAATAATTCAGTTCAATAAAAAGTAGCTCATTAAATATATCCCATTACTGTAATATATATATATATATATATAAAAAAAAAAGACCCTAGCTAGAAAACTGACATGTGTCCAGTAAAACTGACCTGGCTTAACAAGGGATCAGATGACGTAGTGTGTCCCTCATAGTGACAAATTTACAGAGAATTATCAGCCAACAGCTGGATTTACAGAGCTTCTCAGCAACTTAAGGTCTTACTTGGCCTAATCTGTCTACACAACACCTTGTCATGAATAAAAAAATGTGATTCAGGGAGCTGAACTGTTGTTATCTGATAAAATGGCTGCCTGTGAACTGTGCCTGGTGGTCTCAGTCGTCAGTCAGAGCCTTCAGTAACTGGTGTGTGAGTCAAGGGCAGTTAGCTGTGGAAAAGTTACATCTACAAGACAAAGATTTCGGAACTCTAACCCTCCTAATGTGTGACTTCCTGACCTATTAACCTGCAGTCCTTTCTGGGTTCCTCTTTTTGTTGTTACTTAGTCAACACCCTGATGATCCGCTAAGGCTTGCAGTGGCACAAACAGCAGTCCTTGCTGTGTCTGGTTTTGTGTGTGTGTTATGTTTGCACACAAAGCACTTCTAATGGGACATCCTCTGAGGAAGCTGTGTGACAATGCAGCTACAAGTTAGACCACAGGGGCTGTTGGAGGTAACACAGTCTGATGTTCTCTGTGGGGATTCTGAGGGGCCAATGAGGAAACACCTTCAAAACAAAGGGCCTTGAAAAAGCAACAGTTCGTCTGTGACAAGATCTGAAATACAAGAAACAATATGTATGACATAATTAGAAAGTTAGCAGCTTCAAATGTACTGAGTGCTCCAAATATTTCAGTGCTGATGGAACTTAATAACATTATTATTACTATTTAAAGAATTTATTTGTATTGAATTATATGGTGATTATGTCAAAAGATGCACTTAAGAGCACTAGGAACTGTGCACTGAATGCCTGGGTAGCACAAAACACAGCAACGGGAGCTCCAGGGACTCCAGGGGCTTCAAGGGCTGAAGCCAATCCCAGTTGACATTGGACAACAATGCAATGGGACCTTGAACATACCGTGCCTAAAGGATATCTACATCAGGCACTGTAAGAATAAGGCCAGCAGACACATTAAGGATCCCAGACACCCTGGTAATGGCTTCTCTCCCTACTGTGGTTCAGAAGAAGGAACCGGTACCGGACACACCAGGCTCAGGAAGCGCTTCTACCATCAGGCCACTAGGATCCTAAATGATGTCACTGCACCCCCCATCACACATTCTGTCTTGTTTTAATGCACAAATTGGAGAAACTGGTAGAATCACATTTCACTGTGTACCTTATATGATTACATGTGATAAATAATCTTGATGGTCATTCAGCTCTTTGACGCTAGCTGTTGATGTTTTCAGAAATGTGAGCACAGCAACCTACATTATTTTTAGCCAAAGCAAACCCACAGCAGCTTCCTCACAGCTCTTCTAGGAAAAGTAATCTTTGATCAGTATCACCTGAATTCACAGTAAGGGTTATTATTAAGGGTATTAACAGTTAATGTTCAGTGGGGAAGGCCGAGGGCTAAATACTTGTTTGATTAACTAAGTCCACTAAGTCTTTTTGATCTTTGGCACCTGATAATCACTCTGACTCTGAGACAATCTTTCCACAGTCCTCAATGGCAGACTGAGCTAGTGTGTGTGTGTGTGTGTGTGTGTGTGTGTATCATCTGAGAGAACCAAGGTCAGTAAGGCACCAGTCATATGGCCTCTAATGAAATATGTATACAGTTTGGAAAAGGGATCTCCAGCTGGAAGGTTTTACTATACAAAGCATTTTCACCTTTAAGGTCAACGAGTCATTAACATCTTGATCATGACAAATGTCCCAGGACACAAGATACAATATACATCTACTGGAGAATATCACAACAAAATAAATGTCTCCATGAGGACTGATTCTGCTTGTACAGTTTATCATTTGTATCTTTAACAATGAAGTGATGGAGCCACAATAACTCATAATACTGTGTAATTTTTTTTTCTCTTTCAGGTCGAGCTTTACCGCATTGCTAAAATTGGATTTTTTCAAAGAATACTACTGGACATTTTGATCCATGTGATCAACTTCTTGCAGGAAACAACACACACTCACAAACCACTCATGGGCAGCCGTCGGGGGAAAAACCTGTTTGGAAAAGAGAAAGTGTCTGGGGGTCTGAATAGTTGTTTACGTGACATCACCCTGTGTCACTCAGTTGGAGTAACGTTAGACATTACTGCAATTTTACTCATGTTTAGTTTTTCCTAATTACCAAATCCTATCCCTCATATTTTGATGTCTAACTAACAATAACAGAATCTGCTGACACAAGTCAACATATAAATGAGCTTGAGCTGAAACATCAGTAATGATTCTTTTTTAGATTTACTAATCAGTTTTAAAGTAATAGCTGTGTGGTGTGTTTAACAGCATTTCCGAGTTGGAAGGGATAAACAAAAGACACTGTGTTACGCTATGTGTGGTTCAGGAGTTAGTAGAATAGCCTAATGTATACCTACATTTTGTAAGTCAGATTATAATGGTTTCCTGAACACTTAGTATGCGTCTTAGTAATTTCCTATGTAGCTAAAGAGTGGTTTTATTGATTCCACCAACAGGAAGACATCATAAAGATTCTTTCAAAGAATCAGCTTAAATCATACCAGTAATGTATGTTTGGGGCTCAAATGACAAACTTTTTTTTTTCAAAGTTATTTATTTTACTCTGCATTCAAGTCCCCATGAGACAGGATTATTATTAGATTAGTTAGATAAAGATACATATTGCATAATTTCGTGCAGCAACACCTACCATGCTTGTTTGCAACACTTCAGTGTCCAGTGGACGTAAATGGAGATACAGGACATTGATCCGACAGTACATCTAACTTAAGATAATCTTGTTATATAAAACTAATGTTGTTTGACTTCTGCAAATAAGCAATATGAACATCTTAACTGATGCTTTTGTTGGTATAATTTAGACATAGGCTGGCTCTGAATATGCTCTTATGGTTATAGCATTATGAAATCAATTAAATATGAACAGCAGTGATGACAGAAACATTGATTTGGGATGGATCGCTAAGTAAACAATATGATGTGGCTCCTCAGTATTTGCTCATGGTTTTGGTTTTCATGAGTAGTTAATGATTTAAAGGTTTTTAAAGTTTTTGAAAATAGTTTTTAAAATTATTCTCATTTAGTTATTTATTATACATTAGGTTACGTTTGGTTCAAGTGATGTGATAAGGAAAAGGACAAGAGGAAGTGTGGGGAAAGACAGAGTGATATAATGCAAGACTGTGATATTTGGGGTTTTATATGAACTTTATATCAACTCTCCATGGTTAATGCGCATGTAATAGCCCTGCATTCAGCACTAAGTCAGGCTACGACCGATGACTGCTGGACATCAATAGATACTGCATATGCTGAGTACTGTAAACCTAATGGGCCTGGGAAAGAAAAGCATTGGCCAACCTCGTGATAAATGTGCAATTGCTGTACAATCACATTAACTGTCTGACAGTCCAATGCAACTGCACTCAACAAAGAGGAAAGGAAACGACTCGCTACCTAATGCAGTTGTAACTTACAGTAGCCTGACTGACAACTTATCAGGGTAAAGTAAAGTCTAAACATAAGGTCAAGACAGTGTTAAATTAAATAAGGAGCTGCATTTACCATATGAAGAACTGCTAAGAAAAGTAGTTTGACACTGAAGCGACCAATCAAACTTCCCTTTCGGCATTCTACTGTAAAATGTAACCACAAAGTTCTCCTGAAAGCTATAATAGTACCAACATACACTAAACTTTCACATGTACTCAGAAAGTCTTTTCTGATTTAATTTACCGATTCTACCAACTGAAGATATAATTGCAAAACCATAGAAGAAAAACTATGCCAATTGAAACTGAACCCCACATTTGTTCTTACCTCACCTCTTCTCCACTCACAGCTCCACTGCGTTTCTCGTTTGTTCTGTACACAGCCGCTGTACGAGAACTTCGGTTAGCATTTGTGTTATTATATTAGCTCAGTAGCTTAGCTGAGTCTGTCACTGGGCAGCAGTTCTGACTCATTTTCCATCTCCGTTTTGACGTGCTATGTGTTCGCTCAGTGAATGATTCACAGGCCAACCTGGAAAGAGAAAGACAGAGAATCTCAGATTACAGCACACACAGTGAGGCTTCATTCTCTGCTCAAATTGGCATCATTTCATTGTATCTTTACATGGAAAATAATTGTTAAAAGCAACAGTAATGGCCTAAATCACATAGAGAAATGTCAATGGCTTAACTGCTTGATAAAGCATAAATAAATATTTGATGGGGTCACAAGTATAAACCCTTTATAAATGGTGCATTATTAAACCAAAAAAACTTCAGATCAATCACAATAATTTTGAGACACTATCACTGTAAAAATCTACACATGGGAAGCACAAATGGGAAGCTTAAATATTATATATTTTTTAATTTTTAATTTATTGATTTAATTTATAAAATTTTTGAGTGGTGTTGGTTTGAATGGTACTGGTATATATCAATATGTATTTCTGATATTTTGTTGCCATGTGCATGTGAAGGTGAGGAAAATATTCAGTGTGCTCACATGCAGCAGAGCAGGCAGTAACCTTGGCTGGGAACCATGCAATTATCACGGAAGCCCTCAAAATGACTCTACAACAGAAAATCTGTGGCTTCTGGGTTTTTTTCCATGTTCAGTGTTAAGTGATTTCAGTCCATTAAATTTATGCTTGTATGGTAATGTCAGCCAGTTTGACACTGGATAGTCTGTAGATGAGCCACTCTAGTATTATTGAAGTTAGACCAATTGGCAGAAGCTGAATAAAACCATTCGATTAATCTCTCAGCTGGAATCAAATGAAATGGAAAATGAAAAGCGCTGCACTTAAGAACTAAAGGTAAGAGCATTAAATATCAATGTAGCAAGAGGAAGTGACAGAACTGCAGACCTATTTCTGTTTGTGTGGCCTTCTAAAGTTGGCAGGTCCTAGACTAAACTGTGCAACAGCTGAAATTATGCCTCAGAAAAGTCTCAGAGGCCTTGTTCTGTTAAACTGCATGCAAGAGACCGCCATGCCTTGAAATACTGCCGCCACAAAACCACAGGGCAGGAGGGGACTGTCCGCCTCAGATTTTGCAGCCCAGACTCATGGGGTGTGTTTTTGCCTCAAAATGGCGAGGGTGAAATTAAAGGCAGGGTTGTCATGTAATTGCACATGAATTTGCCCACTGCCCACGGCTCTGACCCCAGTTCTTGCACTCTAATGAAGGGTTGAGAGCTTGAACAGGGCAAACCCCGCCAAAGTAATGGCTACAGTGATGCCAGCCAAATAGATTTTGTAATGTGCTTATAGTACTAAAGCACAGGGCCTTTATCTTTATCTTATCCGGCCACTCTCATTTAACCATTACTTCTCTGCTTTCAATGAGAGGCTATTATGTTAACAGTCACATAAACTGCATTATAATCAATTATGAATGTCCTTCGAATACGTGTAGGTATTTGTGAGTGTGCACTGCTTTTATGCATTATGATTAATAATATATGAATATCCTGATATGTTTGTGGCCTGTGTCATGAGTTGTTAGTTGAATGTACTTTTACCTTTTACAGTTGTAAATATTAGTTACTTTGCAGAATATGACTACTTTATAGATGAAAATATCCAACCGTACACAACTAGGTATAGCTTCACCTTGATCTGCTGCAACATCAAACTTCTTTTTAAATCTTATACATTGTACAACATGTATAATCTTCTGCATAATCAGTACTTTTAGTTTTGATTGTTCAGAACATTTTGCTCTACCTCTGTGCTTTTACTTGCGTCATTTTTAATGCAGAGCTTTTACTTTTAATGGAGTATTCCTACAGTGTGGTATTGCCTTTAGTTAAATAAATGATATGAATATGTCTTCCAACCACTGACAATGTCACACATAAAATGTAAACTGTATAATGTCCAGGACAGGCTGTAGTTGAGTAGTGGAAACTTTCCCTGAGGAATGGTTTTACCAGCTGCGAGGCAAGGAAGGTTATATAGTACAGTTCTTTCAAATGAGGGGTTGCAGTTTGTAGGTTTACAGTTAAATAATATAGCATTATAATAGCAGGAAGTCACACATATGGTATATTGATGATTTGGGGGAGACATACAGCTCCTGATGCTGGGCAATGTAAATAAACTACTTTCTTGCTGACAGAGATGGCCGGAAAATTCAGCGTCACTTTTACCAAAGAGGTGGTTGCCGACAAAATTTTAGTGAGGGTGGTCCTGCAAAAGTGGAAACCCTCCTTCTTCTTTAGCAGTCTATGAATACATATAGACATAGACTCACTCTAACCACATATTATGGGTTTGTACTTGCTGATGGTTTCATATTTGGCTCAAAGTTTATGTAAATGCAGATGCGAGCCCCACATCACTGTAGTTTGCTGAAAAACCCAAGGTTTTTCCAACCATGTTCCCGGTCTGTTAATCCAGCTGCCTTTACGCAGACCCACTCTGTGATTGGTCCCAGATTTGTTGCGGGTCCAGAGCAACGATTTGGCTTTCTCCCTGAGATTTTCCCATTGCTGCTGGCACGGTGTGACCTGCAGGAAATGACTGAGAATTGTGACTCTAACAATGCTAATGGACCAATGCCAGACCACAGCTGTTTATTCAACCACACAAAACATTCCTCTGGGTTAATAACCACAGACACTGGAAGAGATCTACTATTTAACGATTCGGTCTGTGACACAGTACACTATGTGCTACGTTTGGGGAAAATTGCAAGCAGATAAATGTGTGGAACTGGACGAAGTAAAGCAATATGATCCTTAGTGTTTGAATCATGTTCACATAGTGAACAGTGCATGGTGTTCATGAGCTATTTCTGGATCTCGTTTGAAAATCACATTTATTGTTTTAGTCACATTTTGGTTATTTCATGTTTGGTTTCAGTCATGGAAGTCTTAAAACTCTGCAGTGTCGATTCCACTTGGCCACATGTATTTCAAAGAGTCATCATCTGTGTCTCTGCTCCTCCCTGCTGCCAGCCCTGCCCATCCTTCCTGGATATGAGGTCACAGCAGAAGGACCAGAACAAAGGATGGGCTGCAGTCACCTCAACTTAAATTCTCACAGCATATTGCATTACCACTCTTTCTCTTTTTTGTACATGTCAAGCAGAAACATAAGGAAAATCAGCTATAATGGACGTGGCTTTGGTTAAAGTTAGCTTTAGTTCATTTGCAGCTCTAGACAATGCATTTGTTGTACATAATATCATTATGCACTTTGTTATTAGAAAGTATGGTCCTATTTTTAGTTAAGCCTTTATTCTCAGGTTTTATTTTATTCTGTCTCGTGTCTTGTGTTTAGTGATATTATTTATGGATTCTTATCGTATTATGCTTCTTACGCACTTCATTTGTTTCTGCCATTGATGTGACTTGCCTGCTTGAATGGTAAAATTGCTCATTGGGATTAATAAAGTACTCTCAGTCATTCCCAAGAACTGGGTCGTGACCCCCATGAAGGTCAGAGGAGATTTTATCTGGGATGCCAAATTTGTTTCTAGAATTTCTTCAAATGTCTTTTATGTGAGATTTATACCTGCAGTGCACTTTTGAGTTGGTATTTCTAATAACTCTCTAATAACTGCAGATGAGTGCCCGTTAACCTGCCCAAATACATGTGTTTATGCACGTGCATAAAATGAAGTTGTGGTTAATCAAACATGTCTCTTCAAAGTGAATGGTAAGTTAAGTTGTTGCAGAAATGGCAGTAAAAATGGCCAGGAACGTTAATTTATGCAAAAATTCGCCCTTCTCACAGTTTCTAAATAAGGCTTGCTGCGAATTGAGGGGCCCCAGATAAAAAGTTTGGGAAGCACTGCTCTAATCTTTCTATTTACTGTTTCTGCCTACTCTATGTAGCCTAGCTTACCTCTATCTAAACAGCTAGCTTACATTCAGTCAAGCTAGCTAGCTACATTACATTAAACATTCAAGTTAGCTGGATAGCTGGTTTAAATCTTTCTCATTCATAGTCATAGTTTGACTGGTTCATTAACCAATGTCTGACCTCGAAATGAGAGAATATGAAAGATAAAGCTTGCTAACAAGTTGAAATCCTAAGAAATCGTGTCTAATTTACACAAAACATCCAAAAAAGATATTTCAATGAGAGAGAACCAAGTTAATTCACTATTTTAATTCACTATTTTGCATAATACCCACAAGTCTCACTTCCTGGAGGGCTTTGGGGCATGTCTGAGACAATATTATTGTGACACGTCTTTAAAAAAAAAAAAGTCTCCACACACCTCGTGGCTCTGGTGTGCTTAGAAGTGACCCTCTCCCTGCTGTTCCAGCCCGGCCTGAACGAGGGGAGGAGGCGGGGGTGTGACTTCCATAGCCGACTGTCGACCAACTCCGGAGTCTGGAGAGCAGTGAAAGAAAAGATGAGGAGCTGCTGCTTTCTTCCACCAAGCGACGGAGAAGATACTTAAGTTCAACGTTAAAATCGAGGAAACGTGGACAGCAGGCATCTCAGTAGTGACATGCGCGTCTTTCAGCGTGCGTTTAAGCTTCAGCTGAAACCTGACTGCCTGCGCCGCACGGTAAGCCGTCATGTGGAAAACTAGAGTAGCACTAACAGGTAAATTACATCATTGCGTACGTCTAAGTTAGCGTGAGGTCTATAGATTGTGACTGTGATTATAAGTAAAAGTTAATTTTTTGTCTGAAAAGATTCATTTACATTTTGGTTGTTTGGGCAAGAGGCCAAGATTCATGTGTAAACAAACAAACACCATCCTGGTGTATTTTAAGCTGTAGATTATATGTTTCCTTTATATATTTTTAAAGTTTTCTGCAGGTATTTGCTAGTCTTAATGAGCTTTTGTTTCCATAATAGTAAGGAAAATTTGATTGTTCAGTTTAATCATGATCATTGGTGTATTACTGGATACTGGTAATATATTGAGCCATGAATTGGCTGCTATTTGTAAGGAATCTCACTTTCCTCACATCTCCCACTGCAGTTGAACACAGCAGATCTGCTGACACTGGAGTCCTTGCTCACTTCTGACATCCAGTGTCAGCAGCTGGTGCTTTGAAGATGATCAACCCTCAGATATACCTCCACTACAACTACACAGGGAAGCTGGACCACCGGCCCAGCTTTGGCACGAGCCGTGGCACTCTGGACGCCAAAACCATTGTGTTCCTCGTCATATGCAGCTTCATCGTCCTGGAGAACCTCACTGTGCTGGTGGCCATATGGAGAAACCACAGGTTCCACAATCGCATGTACTTCTTCATCGCCAACTTAGCGCTGTGCGACCTGCTGGCTGGAGTCGCTTACCTGGTCAACCTGCTCCTGTCAGGAGAGAAAACCCTGCAGCTCTCACCTGCTCTCTGGTTTGTCAGAGAGGGGAGCATGTTTGTTGCACTTGGTGCCTCCATTTTCAGTCTCCTGGCTATTGCTATAGAGAGACACCTGACTATGATTAAAATGAGGCCTTATGATGCCAACAAGAACTACAGAGTGTTTCTGCTCATAGGGACCTGCTGGCTGATTGCCATATCTCTCGGAGCATTGCCTATTCTAGGCTGGAACTGCCTGGACAACCTCCCTGATTGCTCCACAGTCCTCCCTCTCTACACTAAGAAATATGTAGCCTTCTGTATCATAGTTTTCATGATTTTGCTCTTAGCCATGTCAGTCCTTTATGCCCGTATCTACATCCTGGTTAAGTCCAGCAGCCGAAAGGTTAGCAAGCACAAGAACTCCGAGCATGCGATGTCCCTGCTGCGCACTGTCATCATCGTAGTTGGGGTCTTCATCGCCTGCTGGACACCCATCTTTGTACTTCTCCTGGTGGATGTAGCATGTGTGCAGCGCTGCCCCATCCTCTACAAGGCTGACTGGTTCATTGCAGTGGCTGTGCTCAACTCAGCCATGAACCCGGTCATTTACACTCTGGCCAGTCGCGAGATGAGACGGGCCTTCCTGGGTCTGGTGTGCGGCATTTGCTACAAAGGGAAAGTCTCCGTGACTGGCAGCGGGAACAGACAGTCTCTGGAGCCGAGCCGCAGCAGGAGCAAGTCGTGGAGTAGCCAGAACAACCCTAACCAGGGCCAGCAGTGCTTCAGGCAGGCAGAGCTGGGGAAGGAGAAGGAGGTGGACGCGGCCCATGGCGAGGTCTCAGTGGTGGCAGGAGGGGCTGCTCAGGCCGTCCTTGAAAACGACAGAAAAGACTGACATGAGGAACCAAGATATATCTACAGTAGGAAGGCGAAGGTGGCCTTAAGCTCACTGAGCTGTGATTGATCTAAAATGAAGGATTTCTTGAATGAAACGTAGACTTTCAGCAGAAGCTGCAGGGCAGTACATTCTCCTTTGTGCTTAATATTGATATATCTGCATCGTCGATAAATGGTAAGCTTATTAAAATGTCCACACAATGCATTAGACTGATAAACGTATGAGACCACCTCTTTTTCAAGTGCAGGTAATATTTTGTCACCGTCCAGTGAGAACTACGCGTCTCTAATTTGTTCATTTTACATTTTACAATTGAGGAAAATAACCATCTAAAAATCCATTACATCATCTGACACAGTGTGGTTATTTTGGAGGTGTGTGGTTTTTGCAAACGAGTGTTGCTCTTGTATTTGTCAGAAAAAAAAACATTTATCTGTTCTATCTAAGAAAAACAAGAAGTGAAAAAGCACCTGCAATCATAGTTCTGAAAAAATTACGTAACGAAGAATGATTGTAGACAACTATTAGTGTAATGGCAAACAATGGGAATTATTTATTATTCAATGTATTCTATTCTGTAATTTTGCATTTACTCAGTAATACTACAGTATACTGTGCAGTTACTGTAATGAAAACTGCATTTTTAATTGTATATGAGTCAAACTTTTTCATTATATCAAAAGCATCAAAATGAACTGTGCGACTGTACAATCAATATAACTGCTTGCAGTTCATTCAACGCCAGTGGTTTAATGCGATACCAGAGCTCCATCTCCTGGTTAATAACAGTAATTCATTTCCTCAGTGCTGACCACGTGTTTTCACAACATGCAGCATGATCTGTAGAGAATCCCCTCAATCCTGATTTTAGTCCAAAATTGAAATTGTGAGTGTGCGTTTGTCTGATTATTCCAAAAGTGGAAAAAGTTTTGTATCAACTTTAAGGGCATGATGACGCTGGTAAACTGAAGGAAGATGCATGTGGATGCAGCATGTGAAACAGAAATAACATACTACATGCAGCTATTCATATTATGGAAAATATTAGCTTTGATAGAATAAAGGAGAAAAAGAGTCACCATACTGTGTGATCCACCTGGATCGCCTAGTGTTGCCAGTAGAGAGCGCAGTTCGGCTTTGTTACATGCAGTCTTTGCCTCTGTCCTCCTGGAAAATAACTTAAAGGTTAGTACACAAATTGCAAATGTGTATCATTTTCATGAGGGCAAAAATACAGAAAAAACTCTGCATGGCAAGATATCACGAGAAGTAAGTGAGAAAGCATGTTAAATTTGGATGAACAAACACACAAAAGAAAAAGTTTAAAGGAAACTGTGATGGTTCTGTGGCTAAATGCTGTGTCTACCACATTCAATATGAAATGAAATATTCAATGGATTATTATGTCAGAAACAACAACAGGGATTCTACACATTCACGGTTTTATTGCCAACAGTCATACAGAATAATGATAAACCCATACAACCAAAAGATTAAATCTGTAAACATCATTTGGACTTTCTTTGTTTTTATTTCCTTTTTTTTTTTTTTTTTTTTTTACTATACCTGTTCCAAAATAGTGAGTTTCTGTGTGATTCCCTCCGACAAAGATTTATATTTAGAATCAGGAAATTATACATTTATAATATATAATAGAGAGGGAGGGAGGGAGGAAGAGAAAGAGACAGATAGAGAAAACAGTAGTCTCAAGCAGCAACACGCAGCAGGGCAAAACACAACCTCTAGTGAACAGGCATGCCCCATTGAAGATCAGCTATTGCACTTTGAAGAGAGAGAGAAAGGGAAATAAAAATACCATTTGTACAAATAAAAGGCACATTTTCATCAACAGAAATCTGGAAAGAAGCCATGTTCTTATTGTGTCCCAGTGTGTTTGGTTGTATAATTTCTTTAGACCACACAGCTAATCATCATGTTATCAGAGAGATTCAAGTATGGAGTTGTTCCTGCTATATAAGCTTTGTTCAAAACTTTGCACGTTTTGCTGAGGTGATTCTACAGATTTGCTCCTCAGAAATAAAGACTAATCTTAAAAGAATTCTTACTTTAGCATAATGTTTTTTTTTTAATCTAGCGCATTGCTCTTCTCCCAAGATATTAGATTTGATGAAATTATGTCACAAAGAACTGGGTGAAGTAGAAGTTAATGGCAGATAATTGTTGTCAAAAAAAACCCTCAGTGATTATTTGTGCCCTTTTCTTAAATACATTAAAAGGGACACAAGGAATCAAGGAAAGTCTTATTAGCTTAAACCAAAATGGATCTGGTGGTGGATATTTTCACGAGGATCCCTATTCTGCTCTTTGCTAAAATATGTGTTAAGATGCATGTACTGTACACTCCCTCTTGCAGCAAAATACAGGCACGTTATTTTACATTGCATCTGTCTTGTCAAACTCATTGAACACATGCTGATTTTGGTTCAACTGAAGTGGTCCAGTGCATATCAAATACAATGCCCCATTCATTTGGTATCCATCAGAGTACTGACAATAGTAACGATGAGAGCATTTAGAAAGTCTGATGCCAGAACTGCTGTGTAGTATTTCTATAAGTCATTTCAAAATTTTGATTCCCACTCTACAAAAACAGTCTGTATAACCTAAATACAGTGAACTGTTCTGAGGAACGATTGTGTACAGTGGACTGCCAAATGCAAATGAACTCTGACCTGTCAAGCAATAATGGTTGAAAACTTGCCTCTTAGAGTTGGATTTTTCCCCTACACTGCGGTTCTTCAAGCAATTCACAGCCACCATCCTTTGCTACTTACAAGTGAAAACACAAGAGAGTTGAAGTGAGTGTGACTGACAGGGGTAAACAGGCATTTCTGTGATGACATCTAGTGGCAATACAGTGGTCTTGCCATAAGATATCCTCACACATCAATACGTGAAGGTGATCTAATATTAAACAGTGCACGCTGTGTGAACTCAACATTTGTCTAATTCAGTCTCTTATGTAAAAAGTGTCAATTAGTCTCAACACGTTGGTAATTTGCCTTGGTACAACTGACACAGATGATCTAACTAATCTAACTTTCTGATTGTGCTATTCATTTGTGATCATTCAAATGACAAAAGTTCACACAAAAAAATGTTAATGTGAGAATATCCATTGCATGACTCAAGCCCCAAAACTAATCATTGACTACACACCTAAAAGAAGAATCCAGAGAAAACCAATTCAGAAATAATCACTGGTTGAAAAGCATAAATATTTTACAGTGTCAGCATACACAAGCACCTCTTTCAAATAAAGGGGTATCAAGGTCTACAAACAATGTCCACACGAACAGTTGATTTTAAGTCATGCGACTGCAGTGACACGAGAAAATACTTCATAAAAAAAAAAGTTTATCTTTAAAGCCATTGACAGCACTATGAAGGATGTCTGTTTGCACCCCAACACTTTGTGACTACCGCAAAGCAAAACACATTCAGTTCTAATCCCCAATAAAAGCAGATTTTATATAGTGACTAATTGAGTGAGCTGTCACGCTATTTGTGAGATTAAAGGACATTGTTCCTAAAGTAATTCATTATAAACAGCATTTATTGTCCAAACTGCTTTTGTTTCCTCAAACTCTTTGCCAACGGTTCCTGTAGAAATGTGGTTGTGCTTGACAGACAAAACTAAAATTTCAGGTTTTTATTCTAAAATACTCTTGTTAACACCTCTTTGAGGTTTGATTTGCACTTCATCTAAACTACAAGAACAATTGTCTTATTTCTAATCTTTTAAAACACCAAATCAAGATATTATGTCCAAATGCACCTATGTCTTCTCAAAAATATAGCATTTCATTCATCACAACAAAATAATAACAGTTCTATAAATAATTTTTTATCTTAAACAAATCGTGCGTCTTCCAGTGCCTCCAGTAAAGTAATCACGGGCCAATTTCCCATAAACACTGTCAGCGCATAGAGCCTTTAAGCATCTTCTCTTCGTGTTCATCTTCAAGTTTCAGGATGGTAGGAGAGACTGTCCAGAGCTTCCTATTTCCCATCAGGCATTGCAAGCATCACTGTTTCCTTCCAACGGGCTGTAGGAGACACAGTTCACTCCCGGCAGACACAATCGGCAGATTGTTGTCACGGTGATGGCCAATAAGATGGCTAATGCTGTCAAATACATGATCTTTTGTCCGTACCTTTGAAAAGAGAAAAAGATGTTAGTCTTTTTTTTCCCTGCAGAATGGAAAATCTTTGACTTTGGTATTCCTATTTGTGTTCTACCCACACTATGTCCCAGAAACACACTCTAAATGCCCTTTTACCCGATCTTACCGTGCCCTCAGGGTCCACCAGCAGTAAGTGTTTGGCAAGTCCATTGTGCATGCCTGTCAGTACGTAGGACCCTGGGTTGGTAGTGCTCTTACGAACCAGGAAGTCCCCGTCTTCTTTCAGCAGTTTTTCAGCATCACGTCGGCTCATTTTGCCATGATACCACGTCTGGCCCTCCAGCTCCTCCTGTGCCCGGAAGGCCAGTGAACGCACGAGGAGAGGGCTGGAATTGTCCACAGATGCTGCCTTATGAAGACCAGACGCCTGGGACTGAGCTTGCCCCTGGGACGTTGGATGGGACTGGGACTGTATGGCATCCTCAAAGGGCTCTGGTACAGGTGAAGGCAGTGCCAAAAGGATTAATTAAGAGGTGATCTGTGTCACAATTCTATTCAATTGAGAACAATTTTTTAATTTCTGGTAAAAAGATTGTAGTAAGATAATAAGTGTTAAACTATTAAGTAAACAGCTGGGGAATCCAGTATGACCCACATTGCATGTCGTGCCTTTCTCTTTCTTTACCTATAAAATGAGCACTTTATCGGTACCCTGTAAAGTTTTTGACTACTAGTAGTGCTACAGAGTAATTTTTCTACCAAAGGGTTCATTTTTCTCTTGCACACAGGTGACGCAATACACATCCCTGCCAATGGTTTCCCATTAATGCACATAGAAACATGTTACAAATTAAAGATATTATTTTAGAATATGTAAAAGTTATCATATTCTTATTCTGTTATACTGATGATACATAAAACTGTTTTTATAAAACACCCTGTGATAAAATGATTTTTTGATATTCTTAAACTAAAATAAATATAATTCACACAATAGAATTAAGGTTGGGAAACTTTTTCATGCTGAGCTAATGGTACTTTTTTTATTTTCAGCAGTACTGCTATTAACACTTTAATAACTTTCAGAATCAATTAACTGATGTTTTCTACATTGTGTTGTAAAATAATTTTAGTTCAATCTCATCATTATTATGACTTTCTGTCACACAAGTGCTGGAGTTTTTTAATGGAAGAGCAAAGTAAAATGTGACAGTTAACAGTTAATGAACTAAAGTAGTTGGATGATGACGCATGAACCTGGATTTCATAAAAGAACAGTTCTCATTTGAATTGCTCATATGTAATTTTTCTCATGAATTCTTCACAGATAGTAATCACACATTTGTAACTGATCTTCTGTGAATAATAATAGCAAAAATAAAGTTGCACTTGACAGGAGGAAAGAATACAGCTGTTCACTGACAGTAACACTGTCCTCCTATTGTCTTCAAACTGATATGGTGTTATTATATTGCCACACTCAAGTCCCTGAGGAACAAAAGCAAGGAAACCTCTATAATTAAGAACTCTAATTAGAAAGTCATCTTACTATGTTATTCTGAAAGCAGGGCAAAGATTAACAAGTGAGTTTCAACCATTGCTTCCAAATCCACAGAAACTGAAATTTTACTACACACCAACCAAGACTTACTCATGTCAAACAGGTCCTTCCGTGGGCTCTCTTTTGCTGCAGCTGCCATGCCCTTTGTCACGTTTTCCGCCTCTGCCTGGAGTGCTGCTAGCACCTGGGCGTCAATCTGCTGTGTGTTTACATACGCGGGCATCTCTCCTGTTTTCGGTGCCTGACCTTTACTTTCGGGCAGACTGTTTATATCAAATGACCCTACAGTCGACATGTGGAGAAAAGCCAAAGTGTTGAATTGGTGAAATTCTGCTTAAATTAAACTTGTTTTACTTATTTAAGGAACTGGAAGCATGGATTTCCTTACCCTGTTGAATGAATATGGGCTTTCTCTCATCTCCCCAGTTTTCACCACAGTGCCGCCCCTGGTAATACGTCTGATCTACTGAACCTGGGCCCATCTGACAACATACGGACACATGATTATCAGTTATATATTACTCTACATGAGAACAAAAGTTATTCTCAGAGATTAATCAAATAAACTGAGTTGCACCTGGCATCCATCTGGTGCTGCATTCTGATTGGTCAGCCGGGTGTCGATGAAGCCTCCGGGGGGTGGCATCTTGCCAGGGATGTTGTTATAATAAGGATGTTCTGCTGTCTCCTCCTCTTCCTCTGTCCATGGTAACTCCTCCATGTTTAATACCCTGTGGAAAAACACGGTTTGACCATGAAACTGTGAGCTGTGAGTGTGCTTGTATTGTGCTGCGTGTACCATGAACACCTCACCTGTCATGTGTGGAGGACAGTTTGCTTGAGGGACACTGTAGGTACTGCTGGAAGCGAAGGTCAAAGGCCTGGCCGATGGTGCTGATGACGTCCTGGGCCAACCCATCAGAGCATTCCAGGATGTGGCATGCTGACGAGGGCCAGAGCAACAAATTTAAAGAAGCATGCTGTGCGTGAGATATAAGACACTCTACAGGGCATTAAAGACATGAACACCTACCTCTTCTGTTGACAGGGTCCTTTGCTACATAGGCGACATAATCTGTTGTGTCCTAAACAAAGACACATTACAACTGTAATAATCGGCAACTATAAAATACCAAAGTTACTTCCTAGGGAAACCTTTACTTTCCAATGAAGTCACTATTAGTATATATTGGATTTTAATAACAGGGATGAGAAGGTTGAAATTTGTACTTTCCTAATATGGAATAACTAATTAATAATATAATACAATTTGGAAAATTCCCAGCTAGTAAAGATTTGATGACAACATGACTTTTGATAAATAACAGTAATTCCAGATGGAAATAATGTTGTTTTAAACTGAATTAGTCAATCAAATCTCTTTGTTATGAAGAAGTTTAGGTTTTGATTATCACAAGATAATCATGCCTGTTCATTTGACATGTGCTAGTGAGTTACTTACAGGGTCACCACCTGATGCAAAGGAGATGGACTGCATGTGATGGTTGGCTATGATCTGTCAGGAGCAAAATTATACAGTGCATATTACTTGGAAAATTCCTCTAAAGACACACAGATAGACACAAAGGCACCTGCATTTATTCAACACACATATTCAATGTTAAACGTATATCAGAATTTGGTTAATTTCTTTGCCGTTACCAACAAATACTTATACTTATACAGCACGAGGCAGCCATGTCAGAAAGGTTCAGATCTTAGCGTCAGTAGCCTTTAGAAAGATAGTTTTGACATATTAAGAAATACGTTTATTTGCTTTCTTGCAGACTGTCAGAGGAGAAGACTGATACTTCCATGTCTTTGTTAAGTCTAGAGCTGGGCCCAGAGGATGTGCTTAGTTTAGCTCAGCATTAAACATGGAAGCGGGGGAAAGAGAATTGAGGGATTAGGACCAGGGAGAAGCGCTTGTTGGTAGAGCGAGGAACTGGTACTCAATTCATCCGAAATGTTATTCTGTCTTGCAGGATTTTACTTTTTAGGCACCATCTGCTAGCAGTATCAAAAAGGACAACAGTGTATAGTGTAATTAGTGACCACCCCCGCCACAAGAAAATTATTTTTATTATCCACATAAATATAGTGATGTGCATACAGTAGAAAAGTCAAGTTGCAACCTTCTAACTGTCCTTTTATCACATAAACCTCCATTAACAAACAGCCTCAGTTCTATAAAAAGAAATTCTTATCACTTTAGCAGAGACTAGTCTGTTTTAGGCCTTTGATGTGGCTCAAAAACTGGCATATGTAGAAATGTTTGGTCTCGTTTTGAAACGGGCCATCTGCAGATTAATTCCATACCCAGCATATTATGATCCACTTAAATCAGGCACGACACGAGATGAATAAACCCTGTTTGTGTTATCTTTGCTGTCTTCTCGACTGTATCTTAACTGTAAGGGAGTTGGGAGTCTGTTCCCCTATCAAGGTGTTTTAGTGTGTCTCATGGCTGTGCCCACCGCAGTTGGGGTTAGCTTTATTTTAGGTTACGGTTAGGTGTAGCAGAGATAACCTGGTAGAGATCTCCACTCCACTGAGTGCACTTTTCTCATTTCATCTTTTTTTTTTTTGGCAGCAGAGATTTATTTTTGACCATGGGAACACATTGTTTACAAAGATTGCACACTGACCTGTTTGCCATCAGGGGTCATCAGGTTGAGACTACTGGTGGAGATATTTAGGTTGATGGACATGCCAGCAAACTGCAGGTTGCTCTTCCCCAGGATAGTGGACAGTGCTTTGGACGGTGGCTGAGAGGATCAGAGGGCAGATACGGACGGATGAACAAAATAAAATACAGAAATGAAGTCTTTTATACTGCATATCTTAAAGGAACTGTTGGACATTTTGAGGGGAAAATGCTTATTTGCTTTCTAGTTGAGAGTTAAATAAGAATATCAATACCACTCTCATGTCTGTAAAGTAAATATAAAGCTACAGCCAATGGTCTGTTAGCAGACAGGGCTGCTTAGCTTAGCATAAAGGGAATCAGCTAGCCTGGCAAAGGTAACAAAATCAACTTGCACCTAAAAAGCCCACTAATGGGTATGTCATATGTCCAGTGAAAAACTTTAAAGAACATAAAGTAAGTCTGTGTGAAATAGCCACAAAGCACACTTCCCAAAATGTCAAACTATTGCTTTAAGGAGTGTTATCCATTTAAGTGTAATCTCACCACTAGTAAATGAAAACAGATGGAAACATTATTGTTCAATATTTGTTTGGACAAAGCACATTTCAGCAATAGCAAGGGACTTTGAAGTGCTGGATACTTAAAATATCATTGTGAGTGGTGATTATGATCAAGAGAGGAGGCAAAGAGACCAGATATAATTAGCCAAACCCATTCAACATTTTCAGTGCAAAGCTGATGTCACCGTCGTGCATTTGTCACACAGCCAAAATAACATTATCTTATATCTTACATCCATGCTGAGGGAGAAACTAGTCGGCACAGATTTTGTGTTATATACTCTTCCCTGACATTTGAACAAGCTCTAGAGAGCAGAGTAATGCTTCATTTCACACCCCACATTCACACACAGTCTCCTCACACACTGTGGACACACACCACATACATGCACGCACACACACAGAACACAGATACTCACACAAACATGCGCGCACACACACGCAAGCTCAGTCTCCTGATCACAGATATTGTGCACTACATGAGTCACTAAGCACTGTGCGCGGTGTGCAATGCATCGTGGGCCGGAGCTACGCCCACGCACATACAGTCCTATACCTCATCATCTCTCTTCTCTCTCCTCAGCCTCACTCTTCTCTAAATACAATCTCTCTCTCATCATTTCTTCCTCTCTCTATCTGTCTCCGTTTTCCCTCTCTTTATATGTGAAGGAAGAATGAGAGACAAAGAACTTACAGAGGCGATGCTATATATAGAACGTGGAAGGGTAAATGAATATCTAATGCTGTTTCCTCCTTCTCTCTCTACTGTACCTTTCACTAACATTCATTTTCTCAGCTCTTTCTGTGTGGGCATCACTTCTCCCGTGATCACCCCATCTCCCTCCCTCCCTCCCTCCCTCTGTCCATCCATGTACCTTTCTTTTCCGCAGAGCTCCTTTGGTCCCTGGAACAGCCTCACACACCAGGCTGATGGCTTCCCTAGAGGGAAGGTGAGAGGAGGATGAAGCCAAGATGGTGACCATCGACAGCCCCAGAATCACACTTCTTTTGGCATTAAATTAGACTGTACAGGACTGTACTTTACAGTAACAATTCATCATTACGTACTACAAAAGACTATTACAAAAAATAATGTTTTGCTTCAAGAATAATCAGCCATCCTAGCGGCTCAGTGTGCCTGTACATTGGCACAGCAGAACGCTCAGTTAAATGCCAACATCATCATGCTTACATGCACACAGTGACAATGCTAACACTCTGATGTTTAGCAGGAATAGTGTGACGTGTATGTTCAGGATGCTAGGTATTGGTCAAAGGCCAAAGTATTGGGCAAATTCATGATTCACCTGAAAATGGTGCTAGATGTAAAGTCGGTTAAGTTCTTTCAGTTCATTCTCAGGTTAGAATAAATGTATCTATTAACTTGTCAATGCTGAAATCCATAAATAATTGAGACAAAACAAAGAATAAAAAATGTCTAATAAAATAATATATGTAAATAAACTAATAGATGAAACAATTGTATTTACAGAATGCCTAAACTCTACAGGTTGTTACACATAAAATGAAATCACTTTGGCCTAAAGAGACCTGAGTCAAGACTCAATATGCAGTGTACAGTGTTTTATATGGTGCCTTTGAGAGTATTAAAAATGGACTGCACCTATTGAAGCAATGCGACTGTATCTGGTATACAGTGCAACACATCCCATGAAGTCTAAAACCGTTTTTTAAGATGAGAAGTCATTTTTATGTCAGACAGACATAAGACAACCATATGTGGATTAAATAGTGGCTAAAGATAGAGCTGCTTTGATGTGGAAAAGTCAAATTCCCCTCTGAGACAAAGTGGATATTGGTTTCATGACAGAAACAGAAATGTTAATTTCTGTATCCTTTGTACCTGGAAAAATCACGCACAGCAGTAGGTTCTTTTAGAGAAATCTAATTATAGCAACAGCATGAGACATAGCTTTCTCTTTCTGTTTGTCTATCTCTCTTTATTGGAGGGAAACAGAAACACACATACACAGTGAGAGAGACAGAGAGAGAGAGAGAGAGAGAGAGAGAGAGAGAGAGAGAGAGAGAGAGAGAGAGAGAGAGAGAGAGAGACTATCTATCACAGTGGGCTTACAAGCTAACATTAGTCTGGACTCACTTCAGGAAGTCAAGCATAAAAGTGGACGTGACACAAACCGATTCACTGTTGGCCTTTGCCTCACTGCACATTGGTCAATGATTTCAAAGATACACATGGACTCACAGACAACAAATTGATAAAAGTCACCCTAAATGTACTCTATTTGCATACGATATCAAAATCCTGTCACATTTTAAATTGGGTTTCTTTTTTTAGAAAAGGTGGATTGCTGTTAGGATCTTAATAGTACTAAGTTATAAACATAAATGTATATCTGCTCAGCATGACTGAGAGCAATGACTTCCTAGATTCAACAGAAAAAAAATAAATGCATTAATCACTTAAGCGGGTTATGATGGAAGATATTTGGGCACAAACAATAATTTAGGGGCTATATTTTTCATGAAGACCAAAAAAAATAATTGGTAACATTAAAGATTGGCATTGACCAATTTAAACTGATAACACGGTTCAGAGTCTCTGCTGATGCTTTCTGTCTTTGCTCTACGTGTTTTCTGCTGTTCTTCTATTCTGTGTCACTGTTCTGCTCCCGGGTTTTCCCCTGCTTTGTTCATCAGATCGTTGTTGTCAAGTTTCTTAGTAACTGTAATCATTATGATTCTGCTGAAGTACATAAGTTAAAAACAGACATAAACCCAGAAAGAGTTAGCGTCATATCTGTAAAAACGTTTGCAAAAACTTTACTGCATTACAAATAACATTAATTCTAGCTGCATACTGTATGCTAGCATAAAATTAACAAGCTAGATAAGATGTTGCAGCATTGGACGTGGGGCTTGAATTTGTGGAATTTTCTATATAATTTTGCACTTACATATGGGTTTTTATAATGTGGTATAGCTCAATAATTTAATGTTTTAGACCTCATATACTTAATATACTCATACATATACACTGACTTAATTGCCTACATAAAACGACATGTAAAACTTTGAAGTTTATTCATCACAACAGAGTTGAAGTCATTGTAATATGACTTTTGATGGAAAGGTAATTGACTTCTGTCTTAAAACTGCATCTCCATCTTACATCCAACAAAACTACATCCTTCCAGGTGAACCACCAGTTTTTAGGGAGTCCCCTCACTTACCAGAGACAACAGTATCGCCTGTGTGACGCCAATCAGTTGGCAGTAAATTTACTCGCAACAGACATCAGAAAAAACAGTACACCGCTTCACAAACAAGTGAAATGAAGACATGGATGTACTATAAGTGGGACTGTTGTGTTAACTCTGCCAACCCTCTCTGGGTTGCGTGATGGAAAATACATCCCTAACTGTGGGCCACTTGTGATTTTTCCCAGGAATATCGCCACTGGCACCCAGTTCTAATCTTCTAGTAACACTGCACATGCAAAGGCTTTCATCAGTGAGCCACTGGCTCAGTCGCCACTGTGTTACTTCATTGGAAATGGAAAGCGAATCAAAGGCAGGGTCTGCAACTTCTTGTTATATTGATGAAAAATCCGGTGTTTGTTCTGTCACAGGACTGTGATAAACTCATCAAATTATTTCTTTTGGACCAAATGAAATTACTGGATGGCCGACCTGCCTGTCTACCTACGTACTTGCCTACCTGCACTCACACTGCAAGTGCACCCATTGAGCAAAATCGGAGTCTTCCACAAGGCGAAGGCTAGCGAGCTAGTCGCACTAGAATGGCAGAGAAAGTGCGGCCACGATTGAAATCACAGCTCAGCGACAGACTGTCGTGAGTTACCCAGAACGAAGAATACACCCACTAAGCCAAAGAATGAGAAAGAGCCACTGCTGACCGCGAAACACTGTCGTTTAGGGAGCTAACAGCACAAAGCAAAGCCTCTGAGCCCAGTGAGCAGGAGCTATGAGCTCAAGGTAAGGTTATGATTGTGACAGCTATTTTGCTTGTGCTTATACGATTATGGCATTTGACAGAGACGTTATCAGTCAGCAGTTTAGTACAGAACGAGCGAGGGGCCAGGCGGCTGTGGCCGGTCAACACCGTGAGGGGCTCGTCCTCCAGCAGTAACGTTAGTCAGACAGCACGTAGCTTTGGAGGAAAGTGTGAAGGGAAGGGTAGGATATTTTCAGTTAGATACTTTTAGAATCTAGCTTCTCTTGCTAGTTTCTCCAGTGTTGCAAACTCTGCCTTTGACATACATGCATATAAATGAAAATCTCCCAGATTACTACTTTAACAATTATATTGAGTCTTTATTATGGACAAAATACACATCTTACATGTGTGTTGTTTTTGGGTGTAAACAATAAAACAGCAGATGAAGTTAAAAAAAACAATTTACCTCGTAATTTGTGATCTTGTGGTGAAATCCAGGGATCTCATTGACCGAAGGACTTCTATGCAACCAAGATACTGGAAAGCAAAAACATAAAACCTGTGTGAAATACATAATACATGGCATACAAACAAAATACCAACTAATGTTACAGATTTGACCAATCTATTTGTTATTCAACATGTTTCATTCAGTTAGATTGTGCCAACATCATAGGTGACAAAACCACCTCTATAAGTTTGAAACAATACCATTTAGAGTTGCTGTCTCCCCCTTATATATTTATATATATAACTTATATAACTTATATATTCTCAGTAAACTGTTAAATCTTATTATCCATTCAGTTTCTTTTTTTAAAGTCTGAGTACAGCAAATTCAGAGATTTGTTTCTAAACATACACATACATAAAGATTGCTGAAAAACATGCCGATGCTGAACTGGTGGATCGATGACGCATCCTTAGCATGACTCCTCCCACAGCACTACATAAAAGAGTGTCTGCATCGGAGGCCGTGGCTCCATGAAGGCAATAAACAGTGCAATAAACCGATGACGTAGCGTTATCAGTCTCCTTACCGCAGGCAACAAAACCTTGAGAACCAGTGTTACAATGTCTTGTGTTGACTGCTCTGTTGTTGCAGATAGGTCACTTTTACAGAGACGTGTCCATGAGTTAAAGTGTCTTTGTTAGCACTATATTAGATATCATGGGCACTCCAGATAGCTTTAGCCACATTGCTAAGGCTGTCAACAAGTCTACTAGCACTAGCGTTGTCTCCTTGACAGCTGCTGCAGTCACCACTCCTGTCTTAACATAAAATGACGTATGGATGTCAGCAATAATTATGACCATTGAAGCATGAGAAAAATATGAATGCATGCATACCGTAATTTACAGAATCTATGAATTATTATTTTTCACAACTGTTCCTACTTTATGGAAATAGTCCCAGTTATTATGAAACAGCATAGCAACTGTAATATGGGCTGAGTGACTAAAAGAACACCTGACAGTTTGACAATTGCTGTTTACTTCAACAGGCTACAAGTACACTGTTGCCCATAAAGTTGGAATAATTGTTCAATACCCCCAATTTTGTTAAAGCCTGAATACACAGTTTGCAAAGGTTAATTGTGGTTTAAGTTTCACTGTGATATGTTTGGAAGAGTTTGATCAATAAAGTTGAGAAGATACACACTTTATTTATCAAGAATAAAATCACATTGTCACAATCATTTCATGAGAAGAAAAAAAAAAAATGTATTCCAAATTTATGGGCAACAGTGTATAAGGCGATAAGTAAGAAAGTAAGTAAGTCAACATCCCTTAATAGCTGACATAGTAACGTTAGCATAGCCATGACTAGCGCTGCTTCATAATATTGCTGCCTAGTGATATAAAGTAAATGATATAAATACATGTAAGTAATAATCATGTAGCAGACGTATTAATGGTGAATCACAACAGCAATCAATTTACATTATGCATCAATATTTATCAAAAATGTCTGTGAACACAGTCGCTACCAGATGAAACCCCTTCAAACAGGGAGACAGCAACACAAACCATTTTGGAGTCTAATTTATATACTCTGCACTTTCTTTAATCATTAAAATTTCACGCGGTAGTTAATAACACATTTTTCATTTGTGATTGGTTTACATGGATTTTACAAAAACTCTATGGTGTTGCAAATGAGAGCAAATGGTAAATATGGATATTTCACAATGTGGCTGTGATTCCAGGTATAAAATCATCTCTGCAGGCTTTAGTTTCGTAGCAGTTCTAATTGAACTGAAATGCACAAATACTAAAATGTATTTTTAGATCAAAAAGTTGCCTGAAGTGCTTTGCATACACTGGTTGAGCTCCATGGTTGTTGACTCTGAGGCTGAAAACTGATCTGGCACCTGTGGTTAGAATCAGTTTACACTGCCATATAGCGGGTTAGTGTCAGGACTCCCGTTGCCATAGTAACAGACCCAAAGCTTCAGCAATTCTGGTGTTTGAAACAGGCACTTTCCTGTGATCCTTGGTTTTAGAACAAAAAGAATCTTAGAACCGGTCAAGTTAAAGGTACCCTGTTAAGTTTCTGACAACTAGAACAGCTACTGAGCGATGCTTTTGTACATACACAAGGAGACAAATGGCACCGCTTTCAGGCGACAAGAAAGACACAATATTGAAGAAGTCTACTATCTAGCAAATCTGGATGAAGGATTTGAGATGCTTAAATAATCAGCTTTGCAAATATTTTATGAGGAAATGCATTCATTGTTTGTTGGTTGTTTTGATTTTATGGCTCAAGGATACAAATAATGCATTTTGATAAGAACACTTAAAGATACATTTGTTTGTTTACTATAAGACACCACAGGGTAAATTTATCTTGCTAATCTTGCTTTTTGGAATGCCCAATACCCAACACACTGTAGGGTAAGAGCTGCAAGTAGACATAAACCTGTCTTACATCAGCAAATATGTTTTCCTAAACTTGCTGGTATCATGGTTTTGTACTTTGTGGCTAAAAAAAGAAACATCCAGCAGAGTCTGACACAAAGTTGACGCAAAGGTGGAATAAAACATTAAGTCAGTGCTTGTTGAGTGATTTGGAATCCGCATCTGTGTGTTACAATGCCACATAAGGTGGATTGTAGTCCTCCTATCCCATAACACCACCTTCAGTACGAGCCACCTACTCACATTACAACTCTTCTGATTAATATTGCACAGACTGGGAACATTTTGTGCTGACAGGTTCCTGTCGTTATCAGAATAACATTCATAACCTGGCTATAAACAAAACATCCAGACACTAATGTTTCTATTTCCATTTCTTTTCAGAAAGAAGCAAGTTAGTAGAGTCATGAGTTTCATATTATGAGGCCCCAGTGAGCGTTTTGCAAATACCAGCAAACATGCCATTTGCAAATGTTTAATATGATCTGCTTTTAGAACACTTAGAGTTTGAAGTGCACAATTCAGCAGGGCCAAAAATATATCAGACAGTTCTAAAATTGGTAGAGGCCTATTCTGAGCACAACATGAAGACGTTTTTCTCTCATGCTGTACAACAAAACAAGTACACACAGCTCACACAGTAAAACTGAACTTCAAATTAATTATGAAAATCAATGGGAGGCCAGCTCTGAAGAGCCCACAAATGATCCCGGTGAACAACACAACGTCTAAGTGATGCACTAGCAAAACCACAGACACATTCACTACTGGCTTTATGGCGGGCAAAGACCTTCTCAAACATGAAGTTACGCATCATACTTCATGTCATAAACAGTCCCATTCTGTACTGCCTGGACAGGATCTGTCAGGTTAAAAGGATGCAGCAGTAAACAGGCTAAATGAAATGAGTATTAACAAATGATGAATAACGTGAACATTTTGCACCTAAAAAGGATGATGAACAGCCATGAATTAAAACATGAGATGTAAATGATTACAACATAGTAACCAATGCAAAAAAGGATGGCGATTACTATAATTTAATTATTAACAATGGATCACACGACTGTTATTGTGAAAGGAGAGTTATCGCCCAGATCTGCAGCTCCTCTCAGCTGTTTTTGCATAAACACATAGCTACCGTGGGCTCAAAGTGGGAGTGTAAACAGTGTCACTGTCAATCAATGTCCCCTCAGAGTAATGGTGCATGATGTGCGAGGAGTGACCACATGACGCTAATTAAAAGTGCTGTGAGCATAACACCCCGTTGAACTCAATACACACAGGACTCAAGCCACAGGAAAAACAGAGGGTGGGGGAGCACAGACCGGACCTATTTCCCCTCTCACAGTGTAGATGCTTTCAGCAGCATTGACTGGACAAATAAGTGCGTCTGTCCTTAATGCAGTTAATGGAACGCCACACTGGTCACAGATACTGTAGGCTTTGTTCAGGCAACTTGTAGTAGGTGTCATATGATGGCAATCGTGGTGTGTAACTTGATTTGGAATATAATACATTTCACGCAGCAATGCCATTCAGTATTCTCATTCAGCTCCCTAAAAACTAAATGATGACTTTTGTTTAATGTGCTAAGCCAAGATTATATGTTCTGGCAAATTCACACTGCTACATTTAGGTTTCAGTGAAAATGGTTTGTTCCATTTTTTTTTCATTCACTTTACACCTTGAAGAGCCAGGGCTCAGCATCATCACTCCTCATGCTAGTGACTCATTGCCGGCATGACATTCACAGCTCTCGTAGTTGTGCGCCAACTTGTGCTCCTTTAAATGATGTATGATGGCTGAACAACATTAACATGAGATAGGGACATGATGAGACAAACATGCACTGTGTGTCTTTCTTTCCCCGTTTTCCACCATTTTACTATCTGCAAGCTAAAACAGCCATACAGCTCATAGAGATGCAAAATGTACAGAAATAACACATTACCATGGTTACAAAAGCAAAACGCTGCGGCTGCACATACACAAGACTGGCAGAGATACTGTATAAATTGAAATGTTTACAGCATGCTCAAAGTGACACAAATGATTGCTGTTTTTGTTTTCCCATCACAGCTTTTTCCTCCACATTTCCCCAATATTGACTTTCTCTATTTCCTGAATTATTCAGTGTCTATTTTCTGGTCACTGCTCCTTCTGCTGTAGCCAACCTACATACACCCACTCAAGGGCATGTTGTGATGTGCCAATGAAACTACATTGTCCCTCCTTTATCCCCCCGTTGCAGGTAGCTAAGCTTGATTCATTGAAAGAAAAGAGAGAAAGCTAAAGAATGGAAAAGAGGGAGAGGATAAAAAAGGGAAATGAGACAGGGGAGACAGAGAGACCACCAACCTTCACAATGTATGTCACTCCTGGACCAGAGATCTTCTCGCTCGAGTGTAGCCATCCTCTGGAGGGCTTGCTCACCAGTCCACCACCTCCAGCCGGATTCCAGTCCTCTCTCCCGGGCTGGAGCTCGTCCAGCCTGCTCTTCTTGCTCATGCTGACAGCTGGCTCCAGCTGCGAGCAGGGGGTTGAATGGGAGACCGAGCTGCACAGAGAGCCGCCCACACCAGAGGCTGCTGCCGCTGCCGTCGCCGCGCTGGGGCTCGGGCCACTGGAGCTGCTGGAGCCCGATCCCCCACCCACCTGCAGCTTAGACACAGCCAGGTCCTTGACAGCTGAGGGCAGACCCTTGATGCCCAGCAAGCTGCCTGAGTTACTGAATTTCAGGTTGGACACCTTATTGATGAGGGTACAGAGGGTGGTGCCTCCATCTTCCAGGTGGTCAGAGCCGTGGCTGGTGGTGGTGCTGGAAGCGGTGGTGGTGGAGGAGGGATGGACCTCAGTCGGGGGTGTGTAAGATGTCTCGGCAGCAGACTGGGGGGTGGCCGAGACCTTGGGGTTCATGGACAGGCCGTGGAGAAGCTCATCGACGGATGTTACTGACTCATTCCTGAAGCGGTTGTATTTGGTACGGTGAAGCATACCCTTCTCTCTCTTGCTCTCTCACCTCTCTCCACCAACCGACACACACAGCCTGCCTCTTTCACAAGTGTGCTGGCAGACGTGGCTGAGCCGTGCTGATTACCCTCTCCTGTAACATAGCAGCAGCAGTACAGGCAGCAAACGCCTTTTAGCAATCACAGGCCACCTGACTGTAATTTTCTCTATTGAGGTTACAGTGGTGGTTGTGTGGAGCTGCTGCTGCTGCTGTCGCCAAAGTCCAATCTGCTCTCAATGAAATCCAGAGCTGCAATCCAATCCGTCAGAGAGAAATATACAGACACAATCCATGGAAACACAGCACTGAGGCAGAGGAAGAAGAGGATGGGTATCTAAATGGGTGCCAGTGTTGTGGTGCAGCTTATTTGGTTTCCAGCTGTGATGCTGCTGCTGCTGCTGATTTTTAGCCTCAAAAATCCAAAAAGTAAGAGAACAGAGAAAGGTCTATGTTGTCGATGATCACGGATACTGCGAGGGAAGAGCAAATACTCTCTACTGACTGCTGTCTGCCTGCCTGCCGGCTCAGAGCTGAAGCATGACTCACTGATCTGAGAAAACCTTCTCAACAAAAGGCTTGCTGAACACTGCAAATCACTTCCTGTCGGAGGGAGAAAAAAAAACTCCCACTTACAGCACACTAGAACCAATAAATTTTTAAATTCCCCAGTCTGATATTTATTCTTTGTAATTCTTTCCTGCTTATTTGTTTCTCTGAGAAAATCAAATGGAAAATGAGGGGAAGTTTGATTGTTTAACTTAGCAACATGATCACTCACAATAATTTCCTTGAATTCATGTTATACACAATTAATATTTTACGAAACGGATGAACCGATAAAAGTTGCGATAAGAGGATGGCACACACAATAAACTAATCACAGAGATGAAAACAGATGAACAAGTAATGAAAACTAGCATTCATATAATTAACAGCTACAATCGGAGTGCTTGCCAAAACCTCCATTAACAAAAAAATACAGACTTAAATTATTCAAGAATAAAATCTCTATTCAAATGTTCTATATAGATGTCCCCCCTATAACATAGCACCTTTATAAATAATGGAAAACAACACTACAGTGAAATTTTAGCATGACTGGATATACGCAACATCATCCATATTTTGTCCATGTTAATTTATAATAGCTGCAGAACATGGGCAGACATCCCACCTGCTTCAGTATTTTCAAAATCCTATGACTTGTTATTACACTTGTTGTTTCTGCACAAAATATTTAGAATCAGGCACTAATGCAAAAACTAATTAAGCAATTTATTTCCATTAAAATGTTTCGAAACCATTTTTTCTGACATGTAGCACTACCTCTCTGTCATTATTCTACAACAAAGGAATATAAAATTCAGTCCACAACTAGAAAGCAGATGCAATCTAACAGCTCGTCTAAAATACCCAGCAATTGGTCCAGGTTGAACTGCATGAATGATACAACTCCAAAAAACACAACATGAATGGCATGTTTCTCAGGCAGATGAGTCAATGAAACAACCCAAAGGATAACAGAAAAAGCCCGTGGGTCTCCTTAAAACCAGCAGCAATGAAGCATCTTTGTCTCCCCGGTAGCGGAAAGCACACAGCCAGACACCATTCATGTAAAATGTCCTCAGGAGCATCTAGCAGAGCCGAAAGACTGACACTCATTCATAAGCAGCTTCCGCTCTCACTCTGCTGCAGATTTCGCACTGCAGTCCCTCCCAACATCTCTCTTTCCTGCCTGGCAAATATAGAAAAAAAAAAAAAAAAAAAAAAAAAAGACAGCACGTCTGCCTCCTCTCCTCAGAAAAAAAGGCAAACACAAATGCAGGGAAGAAAAGGCAGACCCTCGCAAATCAAAAAAGGAGGCAAAAAGACAAAGAAGAATAAAAGCAGAGGACAAAAAAGCATGCAATATTTAGTCTTTTATGTGAATGAAATAGCAGGCTGGCATACCAATGTTTCTGTGAATGGAAGCAAGGCCTTTCTGCCTCTGCAAGGCAATCCCTTGGGATGGCATGGTCTTATCCAATGAGGAGCCAGCTGGATGACTCATTCAGAGGAGGCTTGCAGAATAGTGGAAGAGACCATTCCTGACGCAGGTGTACATTTTGTTTTCTCTTGACTGCCCTTTGCAAAGGATATGTGCATCGCCTGATATGAGATGTTTGCATGAATTAATACGATAATGTGCTGTTAACAAAACAGGAAACAAGAAAAATAACCAGGCAAAGAAATTACATGTGAAAATGCCACCCCCGTGATTTTTATTGTCACCATTTTCATCTTTTTTTTTTTCCACCACATTCATGTGAACAGTTACCACCTACACACTTAATTAGAAATGTAATGTTTATAGGCAATTTTATTGAGGCAATTTATTACATCACTGTGATCATTAATGTTTTTTGCTAAATACTGATATACTGATGAAATTCTCAGCAAACACTACTGATCAAGCATTAGTATTTGTCATCTTATTGCACCTTATATTAGTCTTAATTCACTTGAAAAAGGAGAGAGTACATTTTGAAATGTATATTTGCTACTGTTTGAAAGGTTTGATAATATGCAATGGACTAAAAACCATCCCCATCTTCCTCAATTTCATCCTCTTGCGTCTTGTGTTTATTCTTTCAATTAACTTGGTACTATGTACCCCAAACTGGCTTTCCACAATCTAAAACCAAAAATAATGCATGATTGTATGATAAACTGTAATCTGAGCAAGCTGAGTCAGTAGCGTATGGAAGCTCTGGAATGTCAATATTAAAATAAATCTATCAAATTGAATTTTAATTTGGTGGTATTCATTTTCACTAAATATTGCTAATGCCAAAAATAAAACTAGAACTACTTACTACACCGTCAAATAGTTTTCAGTGTTCTTGTGATATACCCCCACGTATACATATAAAATGTAATGTGAAGTCAAGCTTTTGTATTTTCAAGCTGTACTTCAAGATTAAAAATGCAGACTGGGCTTTTTATTCATCATTGTCAGGAGTTTAGCTAACATGAAATAAAAATAAAATGGCAGCTTGGTGGTTGTATTTGAATAATGCATGCTACAGGGCAAGAGGTATAGACAATGGATGGATGCTACAAGGCTTGTTTTTATCATCTGTCAAAGTCACCCATCACAATCCAAGGGGAGGACATAAGATCCAGTTGGCTGTCTCATAAACCCCTTCCCTAAGTAATGACTGTCCAATCGCAGCTTAGCAACATTACCTGGTCAAGGCAGCTCTGTCGAGCTTTGGATTTTTCACATGGATGTATTAAGCGGGCTGGATACAGGGCAGCCTCTCGGCTTTGCAAGCAATTTGTACCAGTGTACAAATGCAGTACTGCATGTTTCCCAATTATATCAGTTAGTCTGCAACGTCAAAGCCTTTTCTCTTGTAAAAGTGAAACATATTGTCTGAAAATACAAAAAGTAAAAGCATAAAGTAGCAGTAACATACTCTATATTACTATTATATCTGATGTTTTAGGATTAATATCACATTAATGTGAAAATTGCATTTTACTGCTGTTAAGAGTGTGCCATCTTTAACTACTTCATGTACTCTCGGGTAATTTAATCTACAACAATGCATCATATTCTATAAGAACATCATACGTTTGTAGCATTGCTAATTTGTAAAGTAGCTAAAGTTGTCAGACATATATAGTGGTGTAAAAAGTACATTTCCATCTGAGATGTAGTGGAGTAAAAGTATAAAGCTGCATGAAATGCAAATACTCTAGTAGGGTACAAATACCTAAACTATGTACCTAAGTACAGTGCCTTAGTAAAAGTAGTTAGTAACATTCCACCACTGCTTACACCCACAGTCTACTTCCTGAGAATCAGACAACAGATAGTCTAATGCAGCATAAAGAAAGGTCTGACCTGTTTATAATGAAGATTTGAAGTGACAATTTGGAGAACGATCTTGGAAAATGACAATCTTTTTCATTGGGATTCTTGTAACATCTTAGCAACCCACAGGTAACTGGCAGGTAAAGCTTTCAAAATAAGAGTGCACTAACAAAATAAATATCAATGTGTTTTCTACATCTTTTCCATAAATCATGTGCATTAACTAGGAGCATACACAAAATATACATATAATATACATGTAAGTCATGCCGGTAATCGCCCAAAGTTTACAGCATTTGATAGATGCAAGAATAACTACTTGTAGTATATAAGAACATGGGTTCAGTTGAATTAAATATGTGAGTTAATGTCAGAGTTCGATCTCATTTTTTCAGACATACATTAAGAGCAAATGAGAGAGGAGAGACAGAGGAAAAGAGCATCCATTGGCAAGGAAGGCAGTAGACACATCTCCACTTGACTACTGTTGCCAGGTTACCAAAAACATTCAAAAAAGCAAGAGTTATTTTCAGACTAGCTAGAAGCAAAATAACCAATGTAACAGAAAGGGCAGACACAGGCAGCTGGTAAAATGTGACCATTTTTTTTTGTTATCATCACAAAATGCATTATTCACCAACTGCACCCAAAAGCTCCAGAGATTTGGCTCATGATGTAAGTGTGTTATGTTTGAGGAGAATTTCAGCATCCATGACAGTACGGATGACGAGCAACATTCTGAGTTAAAGGCAAATGACATTATTGCAGCCTTTTATATATTCTGTGATCACAAGTTGGGAGACGGTTGGACATGCTAATATTAAGAAAGTATAAACTTTAGCATGTTCACTATCTTAGGTAGCATGCTAACATTTCCTTATTAGCGCTAAACACATGGGGTCCATGTGTCATTAGTTTTAAGTCATAAACATAAGTATTGGACAAATCAATATTTTGACCTGGTGTTGTCGCTTGATGAAATGTCAGGATATCACTAAACTGACTACAATCTCTGGACCAAACGTCATGGCAATCCATCTAACAGTTGTTTCACTAAAAAAAAGCATTTTTTGGTCAGTGTGTTCATTTATATTTTGACAGTTTTCAGCATGATAGTATAACAAACAGAACAAGCCTTTAAAAACAATACATTTTAAATCTCTCTTTGGCTTACTCTCACAAAACCAAAATATAACTTATATTTATTTGTTTGGAATGAGTTCTCACATCCAAAAAAGTGCAAGCTTAGTTTTGATAAAATAATATTGGGGGTAGAAAAACATACTTGTCAAATGCTCCTGCTTGCTGCCCCTACTTAGTTTTATTGATAAAAACAGTGTGATGTTCTAACACAGCCGCATTACCACTTCTTTATGGAATGAATCAACCTCATATTCAGCCTAAATAGAGTGAATAGATGAGCAAGACACACCTCTATGTTTGATGACAATATAAATAAAGGTTACATAACACTTGTTTACCGCACTGAATTATATTTCTAGTGTCATTTTCTTGCCCTATATCCACGACGTGACCCTGTTTGCCACCATATTTCAATAGCAATTGTGTGATGTTTCTTTAAAAAATCTGTGGCAAAGGGATACAATGTTGATAGCCTACTGCAAGAGAGAAGAGTGATATAAGAATTTCTTGTGTGGACAATACCGTGCACAGCCTTGAGAGCTCATTTTCATAATCGTGTCTGGAGCGACATTCAAGCTTTATGTGAATGGTTCAAGCAGAAGCAGCAGAGGCACAAGAGGATAATATATGCATGTGTATGCATCTGCAGCCCTATAGGTATAATAACCTTACAGCTACTGTATACACCATCTGAGCCATTTCTGTAAATCAGATAACCAAATAGTGGTGATAGAAACATTAATTCTGCAAGTTACTAATTGACATTTTTGATTTAATCTCTTTAGCAGATAAAGCAGCACACCTCATGAGTATTGTCACTGCGTTATTAAAGCAACGGTTGGTAGCACTGAGAAGAGAGTGGCCTCAGAATCTGAAAGAGACCAACTTCCAGGTTCCACCCCCTCCCTCTCCACTGCACTTCAGCTCTACCTCCAAACCACAGACTGTATAAAAGAAGTGGACGTAGCTTCTGGCTCTGAAAAGTGAAGCAGAACCAGTTTTAAACCAGCATTCTTTCTAATGGCCAGCAGATGGCGACTATGCTGGTTGCAAAAAGACTTCCGGCTGTATGTCTATAGATGAAAATGGCTCTCACTTGATTTATTATTATATTGATTTATTATTCAGTAAACACTTTCCTAATGAGTTAATTAATAGTCTCAGTTTCAAGTCTTCTTCAATACAGCATGATGTTCATTTAGTAAATTCTGGCCCAATTTAGAGAAAAATAGACCATAAAGCAGGATATGATTTAGGGCGGGACTACGTTGTGACTAACCAATCAGAGGCGGTCTTTGTGAAACGAAAGTCTATTCTACTTCCTGAAAAACCAAGATGGCGACTTCCGTAAAGCTGAACTCTAGGCTTCAAAACGGCGGTCCACAAACCAATGGGTGACGTCACGGTGACGTCACCTTTTATATAGTCTATGCCTTTTCATTAAGCTGAAAGGTGTTTGACATGTCGAGACAGTTATAGCTGTACTCTATATAGACTTAGTGGACAAAAAAGTATGAAACAATAACTTGATAAACAATTACTTACCTGTGACGTGGTCACATGGCCTAAATCATCCAATCAGAGCTTTCGCGCAATTTAAAGCAATAAGCTAATCCTTGTCATTTTGCGATGTAGACATTAATTAACGCCAGACTTTATCTCAAAAATGTGTTGCAAGCGAATATACTATTAGTACAGGCAGAATGACGACCACTATGAGTACAGGCGTGCAACACCTATCACTAAAATCGTTACTTTACCGCAAACAAGCTAGCAAACTGTAGGTCTGTTAAATGAATCTGCATTACTCAGGCTCACATTTACCAAAACAGTTCTAGCTAGTCTTCTTCTTTGAAGGCATTTCTTTGGTAAACAGAAAAATATTACTCAAAGCACTTTAGATGAGGCTTAACATCACCGTTGTGTCGCTTGTTCAAGTTTCTTTTCGGGTTTGCCATCGGCTCATTACAGCTACAGCTACAACAGCAGCTCTCACTAGCAGTCCGTTAGCAGTAGGTGTTGTGCGCGCCTTGACCTCCGGGGGGCAGTGTTGACCTCCTCACGGCTCAGAGAGACTCGCTGCTACATTTTCCACATTTTCTCAGCCAAAGAGCTCAGTTTTTGCAAAGATGTGGGTCTTATGCCCATTGCCGTATATGGGATCCCTCTGCTCCTGCACCTGTCAAACAACTCTACATCCAACGTGCCTGAAATATTAACTTGTTGAAATAATCAGTAAGACATCCCTGTTTTTCATCTGTGTTTACTGGTGTGTTGCAAGGATTTGCATTAGCTTAAGCTCACAACAATTCTGATTTCATACACTGCGGAGGAGGAACATTGTCTTGTGACATCATGTGAGATCCAGCAAAATGGGCTGAATTTGTGGGTGATGCAAACAGCGAGTGCTTTAAACAGTAATGCTGCTTTTTTTTGTGATGGGTGAATAGTCTTACATGGCTCATGTCATTGTTAATGTGTGATTAGAGGTTCTTAGACCATCAGACAGTGTCTAATTAAAAAAAAGGGATAATTGACATTTACAATTTTCAGATAACTTTGCTGCTGTGACATTTTTAGTCACGTATTACTTGATAAACAAAGGACCACATATATACGTTTTCCCCCTTTTTTGCTTGTGCTCCTGTATTTGGTCACAAGAGGGTGCTATAGCTCCAGTTGTAGATGGCTCCATGAAAGGTATTGAAACATTTCACTGCAATGCTGAGCTACAGAAACTGGCAATAAACATCAAATGTAGGATTTTCCCCAGTTGGATTGTTGTTCTTAATATTATACTAAACATGCCTATTTAAACAATTTTTTGTCTTATTCCCACTTATATTGTTATTTTATGCCCACTCGTCTACATATCTGTGATGCATCAGGGCCTCAGCATTTGGCCTACAATCAACATCTATGCCACAAAGGAAATGAGTTTTTAGCCAAGGACACTGTATCCTCTGAAAATGTCATAACTGGCTTCTGAGGAGAAACACATGGTGGAGATTGGTTAATAATTCAGGTCGTAGAAAGTGTTCCTGAGGAAAAAAGGCTGACGTGTCACAGTGCCACTCTAGTTTGATCCTGCAGGAGTAATAACCTTTTCGCAAGTGGGTGAAACAGGTATGTGAATATTTATTCTATCATGTATTAAAAAGGTGATGAACATGCTTACTTGAAACATAGCAAAAATGTAGCAACAGATAAGACAAACTCCCTTTATTTCTGCTTCAAAGGCAAATAGGTAGTCACAGTCGTAATGTGAACAAAAACTGCAGACAGAAAGCAGTAAGGTATAGACTCTTACTCTGTTACTCAACCTATGCAGTTTGGATGCTAGGGTTGTTGTTTTTTTATTTCACTTTTGGTGATACAATCTTCCTTACTGCCAAGCATAAGAGTTATACTGTGGTTGAAAAGTGTCGTACTTCCCACAGTAACCTGCTCCATTCCTGGAATCAAAATCCTGTGATGGAGTGTAGGCTTTGACTCTCTGGGAGGAAAAAAAAAAAAAAAAAAGATTAAAGACACTGTAAAATCTTGAGTGAAAATGTCAAACTGCAAGGTAGCTCTGAAGGACCGTATTGAGGCTTTGGAAGGCAGCGAAGGTGCAAAAATCCAAGGTATTTGTAAAATAAACCTAACTAGAAACAGGCCTAAACCGTCACAGATGTTGCTTCACTTTACAAATACAGATCAGTGCTTCTCTGGACCGTCAGTTTTGTTGTTCCACACAGACACTGCTTTCAAGATTTTCATTTGCATCAATAAAAATAGAAGTAAATGAGTGCTTGGTAGAAAAGCAGCTCACACGTCCTCAGACTGAGGCAACAGATGAGCTTCATCTCCTCATCAGTTTTGGAAGGAGTCCCAACACCGTCACCACAACCCGCCGAGCCCCTGCAGCGGGCAGGTGTTGTGAATTCTTTGCTGCACGGTCCATCAAACTCCTGTGTAAGAGGTGACTCTGGGACATTGTGTTCCATCTGCTTATAATAGTTTTCAGTGTCAAAAAGGTGTGGTCCAACTAGGCTGGGGACCATGTTCACAACCAGAGTCAGCAAGCACAAGTTAAGCTCGCGATATCCTCACAGAGCTCAGTGGCCATCACAGCTTTCCTGTGGAGGGAAAAACAGAGCTGTACTGTACAAGTAGAAAAGGATATTTAGTGATTTAGTGATCTATAGTCTTCTATAGCCTCTCTAAATACATTAAAGACATCAGACGCTGTCATTCGCCACGTTAATGTTAATATCCGAGGTTAAACTAGCTTGGTTCTTGACCACTGAATCACTGCACGCATGTCAGATTGAAGCGCAGTGGTCATTCAGTCTGAATGTCAGGCTAAAGTTAAACTACTTTACTAGCTTTGCATGTATTTTGCTTTTGTTTTCTGGTCACACTTGATGCATGCATGTAGTACACCAGCACTCAAACTGGAAAAAAAAAAAAAGAGATTAGAGATGTCAATCTTAAAACTTTTATGCATCTTTATCCAAACCTGTAAAGCTACAGGCACAGGTGGATATATAAAGCAAACATAAAGACATAAAGTTCCCTTTAATGTGACAGTCAGAAAGGCCGCCGGTGCCCATTATGAACTAAATAGAAAAAAACGTGTAGAAACAGGAGAAAGAACTGTGATGTAGTTGTGAACTCAAATCTACTGCGTACTAATAGATCCCATTACTTGCTTCCAACAAGTTCAGTTTAGAGAAAAATGTTTTTGGAGGAATCCTCTAGTGACCCATAAAAAAGGAACACGTAAGGGTTTTCTTATTTCCTACACAATTAGACTAGCTGAGTGTGGTTAGTAGATCACATGGATCAGAAGATGTAGTTAAGTGTAACGTAGTTAAGTAAAGCATTGCAGGAACAGCTAGTAGTAGCATTTTAGTTAAGTCCCAGATCACCGTTTGCCATTCAGACTGTAGATTAAAAGATCATTCATTTGGCTTTAGCTTTGTGTCCCCATTTATTTGTCAATCCCCCAAAAAATCTGGACTTGGCACTGGAAAAAAAAAAAACTCAAACTGGTATAGAGAGGACAAAGCACTTGGCCAAAGCCAAACATACGGCGCATGATGTAAGTTGACGCAGACGACTGCACAGTACACACCCACATGCAAGAACGCCGACCTACCCAGGCCTTTTCCCATCTTTTTAGCAGTTGTTCATGCTCAGTGAGCGCACCCCTCCATTGGTTCAAATCCCTGGATGGAATGCTTTCCTCATCTGTCAAATAACAACAGCTTTTATGGATAGAAACCAATACAAATGGCCATCTCTAATAATACACAATGGCAGTTGCATTTCTGTCAACCAATCGCAGGCACTCAAATACATCCACCAGGTCCAGATACCTCCAATGGTGAGGCGGAGGTCGACCTCAGACATGTCATTTCCTGTGCTGGCCTCAGCGACACAGTGGTAACGGGCGTCCTTGATCAGCGGCCCCTCTTTGAGCCAGCTGCTCACTAGTACCTCCCTCTGACCCAGCGGCCGGCGGTACTCCATTATGGGGGTGTCCAGACTGTGCCCGTTTATTAGCCAGTGAATGTGGACATCACTGGGACCTGAGGGACAGAATTGGACTTCATGTTTGACCACCTGATGGTCACTGGTCAGGGACACTGACACGTCACTTGCATGTTCTGTACATGAAATGGGAATAATTGCCTTTGGTGGACCCATGTGTTTACCAGATCACCAATATTAAACATTTTTCTAACAATTTATAATTTTCAGTAGTGCTTTTTGCCACTGTCCTCATTATTGAGTCCGCATTGTTAGAAAATATGAGCGACGACTTAAGTAAAAAACATAAGAAAACAAACCAGGGTTGAGAACATTTGACAAGATTTATTCAGCCTCCCTACCAAGAGCAATAGTCCCAAAATTTCCCCTAGATTTATGTACATCTTCAAAGGTATTTTCCCATATATACACATGTATTTACACTTGTTTACAGGCACAAAAAAAAATCCAGGTTTAGTGTTGAGATGTAAGACATTTGAGCATACTATGATTTGTTCTGAGGAAAGATTCTCAACACCCTGGATAAAGAGGATCCACTTCTGAAGTTTACAGGCTTCCTGCTCTAACACAATATACAAAAAAAGTGTACCTTTCATTCTCATAGATTTGAGAACTGCGAGACAACCAGATCATCGATGAGTTTGAATGTTTAATATTGAATTCCAGTTTTGTCTTTTTACCATTCACTCATTAAACATTCTACGACACACCTAAAAATCGAGAAAAATAGTTCTCCACGAGTCAGACAAAAAAAAAAAAATGGGCAGGCTTGTTTTAAACAAATCCAGAAACAAACACACACACACACACACACACACATTCCAGGTTAGTTTACGTTTGAGAAATGGTAACATGCCGGTAGTAGAAAGGAGAGGGAATGAGTGAAAATGAATGGCACAGAGAAAAGGGGGGGGGGGGGGGTTTAGAGAGCAATAGATTTCCAAACCGACTGTTAGCCGAGTCATTGTCGCAGGCACCACTCACCCAAGGCCAGGCAGAAGAGCAGGAAGGCCTCCTGGGCGTGAACCCCCCAGGCCTGGTCCTTCAACAGGGGAGGCAACAGTCTAACCTCTGCCTCCCGGGCCTCCACACTGTGGGGCTTGGTGGAGGAGGAGGAAGAGGATGTGGTGGAAGAAGAGGAGGAAGAGGAGGAGGAAGGGAGGGCAGAGGGAGCGCTACTTCCAGAGGAGGACAGGGAAGATGAGGTGTCGACAGGAGAGGAGGCTGTGAGGGAGGGAGTGATGGGAAAAAGAGAGTATTGAGGAAAATAGGAAATCTAAGCAAGCGGTGACATGCAACACAGAAAGAAGGGAGACTAATAAATGAGGGCTAGGATCTTAAAACCAAATCTGCTGCAATAAATTAAGTTTAAAAAAAAAAGATCACAACTACTTATACAATAGACAAAATGATATTACCACAAATGTGACGCATCTTAAATAATAATTCTCTGAAAATGTTCTAAAACTGAAGGCTTCATTAAAAATAATTATAAAAAAATATCTTCAGATTGTTTCCAGGGTTTTTTTTTTTTTAGAAAAAGAATAAGTGATGGTTGATATCAAGCATCATGTCATACAGAGCATATTTAACAGTTATTAACAGACCACTTAAGGGAGGAGGACTAGTAAAGGTTAATACACAGGACCTTCAAAAAGTGTATCCATGTAGGAATGTCGACTTCACAAGGAGCAAAAAAAAAAAAGACAACAGAAAATCAATATTGTCACCCAAGACATTTCTACACAACGTGGTGGTTTGATTTATTCCAGCATTTTTCTATTACGCAAGTCGTCACCTGTCCACTTGTTCTCTTTTCCTGACCTTCAAACCTACACTGCCACCTCACCCAGTGAGATTAGGGCCCACATACCAGGTGCTGCAGATGGCAAGACAGTACAACAAAGCCAGGCTATAATGTACTGCGCAAATCTTCCCTGAGAAATTACTGTAATGTTGAAGCATTTACCCAAGTCCAATAGCCTACATATTGCTTCAACAAAAAAAAAAAAAAAAAAAGAAAGAAAAACGCAAAAGCTTTGAGAGATCATTTTCCCCCCAAGCTGTACAAAAAATGACTCCAATTTGGAAAACATCAGGGTAACTTACCAATTTGGTAAACAATGTTTCCAATTTGGAATTTAACAAATAGCTTTTCTTGCTGGACTAAGCTGAGAGGGTGCAGCTTCTGTGACTACAGCTGATTTGCTTCCATCATAAGTCCTAAACCAGACTGCAGGAGTTAAATCTCTACATGCAAGTGGGACACCTGACTTAAGCCTTACAATGGTTAAACTTCATGTGATGCTGTACACTTGACACCACTTGGACTTTTAAGTTGTGGGAAGTACAGCAAGAGAATGACCCCCCCTATAAAATAGTTTGTATGTCGAGAGGACCAAAAGCAGAGCAGAGGCTTCTGACTAGCAGTAAGGTTCATCTGCATCTGCAAACTGGATGGGCTGAGATTCACAGTCCACATCAAAGGGTTTCTCCTGGGAGGGGCTGTCGCCTCTGAAGCCGTGAGAGGGGATCTGACCATTGCCACACTCCGGCTCAGTCTCGTACCCAGTGTCACGGAGCGCCCGGAGGTTCTGAGTGGTTTGGCTGCCGTTCTGCGTCGGTTGCTCAGTCATGTTAATTTTGTCAGTTGCAGACGTTTCCATTAGACCTGCTTCACAGGCCCGATACTCAGGCTGATGGGCGCTCTTGTGACTGCCCAACAGAGCCGCTCGCAGCCGCAGGCAGGGAGCTGGAAGATACTGCATGTAGCAGTTGTACGCCAGTGCAGCCAGGAAGAGGAGGAAAAACAGGAGGAAGAGAAAGAGGAGGGCGGTGCTGTTGTTGTGCTGTAAATACTCAGCCGCCGGGTCCTGGCTGTCTGGGCGGGGGGCGCTGGAGCTCGGGGGAAGATGCTGCTTTGGCTGGAACTTGATTGTGCTGCTGGGGGGCGGGGTTAGTGATGAGTCAGTTTGGGGTGGGGAGGTGAATTGGACTGTGGCTGTGAAGCTGGGGGGGGCAAGGGCCGAAGTTAGCGGGGCTCTGTCTGTCTTACCATTACCTTCAGCTGCACGTGTGCTAGATGACTCCTGGCTGAGGGTGGTGGTCACGTGCCCTGCCTGGTGGGGGGGTCTGGGCGGCAGATCCAGAGTCAGGACGTATGCAGCCAGGAGGCGGCTGAAGTTCTTCCCGGCAGCGGGGGCCCATTCCACTGACCAGCACTCGTAGTGACCTTGATCCTCTGGAGCCACGCTGTAAATAAGGAGACCATGTTCGCCTATGAGGTGGAAGCGAGAGGCCTCGGTGAGAACCGAGCCGTTGGATTTCCACATCACCTGGGCTAGGTTGGAGTGTACCAGGCACGGCAGCTCAGCAGAGCTCCCAGGTTTCACTGTCACACTCTGGTGGTCCTTCAGAGACCGACCTGACACTGCGAGGCACAACAGAAAGAAAACCTATGGTCAGTTAAATACTGACTTAGTGTGATCTGCTTTAAACAGACATCAGTGGACAATCACACTGCATGACTTGCCTTTGGGTTTGGTTATGCTAAGGTATTATGATAATAAGTATCCAGGATGATATTTATAACAATGTAACATTCATAGATCACTTGGCTTGATTAACGTTTTTATATAGTGGAAGGCTTTATTACGGTGCAAAAACATTTTGTGTTAGGAAGCCACTTTTTACTCTTTCATTATCCACATCATAAAACGTTCAGGTATGTGAGCATGTTGCAGCCTACCTGAAGGACACTTGTCTGCGTCACCTTTCAGACTCTGGATTAGCCTCCTGAAAAAGAAAAACAAGACAACATTTTTAAGACAAAGTGAAATGCACACACAGTCTGAAATGAAAGAAAAATCTAGTCTGGGACAGTAAAGCAGGTTAAACTGGGTGGAGTATCGGTAAAGATGTTGTACAATGGTAGTTTTGCTTTTCTTACCGAGTGTAACAATGCATGAGCGGAGTACCGGTATGTAGAGAAAAGATGGATTGATAGGGAGTGAATGTTACAAGTCTAGCGTGCTGATGCGTTACCTGAGCTGCTGGCTGGGAGTATCAAAGATGTTAACACAGGCAGCAGTGTGAGGGTCCCAGGCGCAGTATGGGTCTCGAGCCAGGAGACAGTCATCGCAGGACAGATACCTGCTACAGAAGGCTGTGGGTGACTGGACTACACCCGAGTCTGAGCCAGCATACAGTGATCGCGTCTGTGGAAGCACAAACTTGTTCACGTAAATATGCCAGAGAAAGAGAGCACAAACTCACACGTTAAATACACCTTATTGATTATTTTGGAATTTTACCAGGTTCAAATGCCAAAAAGATGAACCCTTCACCACACACACGAAACAGGTCTACATCCATTCCATTATCTGTATTGCTTAGGGTTGCCGAGTCTACAAATCAGTCTCATCTGATTTACAGAAATACCGGTTTTGCTGCTATAGTAGAAAACCAACACAAACACACTGCCTGTGTAGGTGTGTATTTGTTAAGGTTAAAACACCAGTTACTAGCCATTACAGTAAAGTCACTGACCTCAGAGGACAACAGCAGATTCTTGATGGACTCAGAGTTCTTCAGGAGCTCAATTTCCTCCACCATGTGCACTTCTCCATCAATAACTACTGATTTGTGCAGGACCCCCTTATCTAAAGACGAGAGTGGTGAAATGTCAATCATTCAGTTAGGGTTGAAGAAAGAAATTAGCTTCTTTAAGACAAAATTGCAACGTGGGCTGTGCTGAATGATCGGTACACCCAACCAATCGAGGTGTAGTTCAATTGATGGTATCGTCTGCATTTCAAAAGTTTGAGATCTATAAACACCACCTACGTTATGATGAGGCCTCTCCTTTGAGTGGATGTACATAGTACTTGTACTATGTTTCGATTTTTTTTCGATCGTTTCAATTTCACATTCATATTCAGTTTCCTATTGAGTCCTTACCTGTGCCAGTGAAGATTACGTCATAAATGTTCCTATCAAGTGCACGGACCCTCTCCACAACAATCTGAGTGTAGTTGACATCTTTGGTGATGAGACGAGGCCCGTTGCCGATGGGCAGGACGGGATCCTCCAGCAGGGGGTGGTCCTTAACAAACTGGAGGGTCTTGTCTGGCAGCTGGAGAGAGCTGCTGATGTTCTGCTGTCGCATCAGGTTGTTAATACACTGGAGGAGGAAAAGGGCAGACAGGACAAATGAGAGTGTGTCCATATCCATTGTATGTGCGGTATAACACCCCATAAGACATGTTATTCTGTCTGCATTCTAATTATCAAACAAGACATTCCCTCACCCTGGATGACAAAGTTTGCACCAAACTGAGCTCAGTCTTAATTATTCCAGCTGTGCCAAAGATACTTACTGCTCCAGGACGTGGAGAAGGAGTTATGCCATTGTACCGGACCCACTTGGTGTGGGACTGCTCCACTGTAGCCTTCTGCATGTACTTGCCCTTGGAGAAGACCTCTTCCACAGCAGTCATGTTGTAAGCACACACTGCCGACAGGCCTACATTGCCCCTGTGGGACGAGGATGTTGGAGTCGGGACAGAAAAAGGGGAGGAGAGAGAAGTGAATTTAAGGACCTGCAGTATATCAGATTATTAGATTATGGAATAGAATAGAATAGTTCCTTTATTGATCCTTCACAGGAGATTATTTTGTCACGGCACCAGTACAGACAGACAACAAACAGCCACCCCAATACAACCAACACTTAAGGCACAAAAACAATAGTAAAAAAAGGAAACATTATATGAAAATATAAAATATGTACAATCTAAAATAATATCCCACTCCCCCCCCAATTTTCTGACCCCTACTGCTGTCCTACTCAGGATATTCAAACGACTGACCACTGGGATGTGAAAGCCCCGTAGATGACCGTGTCCCTCCAGTCTGCTCCCTTCAGGATGAAGACATCATGCACAACATTGAAAACAAAGTTGAGCTCGGGCATGGAGCACACCAGCTTGGCTTTCAGGAAGGACGTCCATTTCTTCTGCAGAGTGCGCTGCCCCCCGAGGTCACCCTGGGGAAAGGAGGTTTGTTTTCAGCACGTTGGGCGGTGAGAGAAGAAGCAGAGGACAGAGGTGGCAGGAAAAAGATGAGAAGAGGAAGACAAACTGCAGCTTTAAGAGTGTGTGCAAGGGTTTAATTTCCACTGGGGGTGTCCAACAGTGGTCCACATAAGAGGATGATTCTTAACAAAAAATGGTTTATACACTCATCTCAGCACACAGTTATTACCATTCACTCCAGGCAATAAGTTTAACTAGCAACAGCGAGTACTTGGGGTTGATTAGTGAGGAGAAATGGGAGCTGGGCACTTGTGTGTGCATGATGCAACAAATAACACTGCTTTAATAACCGACTAGTTGTAGTCGATTTGTGCAATATGAGGTCAGGTTAGATCAATACAAACGATGCAAGATTAATGGAAGGAGGGAGAAAGACGTACATGAGGACCACAGGAACATAAGGCCTAAAGAGGGATGCTGCTGGTATGTGCAGATGGCAAATGACGTGTGCTGACCTTACAGACGCGCGCCACCCTGGGGATGAGCAGCTTGCCAAAGAATTCATACTCCACCGACACCTCAGTGAAGAAATAGTATATTTTATCGTCCTCGCCATCTCCTCTGTTTCTCCCATCCCTGATCACGTCGGCAAAAACAAAACTGGGCTCTGCAAGGACAGCAGGGAGAGGAGAGAAGGGATTAGTTCAACAGAGAATGGGAAAGAAAGGCTGGGATGATTGATCTGCTATTGACAAAGCCTCTTTGTATGTAAAAACATCCTCTTCTGACAAGCTAACAATCTTTAAATTAAAGATGTTCACTTGTCATGTATTGTCCCAACTCACCATTGAGCCACGACGTGGAGTACTCAGTCCTCAGCAGGGACTGGGATGGAGAATATCTGGATATAATCGGTTCACTGCCTAAGAAGTTATAAGCTGTCCCTGAGTACAGCTCTCCATCTGATAGAAAAGCAGGAAATATAACAAAAAAGCAATTTATTGTCCAGCAAGTCAATTCTGCCTTGCTGCCCTTCAAAAAAATAAAAATAAAAAGATCATTGGGGATTATTATGCATTTTACTGCAGGGCTAACAACAGAAAGAGCTCTTTGTGAAATGACATAAAACTGGCCTCCACTCACCAACCATGACAGTAGTAAAGCTTTGTGAGGGGTCAAAGGAGCACTTTCCCCTGCCGTCTTCAGGTCGACCATCCAACGAGAAGTCTGCAAGGTTCTGAAAGAGGAGATTTGATTTCAGATAATAGGCAAGGCCGAGCGCATGTTTATTTGTGCAGTGTAGTGTTCCCAGTGTGAGGAGGGACTGAGCATTAACCTACCAAGTAGTCGCACTGAGGTTGAAAGGCGTGTGTGCCACAGACGTACAGCCGCTCATCGTCTACGACTTGAAGCACCCGAATGTAGTTTAGACAGTCCCTCTGGAGAGAAAGAGGCAATAAACTAATGAAACTATACTATATATTTCTATTGTAGACTCTTTAACACCACAAAGTGATTCTGGCACCATACAGATTAAACAACATTAACGTATTAATTATTAACTAACCTCTTTTGATTTGCCTTTAAGTGTGCACATCATCATGGGGCTTTCTGCAACTGTCCACTGAACCTAAAAATAGTTCATAGAAGAAAATCAAATCATCAGAAAATTTTACAAGTATTTATTTTTTTCTCCTGTCGTCCCAGATCTCCAGCATTTTCCTACCTTGTTGTGTCTGACTGTCACATTCTTCTTGCTGAGCTCAAAGATGGCCTCCCTGGCTCCAACATACAGTGCGTCCTTTTTCTCGCTCAGCAGCAGCGTGGAGTAGTTGAAGATGTTGGGCTCCGAAAACTCCATCAGATCTAAATCTGAGCACGAAACCGTTGGATCACATTACAACAGCATCCAAAACGGCCATACACTACACATGATTAAATTCCCCAATATTGTTGTAGAGTAAAACAAGCTGCTGTAATCCATAGTTTTATATTAGCAAAGGATCAAATGTGTCAAAGGGCCGCTTGTTGTGACAATCGCAGATTATTTTCACCAAACCCTCCAGTGCCCTTAGGCTCTATATAGGATTTTAATTTCTTTTAGCTCATTATTTTAGGTTTACGGGGTGCAACTGTCTCGCTGTGTTGTCTCACTCTCACTGCTCTCATCAGTGTCATTTCCAGTCAAGGCAGACAGCCGTTTTCAGGGAAGGAAATGCTCTGATAAATGCACTGCACCCTACCTGCTCCGCACCAATCAGCAGAGTGTCAAAGTTAGCAACTAGCTGGTAAATATCGTGGGGTTGGCTATTATTCTCAGGAGATGGTGGAGACCAAAACAGAGCTAAACGGAGACGTGAACATTGCACCTCCATTAATCAGGTGGCCGGAAACATTAAAGCCGTTCTATTGCTCCACGTGTGTTAGGTTGGTAAACAGGCCAAAGAAAAGCAGTTAATGCAGATTTAGTTTGCCTTGTGTTCATCAGGAGTAAACAACTAGATATCAACAATGTCAACAAAGGGGGCCGATGTAATCTGGGAATAAGGCCACCAAAACACAACTTTGATTACTGTAGAGCCTGCACCCAGACACATGCTTCTGCCTTTCTAGGTGAGACGCATTAAGGTTGTGTTAGGCGCATCTCTCATTATACAGTGCGTTGTGATTGATGGCAAACCTAGTGGAGATTTCGTGTCTAGCTGGCTTTGGTTGTGCCAGGTGCAAGTGGGTTCGGGTTGCAGGTGCCTGAACATAAACACCACAATGATGAAAGCAAATACCCTCAGTGACTGACTGAAGCAGTGACTGTGCCACAGTGAGTGGAGGAACTTGACTTTGTTAAAGGGTGAGCTGTACCGGTTCTCACAGAGCGACTGAGTTACTGGAGCTATTTATGTAAACGTCAGCGTGTAAACAGAACGTCCGCCTGACAGGAAGTACTCACACTTGAGAGCCTGTGGTGAGACTGAGGGCAGTCCCTTGAGAGACACGAAAGAAAACAGCTGTCGCCAAACTATCTACTGTGAACCTTGAGAAAGACAGTTTTGATATGTTTTGAAGATCTATTCATACATTTTGATAGCTCTGTTCTCCATGCATTGCCAGTAATTTAACTGAACATTACATAAGCTCATATATATCAGCTCAGACTAAAAAATTATGACTCCCATACTGAGCTTCTTTCAACTTGGTTTCAATTTAAATCAGCGGAAGGGCTTCAAAAGGACATTTACTAGATATTTTACAGATTTACTGTAAAAAGGACACAGAAGTACAGGGATGTTGCTCACAAAAGCCTTTAATAGTGACTAATATATTAAATATTTGATTACTTGATACATTTAGAATTCTATTGATTAGAGAACTTATAACAAGCACCAATTTGAATTTACTAGAACTAAAGTGCATGTCTCTATTGCTCTACTGTATCTTATCTATTACTAACATACTATTCATTATCAGCAAATGTGTGACTGCTCAAACAACCAATCATTAAATCACTCTGAAAAATTACATGTATATAATGTTTTCCGCATTAAGCCTTACCTTGGTGTCTCCAGGAGGTTCGAGGCACAGCGTGGGGTCCATGGGTGGAGACCTCAAGGAGCAGCCCCAGAAACACTCCCAGCACTCCAAAACCCATATTAGACTCTGATAACTTCGGAACTGTGAAGTTTCCTCTGCAACACATAAGCAAAGCGACCTGACTCACCAAAAGAAAAGTGTAACGAGGATGCAGAAATGAACGAGTTCCTCATAGACTGATTTTATCAACGCAGCACAGACAGCAAAAAGGAGACCTGCATCAAATCCACTTCCCTCATTCTGAAAGCTGGCAGGGCTGATTCATCCTCTTTGATTCATCCTCATCGCTTAGGAAGCTCAGAGAGCACATCAACATGCATTTGAATAAAATCAGGGAAAGACATTTTGGACAGAAACTGCACAATAAAAAAAAAAAAAGCCTCTCAGTAAAAGCATGTGTAAAATGTATGTTTTCACATGTGAGATGCTGATTTTTGACATTTTATAGACTAAATAATTATCAATTAAGCAAGAAAGCAATCTGAAGACTAATTGCTGAAAGTAATCGTTAGTTGCAGCCCTATATGACGCTTAGGTATGTTATTGTGAAATATCAGAAAAAACTAAAGCTCACATGATGTAGTCATGTGAGTTTTTGACCACACATGAACTGTAAACACCTCTATGTATACCTTGTTCATTAACTTTGTTTTTATTTGGCTTTTTTAGTTCTCTTGCTTCATTTGTATTGGCTTTTAAGCAAACTGTGCACACAGTCAGTCGGGCTCTGCAAGAGTCACCTATAAACTACTGCTACTTCTGTCCTTTCTCCTTCATATTCATGGTAGTACCACTCTGCATTTGCAAATTCACACTTTCATGCCAAGTGACATCTAAATGCTATCTTGTAAATGACTGGTTGAAACCATTTTAGAAATGTGGGGCTGAATAACGAATCAGGAAAACAGATGGATGTGGAGAGTTCCATGTGACTGAGGAATAAGGGGGGGGGGGGGGGGCAGTGAGGAGGAAAGAGAGGGAGGGTTGCAGCACATGATGAGGTCCTGAACTAATATGACTAACGGCGGAAGAAAAACACCCACTTGTTTGTAACAAAGACAAAAACTACACTCACACACAGCTGGCCTGACATTCAATTAATAAGTGTGTTTAAACTCCGCAGTTAATGTGGTGTGTGTGTGTGTTACGCCCATTGTACGACACCTCATTTTATCGTTGGTATATGTGTTGTGCAACAACTTAACTCCTCAGGCTTAAGAAAATCCCCTTTTGTTGAAAACTTATCTCGACTAATGTCGAGACAGAGTGAAAGGTGTGACTGCCGCAGATGACGACGACAGAATTCCTGGCAGCTATCACCAATTTGTGGAGCGTTGTGATCTTTCTGCCTTTTAACAGCTGTACCCTGGTACATTCACTTCAGGATGTGCCTGATAAGGACTCCATTAGCCTGCTCTGTGCCATTTGAACAAGCGTTTAACTTGTCCCGGCCCACCTCAGGAGGTTGATCATATTCAATGAAGTTATCATCAGTGAATAGCTTTTGTGTTTGGCGTTCAGCTTTAAAGCGCAAGACACTTGATTTGATCAACCAGAAGATATCAGAATCATTCACAATCAATTTCAAGTTGAATTTTATATTTTTTTTTAGGTCAACAGAAAAGCTGGGGGGAAAAAGCTCTCGCTTTAAAGCTTAAGTAAAATATTAAAACAAATCTCTAAATCTGTTCTCAATCCTGCTTGTAATGCAATGTTTGCCAAATTTACTGCGGTGCAGGGTTCATGCAAAATAATCTTGGTCAGTTTTCATGACTGTCAACCAAGCTCACTCTGACATGGGCGGAAGACTGATTACCTTTTATTATTCTATATTACTCTGTAAATATTATCAACACTGAAATGGTCTTACCTCACTAAGTGATTAACTGACATAATTCAATTGTAAGGCTTGAGTGCTTCCTGTCTCTTGATCCAATCAAGTGAAAAGGAGCAATGTGGGAGATGTCAGCACAAACCTAGCTTTGTACTCTGGCTTTTCTCTCTTTTAAACACAGATGAAGTTGGCTTTTACAAAACTGCAGATGACTCTGGATCGCTGATGCAGCCCTGTGTAATTGCTGAAGGCCATTGTTGTTGTAATAGGCAGGATGCAGGTGGATCTAGCTTGTCAGGCGATGAGGTGCAGTTCTCTTTTCTGAGAAAGTAAAGCGATCTGACACAAAGCAGGTTATTCTGGTTCTCCACAGCATGCTCAAAAGAAACTGAGGTACCTGCAGCACACCTTCGCAAAATGGGTGGGCCGGTCACAAGAAGGAGGGGATAAAAGGATATCGGATGTCTTGTAAGATGAGGATTGAGATAATAAAACTTTGCTCTCACAGGAAGCAACAAGCAGTCTCACTACGTCCCTGTAATATGGATTTAATTAGCATTTAAGTTACTGAAAAGAACTGTGTTCCCGAAAAAGTTCAAATCAAGAGGCTGAAGGAAGACCTAATGAATATAAATGACATACAAGGTACTATAAGTATTTTTACTACTTTAGTGGGTCATTTGTCCTGATTTTCAATTTCTTGATCAAAATTACAGAGCAACTGATTGGGTCATAGGCCAAATGAATCATTGTCAACCATTTTTAATGACCTATTAGCACCATTGTGGCTCATTCCAATCAAATATAGGTTAGTAATCAGTTACACAGCTGAGGGGGAGATCTATCAAGAGGCACAGTGTGTATACACAATCAATGAGGGTCACCACAGCCAGAGAAAAAGGGAGAGAACAATAATTGATTATTGATGTGCTTGTAAATAATAACAAATGGCCCTGGAGGTATGACCTTCCTGATACTGGGGGATTGTTTTTTCTTTGTTTGTGAGGATTTCCACCGGCTAAATCTGGCAAAGATGGAATTCCATCCCGGCTTCAGCCCTAGCCATGGACTCCACTCTGCTAGAGAGGGGTCAACTACACAAGGACCTATTGTTTACTGAAGATGAGGGTAGCCTCCACTCCACTCCACCCCCATTCACATCCACATCATCACTGCACAGTATACAACAATGAACAGAGAGACACAGAAAGAAGGGAGAGAGGCCAGAGAACGAAGGAGAAAGAAAGGCATCACTTCTCCCTCTCATCCAGTTCTTTTACAGTCGTGCCAATCTAAATGCCAGGACAGCTTAGCCATGAGCCAGGCCAGTGCTTTCAAAGATCACACAAGCCCATGAGATCTGGATCTGGATGCATCCTGTAAAGATGCTCCATATACTGTCTGATGATGGCAGCAGAAACTGTCATTGTCAAACAGAGACAGACAGAAAGTGACGCAAGCACAGTGTGAATATATGAGATAACAATACTGAACCCATGATGAAAACCCCCAGACAGACAAAATGTCTCTCAGTTTTTGCCTTTTGAAAAATCCTTTAGTAGCTCACTGCCTAAATAATAGCCTGAAACTAGACTCATCCCTCCACCCGTGCCCTCCTGACGCCTTTTATCAATGTCACCACCGAGTCCCATTTAGGACAACGCTTTAAAAACGGCTTCAAACCTCTTTTGAGTCAGTGTTACAGTAGCAGAAAGAGCACACTGGCAGCTACCCTATGCTGCTGAGAGATTTAGAGGAGTGGCCATACTGGCCTGGGATATTTAAGACGGTTACCATGCTGGCAGGTCTCTTTGAGCCCTTTGTGTTCCCCTCTCAGCTCCTTTGGCTGGGCAGGGAGGTTGACACCTGCTTGGGGGCCTTGGGGTTCCCAGCACTGTGCTGCTAACTGGGCACAGACATTGGCAGGCTGCCCACTGAGGACAGGGGACTGAGAGGGGGAAACTGGAGCGCTGCCTATCTGTGCACTGGCACTTTGAGTGTGTTAGGGAGTATGGAATAGAAAAAAAAAAAGTCTATTTTATTTGGAAAGTGCTTTTATGCCTTTATGCAACACATGCAAACCATTCAGGGCATGCCAGCCATGTCATTTTGATTGAGGCCGGTCATCATAATAAATGCCTGTATAGCCAGATTTAACTGGGTGGGGTGTTTGCAGCAGCTATATACTTTTTGCTTATTGTTTTTCACATCAGAACACATTCTTAGCTAATTAAGCATGACCACAATGCTGAATTACCAAGGCAGACTATAACAACTACACTCTTCCCTAATAAGTCATTTCTGTCAAAAATATGTTGTAACAAATTGGAAAAACCAAAGGAAAAACCACCTCAACAGCAAAAATCCACGTCTTGTTCATTACCGTAAATGAAGAGGCCCTGGTGGAAAATAAACAAGTGGATTTTCTGGAAAGTTCTGAAAATAATCAGTAACACTCAAGGAACTGATCAGCAGACGTGGCAGGGTCTGCCATGAACGCACATTGGACTGACTGCTCTCCTCTGCTTGTTCGACGTGGTTTTATATATCCTACCCGATTGTTCCCTCCTTCAACAAAATTTCCATTATTTCTCCCCCCTCCATCATTGAAGTAAACATAAGACTTGAGTAAAGTCAGCCAGGTCCTAACGCACCACAACTAATGATGAATTTAGATCAAGTAACTGATAGTTAGGCTGAATGTTGAATGAAGCGCACAGGTGGACTATAAATTCAGTAATTCCGCTGTCATTTGATTGTTTGTGATGATTAACATCTGTTAATATATTAGGAGAAAAAGGTCTAATAAGGAAAAAGTTTAAATGGACTGATGCTGTATCTAAACCAACCCTATCCGTCTCAAAAGGAATCACATTCCCTGATGAAATGGTGGGATGATTCGTCACGTAAGACCACATAGTGCCTTCACCACTTGCCACTTCATTTCCAATGCAGAGTGCAGAAAAGAAGCTCCACTTCCTGTGAGTATGGTGAGGATACACAGTGTGATGGAGGGTGATGTGAGGGAGTTAGACATTCAGTGCCTGCCAACAACTCCAACCACTCACTTCTTTTTTTGCTCACTGGCTCCCTTTTCCATGTACTCACACATCATCAGCATCAGTGCACAGAGATGCTCTTCTTCCTTTTGCTGCAGCACACCAAGAGGCTGCTATTAATTTCTTTTTTTCTGCCCAGTCTGTTGCTATAATACCTATGGGCCTAACCACGCAAAAACAAACTGTGTAATGGGAAATATTCTTTCCACAAACGGACCTACTTAAAGCGCTTCTGCTTTTGGCAGTTTAGTATGACTTTTTAATGCTATGCACTAACTTTGCTCCACGTAGCTCGTTTCCTTTTAGTGAAATTAACTTCTGCTGTTGTGAAATTGTATTGCGTTATACTGACAGGTGTTTCTATTATTTTGCCCACCCTAAATAACAAATGTCTCAGTTCAACATCAGCACAAAATGCATACACCAAGTTGAATCTCTAAAAGCAGTTTAACCCAAAACTGAACATTATAACCCTCATGAAGGTGGGACAGATGGAATTAGACTGTAGAGCTTTAGCTAAAAGTACATGATAAACTGGCAGCTGAGAGCATACACCACATTTTCTTAGTACGACTGTTAACTTAATCAACAGCACCATCTGTACAGCACCCACCCAGCTGTGGGAATGGTGATAACAGCATGGGTAGCTTATGCTGACCGGAGTACTTTTATGCAGATTGTCATACATTATCATACAGATTGACGTCATAACGGGTGGTAACACAACTGTCAGCAGATATGGATGCATAATTTAGCCAAACGTTAATTCACACATATCTAAATCAAGCCTTAGACTAACTTTGAGCACTTTTTGGGGCAAGTTAATGTTACTACAATCATTCAGAGCTTCTGGATTAGCCACTTAACCGAACCACAGAAAATGAATCCCACCGATTTTGGCTAGTTAACCCTTTAAGCAATTCTTTATTCGCTGGCTCCAGCTTCTCAAATGTAAATATTTCTTGGTTTTCTCAGCCTTCTATGACAGTACACGTTTCACTGTTCGTTGTCCTTTAAAATAAGATATTTTAAAAACATCCCCATGGTCTCTAGCATCCCCCTAAGTCAGTAATCATATGAATAAACCTTCTTTAGAGTATACATCTGTAGGTTTGTTTTGCAGACGCAATAAAGGAGCATCACTGTCGATGAGTCGATTGGCGCTTCTTACTACAACAGCACAATGCTCTTATATTCTCCAGGGGTATTGTGGTTTATTTGGAGCCAAGTCTGTATGATAAAGTGAGCGAGCGGAAGAGCTTGAAGCAAAATACTGAAGCCACGGCGGATGACACACTGATGGGGACAGATGTCTGTTCCAATGTCATTTGCAGATTAATGGAGTTTGGTTATAGATGTGACAGGGACTCGAGCACATTCACATGTGTACACGATAACGCCAACTGTGGGCATCAAATCCCTCTTACAAGACCAGACAGGGACCAAGAGCCCGGCTTAAAATACTGCCAGCTGCATAACAGTTTTGGGTTGCGTTTCCCCACAGGCTTATGAACTGTTTTTGACATTTCGAGTGTAGACAATCATGGGTTCTGTCAGTATGCTAATCTGATTGTCAAGTCTGTCTCCAGTTTTTGTACCACTCATGAGCAACACCTTAAGAGAGTCATCAAAATCAATGCTGCAGAAGCAGAGGTATCATCTTATTTAGATCACACCTTCTTCCCTGTCAAAACTTGGCACCTACTTAACCCATAATGCAAATTGAGCGCAGACTGTTGGAGATTCAGGCGTGTAGCCGTTAATGTAGCCAGTAGCGTCCAGCAGAAACAAGGAGCAGGTACAGAGGTCTGGTAACCTCACTTCTTGCTACATCTTTTTACTCTAGTTTTTTCCCCCAGCCCCACCGATGTCGCCTCAAGTTATGTCACTTGAGGCAATTTAATCAGACTTCCTGTATCTCCCTCTGGAGCCACGAAGGGCTTTACACAACTTTTCACACGTGCCGTACAAGTTCCTCCCAGGACCTTGAAAACAGATGTTGCGATGATGCGTAAGTCAATGTCAAAGTCAAACCTTACTGTCAAGAACAGTCTTGCTCGTATTGTCTTGTTTCTCAAATTGTCTGGATAAATCAGCATACAACAGTTAATCTCGCAGCTCTTGTCCAGGTCCAAACAATCTGGAATTTACTGCAGAAAGGCATCAGCATTCAGTTGTGAAGTGCAAACTCACCGTGTCTAAGCCGCATCATGTTAACCTAAAGTCATCAGAAAACCAGAGAACAGCTGTGGGAACTCTGCGGCACAGCCGGCTATTGGTCATATGGAGAAAATCATCTAAAAACTGCAACAGATGATGCAGCAGCATCGTACATCATCCATGGTGAGCTCACTGGATGACAGATGGGGAGGAAAAGTTTTAAAAAGCGAGATCAAGGATTAACAGCATGATCTCCGACATTCACATCATTAATTCACATTTACATTTGTGGCTTAATGATGACAAGGAGCGCACAATGCTAATTTCTGAGCCTGGAAACTGGTTCAGAAAATAAAGTAGAATTCAAATGTAGGTTTTAAAAAAAAAAAAAAATCAATGACAGCCCTAATGTCTAAATTGAGGAAAAGAGCTTGTGTGAGGGCAACACTATACAGGGGATGTTAAATGGGAACCCTCCTATATAATCACTAGTTGTAGGGCCCCTGCTGAGCTAGCATGTCGACCTAAAGTGGCCACAGCAAAGGCAAATGAGGGGTCAGGTCCAGTAAAGGGTATATTTAGTCTGCCGATGGCAAGCTTTTTAAAAACAACACGCCCTTTCCCTGAGTCACATGGCTCTGGAAGATCTGAAAAACGTCCCTATAAACACACAGGCAAGTGAGGTAAACTAGAGGAACAAGGACTGCTGTGTGGTGTTCCCCATCCAAGTGCCGAATATGCCTCTGTAGTCAAACATGAAAACATAATCACCATGCGCTTTTTCTTTTAATTAAAAGGAGAAAATAAGTGGAGGAGTTTTACTATTGACATCTGCAACGGCAAAAATAACAATAAAGGCACATCTGAAAATTGCCTTTCAGATCATCATCCCAAGAAGTTTTTAGACAGCAACATAAGAAGTTCTCCCTTCCAAAACTAGGCTGAGCTGCTGCAAACGCATAGGTGATACTGCTCTTCAGATATGGCATTAAAAACTTTTGTCGTGTATCTTGGGGTTGAATGCTGGTACACCATATAGGCCGGGGGTCACATGGAAGCCGCAGCTCACAGAAAAGCCATAAACCTTTCACTTGATGTAGTTTCCTTGAGGCTACTGTGATGCCAGCCAGGCCTTGGGGCGTATAATGTGGGACTATTTTGGGAAGCTGCGAAAGCCCAGCTGAAGGTCTTGTGGTCCCGAGCAGAAGGCCTTGTGGTCCCAAGATGGTGAATGGTTGTCACATTGGCTGTGTTTTTTTTTTTTTAAATAGCAATAACCAAGGGCAGGTGACTTCAACTCCCAGAGTGGAAGAAATCTCTAGGTCTGGGTTTTGAATCAGCTGACGTGGAATAGAAATATCTAAATATAATTGCCCTTAGTTATTGTAAACATTTGACTGATTTGTGATGCACTGGTGAAGGAAATCGATGAGATGAATACAGAAACAAAAGTAAACCCTTTCAGATTACAGTTTTCCCACCAGTCAGGGGACTTTTGAGGGGGCTGTAAACATCATTAAAAACCCTGCTATATTTTGTCCTCTCCTTTCTGCCTTTCAGAAGGACTCCTTTCTCTCCTGCTTTTCTCTCAGTACAGTCTTCAGCAGGCACTGATTTCATGGTGGTAATTTTGGCCAGCAGAGACAAAAACCTCCTTTGGAGTGCTGTGTGAAAACTCGCCCCCATCATCCACAGGCTGCCAAAACAACAGTGTGTCCTCCTGAACTTGGCACACCAGGAGATAAAACACTAATTTCACCGTTTCCATCGGAGCACACACAGAGGCAAACAACACAAAGCCAAGCCCAAAACATTCATCACACGGCTTGCTTGTGATCTTGCGGGCTGATTTAGGGCACACCTCCGTCATCGTGGTAATGAAAATAGATGAAGGCATTTAAGAAAATTAGGTCGCTTAAAACTCAAGCAGCTGAATAAGCAAAATAGGAATTTATCAAAAAGTAATTGAAGAAAAGGCATCACTTCTTTAAATACTGATCCCAGGGAAACAGCTGTCGGCATCAGTTTTCCCTTTGCCGACTCCTCCTTTGGTTACTGTTGCTTTGCGTGTCAGTCATTCAGTTTGAGAACACAGCACATATGCATCTGACAGTAACAGTGGCAGATTTACCACTCAGTGTTTGGAAACATGTCCTCAATTTCACACAGAAACAAACAAAAACAGGCTTCTCATTTCTAGCCAGCTATACAGGTGACGATTTTATAGTGTGTATAGTGTATATATTTATATACAGTATTATAAATAAAGTGTAATTAAAGTGGTATTTTGTTCTTACATAACCTTACTGCTGCAGTAGAAAAACATATTTGGACAACAGAGGTTAGATTTCTGCTTCACTGTTCACATTTTCAAACAATACACTTATGAAAGAGATAAGACTTTGGAGGGTGAGGGTTAACTGATTTGGGATACTTTATAAGAAAAGTAATGTTATCTTTAATGTGTGATTTAGTCACTCCTCCAAACCACATGTATGCATGTGTAGCTCCTGGACAAAGCTTTTTTTTTTTTTTTTTTTAAGTAATCTGTAACCTTGCATTATAGTGCAGTAAACTAGCGCTCCTTGGTGTGATGTAATGTTATTACTTTGCTTCGTCACTTTCAATTCTGCACTTATGTTTTTGGTTTTGAAAAGGCAATAAAAATGCCACACTCCAAATGTTTGAGTTTAGGGCCTTATTCATACTGCTTCAGCATTTGGGGAAACTCAAAGCTTGCCAGCACTTCTTTGCCTTGTTCCAGGTCTGGACAATCACTTTTGGGGAGAAGTTTAGCAAACAGTCGGTCAGTCCTATGTTTTTATTCTATAAAGTCCTTTGTTTTTACCTGACTGGACTTTGGAAGTTGTGCACACAGCAAAGAGGCTATCCCTGTTGCGCTGGCCTACGAGGCTAAAAAACAAACATCAGCTCACCTCAGTTTGCTTCCAAGCAGATATAAAACAACAGAATCACAACTTAAAGAGAAGAGGGAAATCAAATCGAAGGCAAATAACAAAATGATTGGTAATAAAGAAAAGCATCATCGCACCACAGACACCAAAGCAAAGCGGAGCCAAATCAAAGCTGGATTGCCCAGGTGTGGTCATGCAGGGGGGATAAAAAAAAAGAAGAGGGAAAAAAAAGAGGAGCAAAGCCCTCAGGTGGTTACAGGAGAGGGGTGTTGGTGAAGCATGCAGCATTCGTGTTGAAGCATGCGGGCCCACAAGCAGCTCAGTGTCGGTCTGAACAGCAAAAAGGGGGAGGGAGGGAGAGGAGTAGAGTTTCTGACCTGTGACTCCTTACAAGATGCGACGCTCTTCCTCCGGAGAGAATTATAAAATCCTCAAGCTAGGGAGGGGGGGGGGAGAGGACAGAAAGATCAGACAAGACATTTATGTAGTGTGTGTGTGTGTGTGTGTCTACAAGAGGCAGTTTGTGTGTGTGTGTGTTGAGTGTGTGTTTATGTGGTTAGTCGTCTCGACCATTGTTAGACAGATGATGAATCAATGAAAACACACATACAATTACATAACATTTACAAAAACTTATCGGAATAACATCTATTTATGTATTCAAACATACACACAAGTGAGATAAATGAGCATTCTGGGAAGGACAAAACAATTATATAATGACTTAAATATCCACTGACTACTAAGCTGGTGATATCACATGTTGTCTGTCAGGATACTGAGCTACCTTTTTATAACCAAGGACAAATGAATGTTGTCCAGCCAGATGATAAACATTATCTTGTGTGAATACCATTAGAGGAACCCGAGTTCTGTGGCCTCGCACCATTTTCTAGCCCGTCTTAGATACATGAGCAGTCACGTATATGTGGAACAACCAGATGTAAAAGTAAAAGCACTCTCCCTTCAACATTGTTGAGTTGTATCTGCTCTATGTGGGCTAATCCCACGAGGTCAGCCACAGCCAAGCCTTAAAATCTGCACTATTTTTATTCTGAGAATGGGTTGCTCAATTTATTAGATTACCAATTTGATAGAGGAATGCAGAAAAACTTTCCCTTAAGCATTGCCTAAAAACTTAATAATCGAAAGATTTAAAGTCTCAGTTTATGTATGACAAAGAAAAGCATCAAATACTCATATTTGGCAAGAAATAACTTGCAAATGTTTGGTATTTCTGCCAATGATGGCACTATAAAGTTAGTATAATTCATCATGAGGGGAGCATGAATATTATGTCGATCCATGTTTCACAGTTTATCGCTGGACTCAAGCCTGCCCGATTCAAAACGCAAAAAAACAAAGCAAATACAGAAAATCTGTTTAAACTTTGGCAGAACATTGTTTTCATGTAGGACCTCATTGCTAACGAAAAGATGCTGATTAAGAAAAATAGGTCTTCGGGGCCAAACAAATGTACAGTGTCAGCACTGGAGCTGTGCATCACTAATGAATCATAACGAGAACAAAGACTTAAAAGGAATCATTTGCATCAGGAGAAACAGAACAGTCAGTTGGAAAATTCTTTTGCTTTTCATTTCAGTGCATGAAAACAAGATTTTATAAGTCAAAGGGAGGGAAATTAGAAATCTTCTTATTGCCATCGTGACAGATGGTTGGGCCTCTATTCACAACACTTTCCAGTCTGTTCCCTTAGACTGCTTCCCTGAGCAAAATGAAAACCTTTACAACAAGGCTGAATACATTCTCCCTGCACAAGTACACACGCTTTATTCCCACACCCAACCTCTATCCAACTCTGTTTGAGTGAAAAAACATGGGCTAACATATTTACTTTGCCTTCACTATAGCTCAGTTTGTGACTCAAGTTCAACGTCTATGAGAACTTCTATGAGAATCAATGCTAAATTACCTCTACATCCTAAAAATTCAATATCTCTTTGAATAAATATGGATAAATGAAATGTCAGTGCAATCCTAATATAACCATCAGAGTGGATGTTGCAGGCAAAAACAAAACCTGTCCCAGAACAAGGAGACAAATCTTCCAGACAACTGAATTCAGGTCACCCAAATCAACCCAAACATGCAGAATCATTAGCATTTGCTTGGTGGGGTAAGCTAGTGTAATGCAGGCCCCCTGCTCTACTGTATAAAAGAATAATCAGATTATGTTAAGCAGAGTTGATACAAACCAGACTACAAATGTGGACAGTTCACCTACTCTGGGTCATATTGAGACAAAAATACGCTTTAAATGTGCATGAACATTAACTGTATGTTACCATCTTTCCTGGGCTTTCACATTCACTGGACTGTGACCTGTAATGAGTTGGTCGTCCATATTTATTCATACTAAGATTGCTTATTTCATTTCTGTCATCACAAATAGATTTCTGCAGACTTTAAATAACAGCATATCATTTCAGATCTTTTTCATGGTCACTATCGGTTTCCCCACAAAGGATGGTCAATCTTATAGATGAAGGTCAAGAGCCATGTTTGATATCAATGGTCTGATATTTTGCAAAATGCACTTTTGAATGTCTTTTCAACATAATTGTGTATCCCCAGTGTGCCAAACTATGATAAAAGACCATCCTCTCTCCATTTATCGATCTTGTGACCTCCTCTGGCCCTTCAGCAAGCCGACTGTCCCCACCCTCTAAATATCTCCTGAATCCACCTCGCTGTCCGACATTGTTTTTTCCTCGCCGACACCAGCTTTTGGTAACACAAAGATGTCCAATGTGAGAGCAAAGCAAACAAACTGTTCTGTTCTTTTAAAACAGAGCATGTAGACAAAGGCTGACAACAGCTGCAGCAATAACATGAAAACCTTTTCTAGTAGGATCTCCTAATACGAGTATGAACTTGAAAATAAGCAGAGATCTTTAAGACAGTGCAGTCCTTCAATATGCACAGCGCATCACCTTGTGTTTTTCCATCCTCCATCAGACTTGCCTTCTCATGTCACTTCTTCACTCAGAAACACACACAAAGGAAAAAAAAAAAAAACAACCACGCATGCAAGCAAGCACAAATACACGACACAACGAGTTCCTGGCTCTCGCCCTCCTCTGACAGCATCAATGGACCACTGGGAGAAGATGACAGTTGTGGAAGATTGATGAGCCGTAGGCCAAAGGGTGCATCCCCCTCAACATCCTTAGGAAGCACTTTGACTTGGCTTCTCTCTGCTCCCACAAAAACCCTGTGACAGCTGATACAGATTTTTTTACTATGCACCCACGAATCCCAATGACACCAATGACACCATGCCTTCAAATGTCTCAATTCAGGACGTCCTGAGTGGTTGTCGAGCCTGGGTGCGAGCCCAGTGGTGACCCAAACCACGCCCTTGGTGACACCGCGGCCTTGAGAGGTGACAGAGAGGAAGTGGAGATGTCACGGGTCTGGGTGTTTGTAATTGATGAGTGGACTTGAATGAGGACCTGGTAAAGCTGGCCTTTTAAAGGCTCTTCAAGGCAGAACAAATTTATTAATAGGCCCCACTTCAGAAACCTAACCTATGGTAAACATACTGACAGGATGGTCTATTGAGCCAACTCCTCTGTGACACCGGATTTTACCAAGAGCTGATGAAAGGTCCCCGCTCAAGCTTTTGTCAGTATTTTATGACCACCACAACTTTATTACTCTTGCCAGTACTTTGTGTCTTACAGCACTGTAGAATTAATTTTTTGAATACTTGAACCAAATCCTTATTATATAGGAAGTCTCCAGAAACACTGTCATGGTGCTAGGCATCTTATCATATCTGTAACAAATGTTGTGGCAAACCAGCAAATAGTTGGTGAGATATTTCAGTCTGGACCGAAAGTGGTGGTACAACTGACATTACCAGTAATTTTGGATCCTCGCTCCTCTGACACTGACATGGACACACACACATGTGGGACCTTGACAGATACAGACAAAGCAAAATATACTTTAGACTGGGAAAGGCCCCTCACCTCTAGGACAATGTGGTCATTCCAGTAAAAGCCCTCAACTCTATCTCACTCCACTACACACACACATACTCATCTGTGCAGCCATCCTTACTGTCCATCTATAAACATCCCAAGTCTCTGACAGGGCAGTCAGCGTGCACCACCACAGGTGGGGGAGGGAAGGAAAATGAGAAGGACAGAAGAAGAGAGAGAAAACAGGGTTTGCTATGAGAGAGGACATTCGAGCGTGCAAATTCATGCAGTGGTTGAAGAGAGAGGACAAAGAAGAAAGAGGAGAAATGTGTAGGAGGAGGATTGTCCTTATGGAAAACAAGAATGGAACCGTTGGATAAAGAAACATGATCAAGTATGGTTTGAGGGCTCAAGGAACAACAAATGTTTCCATCTTACTTTTACACCGAGACGTGTATTTCTGGCAAAATAACCTTTTGTTTTTATTATGTCAAGTGACATATTTTCATACGACTACATTATCTCTGCATTTATAGCGTCGCTTTTTTGTCCTGCCTCCATATATGATGCAATACAGCGAACCCTGGTGCAAATCATTTTGAAAGAAAAAAAACAAAACAAAAAAAACAGAACAACTAGGTGAAATTCCAGTTCATTCAAATCCTGGGTGGAGGGTGCATGGACTCTGTACTTTTGCACACAAAACATGCACACACATACACACACAAAGCAGTGTGCTGAAGAGGATTATGCAGGCTTGAATTTCAACAGAAAGAATCCCAGTCTACAAGCACTACGGAGCAAATCTGGCTTTAGAAACTTTCCTCATCGCGGAGCATCATGGTACAATAGGAGGCTGAACTTTAAGTCTTGCAATTGAAACGTTCATTTTTGAGGATGCAAGAGCCCATATGCAGATGTTTAATCAGCCTCTGAGTCAACAGCAGCATCTGGATTGAAAACACAGATGCAAAGCTCTTTTACTAAACAAAAGTAAATGTTGTGCACTTGGGGGTCTCATGGACTTTGTATTCACAGTTTCACAGATTCACAGAGTATTCAACTTGTTCTAGATGTGGTCAGCAGGCTAACATGTATCTGGGAATACAAATTGGAATGCACATATCTACAGGAATGTCCACAGATATCCTGCTAAGAGTAAATGTTTGCTCATGATTGAGCTAGAGAAAAAAAAAAGGGGGGGGGGGGATTTGTGTGCACGTTAGAGAGAAAATAAGTGGCTGTCTTCTTCTGCCTTTGTATGAATCTTAAGTAGTCCCATGTTGAGGGGGGCTTTGTTCGCCATCACTGTCGGGGGGCACGTCCTCCAACTTTTCCCCTCACTTCCTTTTGCCGCAACAATTATCATTCTTCCCAGATGAACAATCATCCTACAACATGGACTAGCATATAGCACACAATAAACTACCACCCTCCCCCCATTTTGCCCTTTTCTGGTTGCTCGGATACCTTTCATCCAATGGGACAGCTGGACAACAACATCATCACTCACTTAGGCTCTGCTGGACTGAAGTGAGGTGAAGGTTGGGAGTTTCTTATTAAAAAATACTGCTGCTGGTTATTTTCAAAATAAAAGTTTCCAAAAATCTCTCTCTCGTTTCCTTTTGTGCTACATCCAAAACACTTGTAAAAATCTTCTAGGCTTTAATGTCTGGCTCTGAAAAAACAGCAACGCATCCTTAAGGGAACGGATGAAGTGGTGCAACCTTCTAATTTGCAAGAGAAATTCCCCTCTGGGCAAATATAGTTTTATCTGGCTCTGCTACCCAACTAAATGCACAATGTTTTATACTGACATTATAGCGTGCTGGTGTGAACTATCCTGAGGCCCGTTTCATAGAAAGACTGAGTGACTCATCAGACCCCCCCCCCCTTCTCAAATGGGTCAACAGGTGCATTGGTATTAAAACACACTAAATAGCATCAACCACATTTCATCCACTACCTTGGAAAATTAACTGTATAAACCTCCTCCGTCTCTTCGGTGAGTTTTCCACAGGCTTTCATTATCACTACGATGCAAAAATTCTGAAAAAAAAAAAACCCAACTTTCTTCTGTTTTGTTGTGGCCTGAACTTTTTTTTTTTTTTAAACTGCCCTTTTCATTTTCTGTAACTCAATCACACAATAGGCCTGGCCTTGTTTGGCCTTCACCGTGTTTGCATCTATCCCTTTCAGCTGACTGGCCTGCACCACTTATTCCGCTTATTATGAACGCTGACAGCAGATTATTTTGCTTACTGCACCCAAATTCTCCATCCTCTATAGATAAAAATCCAACAAACACCGAAGCGAGAGACAAAGGCAAAGTTGACAAAAGAGACAAAAAAGAGAAAAGAGATAGGGAGCATAGAACGAGTCCAAAATGAAAAGGGGGAAGGGAAAAGATGAAGAGGGAACCGTAGAAAGGAAAAAAGGGGAGAATGCAGAGAAGGAGCGAAGGAAGAGGTAGTGAGGCAAAGGCTCCAAACCCTTTAAATGACTGTTTTGTCAGGGAAATAAAGAGCAACTAACAGCAGCAGCAACATACCAGCACAGTGAACGAGAATGCAAATCAGCCTTGATGCAAATGTCATACGTCTTCAGGGGCAAAACAGGCCGTCTTTATACCAACCCCCCAACACAACACGCTTCTCTCTGTGCTATCAGAACCCCCCGATTCTCCTCCAGTTCTGCACTGACACACACTCACACAAACACTTCCAGGAGACAATCTTGAGCAGAGCGAGAGAAAGTGTAACCACATGAGACAACATCTTACTTCACACTAAACAATAGGCCAGAGGACAGTGGACTCTTTGCACAAACACACTTTAGAAGAAGATAAACCACTTACTTGTCTGTCATGGCGTCGGCTAGCGAATACTGATTCATTAAAACTTATTTTCGGTTTTCTTCACACAGTTGGAAATGGTTGAGCGAGGAGTCCAGGGCAAATCACAACACCAGTCTACGAAAGAGAGAAAACCTGAGTAAATCTACAGCTACAGTGGGGAGACAAAACAACATAATAATACATAATCCGTGGATGGTCTTGATATTGTGTAATTATTTATACAGTTATTACACTTGTGCTGATATTCACTGTACAACATAATATACCATATATCACTTAACTGTGTTTATAATGGTGAATTAGTTAAGTTTAGTTAAGTTTAAGTCTTTTTATTGTTCCGCATTTATGTAGATCAAATAACTAGATGATTCAATGCGCTATGATCAGAAATAAACACTTTATGAAATAAAAAAAAAAGGTCTGAGCAAATCTCTTCTACTGCGATGGTGACTGCATGTCAATCAGTGAGGACAAAAACAACCCAGTGGCCAGCCAGGCCATCGTCCAGGCTCGGACCTACAGCTAACTTTTGCAGACATGCTTCACTTGCTCACAATTAGCCTAGCAAGGCCTGGTCTCTTCAACTTTCTGGGGGATACTGTTACCATAGTTACCGAGGCAGCCAACCAGCCAGCCAGCCAGCATAAATAGAGTGCACCAAGAAATCCTCCGGGTAGTGAGCAGACCGCATGAATCCAATCACAGATGAAGAATGCTTTGTGTGACTAAGGAACGCTGATGACAATTTTGGATGCAGTGCAGCCGGTGATCATCCAACATTAAACATGCATAGAAAAAACATATGAGGGTGTAACAAATGCTATAGTTAAAAAAAAATTATCTATAAGCACACCTTCAACAATGCATATTTGGTTAATGTGCATAAATAAGTAGATGTTTTGATGATTTTGGTTTTGAAATTTTAATGAGGCGGTGAGACAAGGCACATCCTGTGTCCTGCAGGCTGATGAGCAATCCCCAAAACCTGGCATTAGCCCTTCAGCTTATCTGCCTTTAAAAGATTACGACAGCAGCACATTAGAATCATAGATTAGAACCAGTTATGTGTTAAAACACTCCCATAACAGATTGTGACCTTCCAGAGTGGGATTTAGGGTCCATAAGCAGATATAGGTTAGATGCCCATCCACAGGCGGTCGAGTATACACCATAGACCTGAAGTAGGAAGTGATTTAAAAAAAAAATAAATCATAGGTTTTACTTTATTTCAGTTTCAATTGATTAACCAAAGGCAGCTTAGTGACTTTATCGCTGTCATCTACAAGTGGAGGGAGACAGGAGTGAAGGCAGAGTCTGACTCTGAACCCCACCCAGTCCTGTCAGCCCCAAATCCAGACTGACAGCCACCAGCCTTGGAGCCAGCCAGCGACAGGCTGTGTGAGACCATGGCTCAGCAGGCTCATGTGCCTCCTTTTCCCATGCTTTCCTCCTCGTCTCTCCTAAACTCTCAACTGAAGCACCAGTGCATTTGTTTACCTGTCAGTTGGTCTCTTTCATTTTCCTCCCTAATAGCTGCTAAATTAACTTGTGCCCATGCGTCTGTCTCCAGTGCAGAGGCAGGCATTAGCTGTATACACCCAAGTAATCTCCGGTAATCAATTTAGCTCCATTTCCTGGTCTCTCAGCCACTGTGTTTATGGGAAATGTTAAAAAAAAAATAATAATAACTCCAACATCACTGTCACCTTTAGAGAAATTTGAACAAAGTGGGGTGAAATTTGAAAAAAAGGCTACAGTGCACCACAATTTTGAAATGGATGAAATGTCACAGCGTTTCTCTCGAGAAGCCATTTCCAAATAACATTTCCTTACATTACTGAATTGTTGAAATAGTCCACAATGTGGCAATCCACCAGATAAAGTATGAGAGATTTATAGAAAAAATGTCCCATGCGCTCTGTTATGATGTGTGTAGTGCTTTCCTGCCAAGCGAGGAGTTCCTTAAGCAGAAACCCCAAATTAAACTCCTGCCTTCTCACGCAAACAGTGATACAGTGCCTGGATGCTCTCATTCAACACAACACTGAATGCAGTGTGCAAACTGTGCTGCAAGAAATTTGCAGCTTGTGGTTTAAGAAAGGTCATGTGAATGACAGTATCAGCGCATGGCTTCGATAGAGACAGCACTTGAAAAGCCACCATCTACCTGAGCCCAACGCTCACAAACAATGAAACCAAACTTTTTCTCTCCCTCACGTGTTTCATTGCCCTAATACAGAGAGCAACTTGTGGCGTGGAAAAGGAAAAATCTGAAAGATCCAAACTGCGAGGGAGACGTCTCTCAGGGGAGATTTATGAACAGCCAGCCAGAGAAAGACAAACTCTTAAAATATCTAAAGCCGAGCAGACACTGTGCAGGGTTATTGATATCGTACATTGTGTTGACTCACACTACACATTTTAAATTGGCCTATCTCTGCAGGCAGAACCTGTGACTTTTATGCTCCCACTGTATGAACCGTCTGATCTGCCATGACGTGGCTGATCTCACAGACCGCAACCACTCCCGGATGGTTATAACTACTGGCACTTACAACTAAGTTTATCAAATCAAAATGGCTGCATCCTCAGTGTTGACAAGAAGAGTAACGGGCAGCGTTACTTTGTGCAGTTCCATTATAAAAGGAAAGTAGGAAGAGAAAAAGGAGAAAGAAAAATGTGGAGCTGCAGATGCCAATATGGTCTCCGTCCTGCAGCAAAGTTCGTTTTTATACCACAGCAGTGGCAAGACTGCAGTTTTAGCCAAAACATGTAAAAAATATTACTCCAGTAAGACTGAAACAAGCTCGCTGCACTTTAGAACAGATATTTTTGGCAGCAACCATGAGAGAGACCAGACAGTGGAACTGCGAAAACTGCAAGACAGCTGCACCAAATTTTTAATACGTCAGTTTGTTGAGGCGATTGATAAGGCTTTGTGACATTCTTTAAATTGCACTTCAATCGACAGCCAGCCTGGAAAATACAGCCAAATTCTAAAATCAGTCAGGGGCAGCCAATTCAGGCCACGGCTGTCCAGTGTCTGTCCAGCTTAACCTCTACAAACAGCCGTGAAAATAATAAAAATATGGCCTTTTCCTTGTCTTGAAATATTTCAAATCTTTACTCATGCAGCCAAATTGAAGCAAAAAGCAGCTCATCTAAGAGGACTGCGTGGGTATTTCCTGGAATACGGCAGAACAAAGTCCAACTCACTGCATCATGAAAACACTGAATTATTTACCTCCCAGATGAGATTTGGGTAAAAATAGCACGCACCATACTCTCCTCTACCCAGTGTAAACACTGACCATATCTGATTGCTATTACAGAGGAAAAAAATGTGTTGACATTGTGAGAAGCCAGCAGATAAGGCACTCCGCACAAAGCTGTTTGCGATGTGAATCTTACCATAATCTGAGTGGGAAGATCCTGCAGGTTGACAGAGAAGAACGCTGAAAGGGAGACTCCTCCAACTCGGCTAGGTCACACTGTTATTACGGGGAAAGTCACAGCTGGTTTGCATGACAGATTAAAAAAAATAAATAAATTGAATATGATCATCCAGCACGACTGGTCTGTCACCTCCACCCTCCTCCTCCCCGGTCATGCTCCTTCTCTCTCTTACACTCCCTTCTTCGGTCTCCCTCTGCCTCTCTCTCTCTCGCTCTCTCTTGCACGATAAACACTAAAAAAAAAAAAAGAGCCCATGAAGCTGCAAAGGGTGGAGAGACAGTGCTTGCATTAAAGGCCTGTTTCACTAGCGCATGTCAGTGGCAGACTGTCTCCATCTGGGTGTGTAACAAAACAGTCAGGATTGCCTTTCCCCTGTCACAGCAGTCAAACGCTGCTTGCCAGTGGAGAGCGACAGCGCAGAGATCGCGCCTCTGGAAAGCGTCAATGCACACAATTGCCAAGGAGGGGGGAGGGGGAATTTGGGGTGCCGGGTGAGGAGAGTGAAGAGGGGGGAGGGGGCTGAGGTTAGGGTAGTGTGTTTGTGTGTGTGTGTGTGTGTGTGTCTGTCTGTCTGTGGGAGTGTGTCTATTGTTGTGGGGACGGCTTTTTCTCTCCCTTAAGGAGTGAATGGGGACTGCAGGTCCAGCTGCTGCACTCTCTCAGCGCTGTATTTAGCACTGAGATCTACACACTCAGTTTATTAGGTACACATTGCTGAAAGTAGTGCAGCGCAACACAGCAGTCCTGAAATAAACCTTACCCTCATTATAGTTTATAATGTTCAGGTTTTGTTCAAACTATCTGAGAACTACTTGAGGCTGTAGTTTGGGGTGCGGTTAAATTAAACTGAGGTGTTTCTAATATTATGTCCAACACATTTATATCAATGAGGGGAGAGCAAATAAAAGAAACACCTGTCTGTATACCCCTCTTGAAAAATCAGAACCATCACAATGAGAGAATCTATTACTAGACTGCATTAGTTTTACCTAGCTGTACCTAATTAAGTGGCAACACACACGCAGTTAAACTGTAAAGACAGTTTGCCTGCCCTATCCTCGGGCAATGAATCGCTGAGGTTGGGACTTATCACTAAGCAAACACTAAACAAAGTCAGTGACAACGAGTCGATTAAAGGAAAACGGATTAAAATCTGCTGACTGTGAATGAAGTTTGTCATGCAACATCTTCTCTATGCAAAACTATCACCTATAAACAAATTCTACGGAGCATTTGACCACCGAACCGCTTCATCGCAGACGAAAGCCGCACAAAGACAGAGCACCTTCTCCATTCAGCTGTGTCACACAGTGATATCCTCCACAGTGACAGAATGTACTGTATGTAGACTAGCTCCCCACTCCATTCCCTTCCAGCTCCCTGCTCTCAGCAACGCAACGATGGGAACCTTTTCAAAACACCAAGTAAGCTGTCAATAGCACTGCAACAACACATCAGCAAGCTTTCTGTACTCTCAGCATAAATCAGTCATTGCTATGGGTGCTGCATCTTGGGAATCTTCCCAGGTTTCCTGAACAGTTTGCATTCACGCAATTAATGTCAGCATTTCGATCAAAGCGACGACTGCTGTGCAAAGAAGCCTTGCAGGGTGTGGACTGTTCTTCACCTTTATCGGTACCTACCACGCAAAATCGAAGAAAAGCAGGAAAGCAAGCGTAGCGTCCATGTGTTTACCAATTTGAAACCACCGTTCAATCATGAGACAATTTTGCTGAGACATCTCTGGAATGCGGCAATGCATTATGCATGGCCGGTAACACACATAAAGTCTCTACACATGCCACTGTCTGCTGCTGATATGGAGCCAGATGCTTCACTCTTTGCCAATAGGAAATTATTCCAGCCTGGGGGTGTTGGGGCACTAGGGTGTGGCAGGGGGAGGTTTGTGTGTGTGTGTGTGTGTTTCAAAAGGAGGTGGGGGTTGCCCCAGATGTCTGTTCCATAGAGCCAGCACAGCACACCTCAACATCAGAGCAGCACAGACCCCTGACCTCTACCCTTTAACTCCCGCAGGACCAAAAACAATAAGACTACTGCAAATCATACATCAGAATCTCCAACCTTATTTCCTGAAACCGTGGCATCCAATAAGCTTTTATGTAAGGTCACATAAGATGTTGAATTTAAGCAAGAGAACCTTGTTTGCTGACTCGACTGCCAGGAGATTCCTGATGATTAGATTGCTAATGAGCGAGGGGGAACAATAAAAAAGGGTCGTATGCGTCTGTGTCAGAGACATGGCTCCTTTAACAGTGACCTCCACAGCAGGAGGCGGCGTGCTACTGCCCAGACCATTTGCAGGTATTCTAGCCTTTTCAAAAAGAGGAGCTGGCTGACGACCAAACCCAGCAGAGGGGGTGAGAGGAGATCCTCTGAAGGCTCATGAATGGTCACCCTCAAATCCATTAAGAGTTTATTCAATTACCTGACAGACACTCACTGTAGGCATGTGGAGAAACGTGACATCTCTTAAAACGGGGTCTCCTTTGAGGTGGCCAAATAATTGCATTTGGATCTCAAGAGTAACACGCACCAATGCAGCATGTGTGCTTAATGTGAGCTCCTATATGCAACGCTGAATAGGCTCCAAATAAGGACCAATTTCAATGCTCCCAACTTTACAAGGAGAGAAATTTGTCAGCCAGCCAGGGCTTGTTCTGAAACCCAAACAAGGCATCCAAGTAAATATCCCCTGACATCCAAAACAAGTGCCATTTCTGCACAAAGTTCAAGTTTAAAACAAAGCTCTCTTTCAGCCACGCACTGCCTGACTGAATTCCCATTTCCCACCCATTTTAAATTGATTATTGATGAAAAAAAGACTCTGAAGATGGGTTTGCGTGCACAAGTGTGGTTATCATCAACAGGGAAGAGCGTTCTGTGTAATTTAATTTTGCACATGGGAATCTTGTGCTTCCAATGAATGTGGGAAAAAGAGAAAAAGCAACTTAAAAATAGTTCAAACCCTTCACTAAAAGAATCGCATAAAGACACGCCTGTTAAAAATAGACTAATTGGCTTTCCTAAAATGAGAAGCCTGATGAGATCTCCAAGGATTTCTGCCTGTAAAAAGCAGGCAAAGGAAGGTAAGATGAACAAAAACACACACACAAAAAAAACCAAAAAAAAAACTACAGTAATCTGCAAGATTCTGAGCTGGATTAAGAAAGTTTGATTACATTCTCACTCCTACATATTTACTTTCACACAAAACAATAAACCTACCATACATATACCCTCCCATCCAAAGACACTTCAAAAAAACCTGCAAGACGCCATGTCAGCCTTACAATGCAAACACGTCCTCTAACCTGAGGCAAAGTCAGAGTGGCAGACAGAAATGCCTGAACCACCCAGTGGCACGCAGCCAGTGGTTTAATGATTTGTCTGCTGCTGGTGAATGATCGCACAGCAATATCCTGTTCTGGCTAGTTCTCCGGGTCCCCCCCACCCCACCCGAGGGTCCGGCTGACATGATTCTGGCTTGCCTGGGTGCCACTGGAGCGCCAGCCAGCCCCATCATATTGACAAGATCCGGGTGGCCGCCCACATGGCCAATATGACCCAGCCGAGGACCTGTGGAATCAAACTCGATGAGGCAGAAGAATCACTTATTGAGGCCGCGAGGGAAGGGATGTCACAACCCGTGCATTTTGGTGAAGAGGCGGGGTGGGCAATGTCACTAACGAAGCAGCGGAAAACAAATTTAGTAAACGCTGTCTTTAGGGAAACACTAAATGGCTGGCATGTCCAAAAATTCCTCAATGCTTATGCAATGTAAACTAAACCAGTACGTAATGTGAGGGGCGTTCCTTTACTCTTAAGTGACTCATGTGTTTCCTATGAGTCTATATGAAATATTAGACAGCATGTGGGACAGACACAACTTGTTCTGTCCACCAGGAACAGGGCTACAACCGACGATGATCATTACAATTGATGTGTAGATTATTTTCTTCTTTAAATCATTGAACTGTTAACACATATAAAAGTCAAAATAGAACCTCATAATTACCCAGGGCACTTTAACTGTCCAACCCACAGTCCAAACTTGCAAAATATTCAGTTTATTCCAATATAATTCCCACATTTGGAGCCATCTAAGGTTTGGCATTTTCGCTTGGAAAAACAACTGATTTAGAGTTGAAAGGATTCGTCAGTAACCAGAATTGAAGTCTAATTTGATTGAATATTTTCATCTTTTAAAGTCAATTTTCAAGAAATACAGACAAATATTTGATGGTTCTAGCTTCTCCGATGACCTCCAATAGGAGAATTTGCGCGAGCATCCTTTGGACTGCAGGTCAGACCAAAAAATAAATAAATAAATAAACTGGAAGTCATCAGTTTGTAGTCTGGGAAATCGCGATGACATTCTTCACTACTTTGTGATTTTTTTTTTTTTTTTTTAATAGACAAACAATTCATCTGCAGTTTACTTCACTGGGTACAGCAGCACAAATGTGGATCTTTTCTTGATTTCTTAGTCTTCTGTCATAGTAAATTGAATACTTGGAGGGGGTTGAACTGTTAGGTCATCTCTTAAGAAAAAATGCAATGGGCTCTTTTCTCTATTTCAAGAAGCAAACATTTCATTGCTCGACGAAGTGAATAACTGCTAGTTGCAGTTTGAGAGACTGGAATCATAAAACATCTGGCATTTATGCCATCTCTCCTTCGGTCCCTCAGAAGTCTGTACTTCATTCTAAGGTTGAAGAAGGCCAAGAGAAGGACCACGGTGATGACGCCGTCGTTTAAATTACACAGCACAGAGCCAAGAGAGTCACGCAGACGCACGGGACCTCAGTTAACCAGGCCAGAGGGCAAATAGCGAGACAGAAAGCAGCTCCATAACTTCTTATTACCCCCTCCGGTCCGTGCAGCTCCTCACCAGCTAAGGCTAGACATGCAGGCAGGTGAAAGGTTTATGAGCATCCAGTGAGGAGCCCCAGCTGCACTGGACTGCCCTCCTGCCTTGGCACAAGATGCCCTCCAGGCTAAGGAACAACAAAAACACATGATGAGAGACATCAGGGTGCATGCTGCAGCTCTTCCTGCAGTTTGCTGGCAACTGGGTGCTGCCATGCACACTGTGGAGATATGTGCTTCAGTGCTGTCAGTACAACTCTTTTGTTGGTGCACTCAAAGAGCACCCTTGATTTATGCATGCCAAGGGGAGAATCCCCTGAATGACCTCTGGGTGCCAGAATGGCATTTTCGAAGTGCAACCGGGGAGTTTACTCTTTAAAAAAAGATGAGCACGGCTGATGGACACTTAATATAATTCTCGGCTTATTTTGCGCTTCCAGGCCGGTGACAGCGACTGCGCGGACTCTCTGCGCAACAGTCGTCCGCTAAACATGTTTTTTTTTTTTTTTTTTTTGGTAATTCGGCTCTGAAAAAGCCACCGGAGGGTAATTCAAAAATGGTTTTAAGCGCCATCGAAACGCGGAACAAGTCCAAGAAGAGAACATTGCACAGCTGTGTTTTTCCTTCCTTTTGTGCCTCAGTGGGGGTTTCGGCTACGGTGCAACAAGTGCAGCTGAGCTTCAAGTCCGCGACAGCACGCATGGATCCGGCCAGCAGGACCAGGCTGGAATAACTGAGCCATTTGAAGCAGAAACGGTGCATTCAACGGCGGGATCGCGCTAAGAAAACTGTGCATCAAAGTGCGGAGGTTTGGTAAAACTCACCGTGGGGAACTTTTCCGTCTTTGCGCCGGTGTGTGCGGAGCTGAGCGTCGCTGGAGCGGCAGCGTGACAAAGTTTGGCTTAAAGCTCTCTCACTCACTCTCTCCCTCTCTCTCTCTCTCTCTCTCTCAGCTCAGCATGGCGGCCGGGGCCACAGTCTGGATTCAAACCTCTCCGGGCTGGGATATCAACAGACAGGGGGAGGTTGCAGGCTGCGGGGGGAGGAGGAGGAGGAAGAGGAGGAGGAGGAGGAGGTGGTGGTGGTGGTGGTGGAGTGAGGCCGAGGGACCCTTCCGGAGAAGTGCTCAGAATGTTCAACTAAAGCAAAAGTTGCAATGCATTTGTGGGGAAAAAATAAAAACAAAAACCCTGTCACAACGTCAGTCATGTCAGTATCAACAGTAAAAGTAGTCATCACACAGAATTTCAGAATCATCTATATAATAATGGGCGCTCTGATACACACACACACATGTATATATTCATATATAATAATCTATTATGTATATATTGTATTATTATCTGAATGTGCAAGTAATGAATGTAGAAAATAAACAATAGAAAGAAATAAAGCACAGTGGTCCACAGGCCAGGGTTTCTCTTTACACCACCCTTGAAAGTCAGTGTTGGAAAGTAATTAAGTTAGGAGAGAGTTAGAGAAAGTTAAGAGAACAACTTTATGTTATTTTATACCTATACTCCACTACATTTTGGAGGTACATTTATATCCCACTACATTTGTTTTATAGCTTTAGTTACTTCGTAGATTCTCATTATTAAAACCAAATATAACCAACCAATCATTTTTGATGCGTTCTTATAGATTATGCCACCCAGCAGTGTACAAAGTAGGTCAAATATGCATGACTGTAACAGTAAAAGTCTTCTCACAGTGTATTTCTACCATGTGGTATTGCTACTGTGACTTAAGCGTTAACAAGAACAAAAACATAGTTACTTACTTATTTTTATTTTATGAAGTTATTCAAAAATATATAAATGGAATAAAGGTGGACATTTCCTATCGGCCTACTGACACCCAGTTAAAGACAGTAACTAAGTTCAGTTGCTCAATTACTTCACATAGGTAACATTTTGAAGAGTTTCTCCTGCAACTAGAGTTACTGGTTACTTTGCAGATTAAAATTTCATCTAAAACATGTGATCAGATTATAAAGTAAGGCGCATTATTCTGGACAACTGCTGTACTTTTTTTTTTTTTTTTTTTTTACTTTATTAAGTTCTGAATGCATGACATTCACTTGTACTTGGAGTATTTTCATGTATTGTGGCATTGCTACTTTTACTCATGTAAAGGCCCTGAATACTTCTTCCACCGCTGCCGCAACCATAATAAATGTCTGGTGAAGAGTGCAAGTGCAGTGACTCCAATGCACACATTCAGTGTAGCCAGGATTTTAGAAATACTGAGGTCATGAGTTCAAATTGTCCTCTTGCAAAACCTCCAGACTTACCAGATTGCTGACTTACGTATTTATTCATTTTCTTAATCTCCAAACATTATTGTCAAAGTGTTGTTCCCAAAGCCTTCCCTATACTTTTTACAGGAATGTGACCTGGTGAAGAACATTAAATCCCTTTCCTTCAATGTCATTTTTGCTGTCTAAAACTAGTCACATTTCAAAATATCAAATCGGCCTTAAAAACCCATTTGTAATGATGTAATGTTAACTCCTTGTCACGTCATTAAACCCCACAAATTTACAGACTTATTGCCGAGGACATGACCTCAGTGTCCTCTGTGGTAGCTAGCCTCAACCCTAGTGAGGAATCAGATACCTTAAATCGTGGCTGAGGGGACACTGTAGGTGGGGCCAGTGGGTTTAAAAGGTCACTGTTGGAGGTCAAAGTTTATACAACATTTTCCTAAAGGAGAAGTGAATCAAAAACACAGTGGAGGAAAGACAGACTGACCCTTGTCTCATTGTGCAGGGCAGAGGAGGAGGGAGAGGGGCTTTCCATGGCACTGCAGGCCGAATACAATACCATCTTTGAGTGAAAGACAGATTGCTGCTGGTGGAAGATAGAACAGCGGCGCAGTCTACCTCTGTGGCTGCTTTGTGGGCTCAATGAATAACAAATGTGAAGAAATGTACCTGCCCAGTTGAGCTGCGATAAGTCTATAATATTCCTTTTACCTCAACAAGGAAGAATTAGGCCATATTCTTAAATATGCCAGTACTCCCAGGCATCATCAGCTACACTACAAATTGTTTATATTCATATCAGCCCCTGGTGATTTGAGAGCTTAAAGTTGAAGGCTGGCTGGAGTTAAAAGGGGACGGTAAGTGCTGCCTGAAATGAATACGAAAAGCAGCTGGGTTTATCTTCACTCACTCTGTGACATGTGCTGCTAAGAGAAAACAGGTGACAGAGGAATGTGTGCTGAAACCTAAACGTAATACTGAAGCTCAAATGATTTGTTACCACTTAGACAGATCTGCATTTTAGAGACAGATTTAATGTACATGACTGATTTCTCGATAATAACTCTCTCTTTAACTTGTTTTGTCTGTCCTCTTTTTCCTTAATCAATTTCTCTTGCATGGACACCCTGTGCATAAGAATGACATTTTAACACTTGAACTGTAGACGTTAAAAGAAGAGGGACAGATAGACACAGGGACACGACACCACACCGTGAAACATATTTGAATGCAGCTCTAGTCAAAATGAGGAGATAAATACCTGAAATGTAAATTTAAGACAGACAGAGAGTCAGAGGCACGTATACACACACACACACACACACACACACACACACACACACACACACACAATAGATGAGAAAGTTTTAGAGTTAGTTGTAGATTTCCAGTGCAAGTACATGATCTTCATGCCTGAGCTCTTCAGACACACCAGTTGGATATATTTAGCGTCCCTAGCTGGTGTATCCATGCTACAAGGCAGACCACAATTATTCACAACACTGGGAAGGCCAGCGCTGGTCAGAGATCAGTCAAGAGTAGAGAACGTGAGTGCGTCGACTGGTACGGGAAAGCATTGGCGCTGCAAGAGTCAGAGGTCAGGGCCACTCATATGAAAAGTACATGCAGTAAACACAGAAGTGTCACATGCAAAATCATCCTCTATGTGACTTTTAATTCAGGAGTCCTGCAAACCTCGAAAGCTCAGAGAGACCTAAAACTAGTGTGATCGGACGTTAACAAAAGTGTCTTCTCTATTTCTCACTATTGAATAAATGCAACAGACTGAAATGAATATGTTCACAAACTTACAGAAATGGAAATGTGTAGATGTGTGTCTTGCGCCTATGTTGAAGCCTTTTGCTGGCCTCTCCTCTCTGAAGTTTCCTCTCCGCTTGAGTAAATGCAAAAGCATTCTTGGCATATTTTCTATATTTAAGCTTAATGATTACCCCACATGTTTTCCTAAACCAATAATAGTGTGATGTATATCATCTCTGGTCAGCTTAGTTAATTAGTTCAGGATATAACATCATTACTTTACAATAAAGCCTTACAGGTTGCCTAACACCAGCGTGACGAAGCAGCACCATCTAGTGGCAAAATACCGAACATGTCATCCTTCTGCTTATTGAATTACCTTTGCGCGCACATGGCTGCATCTTGCGTGTGCACAGACCGGACAGGCGTCCTTAATTTGTTTAGTCTTAATAAATAATGTCTGAGTATACATTTTTAAATTGTGCATAGAGATGTTGCGAGTTCGTTCCAGAGGTAACCGTGGACTGTATGGAGGGAAAGTTGACTTGTTTTCACCGGAAATCCCGCCTCTCATCTCCAACAAATCAATCAACAGCGCCCCCTGGCGGGTGTTTAGGGCTCCAGCTTTACTGTTCTTCCTGTAGTGTAGAGTCAACATGAGGACCTCTGCTGCAGTAGAACTGGGCTTTAGCAAGATGATTGTAAATGGAATATGGCTGCAAGTCACAATGAGAGGAAGGTGAACATTTATATATAAAAAAAAATAAAAAATCCTTTTAAATCTTGTATTTTGCATATTCAAATGAATTTATCTCCGCTCAGACGGCTTCCTGTGTTGAACAGCAGCCCAGGGCCACACACTTTGTACCCAGTGTGCTTTGCCTCAAGTATCACTAGCCTGCTGCCTGAGCAGAGCAGGCCTGTGGTTGCAATATTTTACATAATTATGTAGCTATGGACTCCTGTGCTGCTCGGGTTAATAATGTGTGTTTCTGTCTTTGTTACCTATTTGTAAGATTTACAAACACACATTTGCACAGGGACAGAGATACAGATTAGAGTTTAACCCAGTGTGATCTTTGACTGCTTAGATAATCTGGCTAAAAGTCAATTAAAACAAATTGTGCATCCAAACAAAAAAACAAAAGCATCCTCCATGTCATCATGTTTTTGGTCATTTTTTGTCATTTTTCAAAGAATGGACAGACCACATCATGACATATCACATTGTCTATAAATACATTTGTAATTTACTATTATTGTGAGTTGCAATAGGTTAAAGTATTTTGCCAACAAAAGCACATTTTTAACTGTAGATTATAGTTATATGCTGGAACAAGCAGATCATACCCTTACTAAAATACATAATCATGCCATTTAGATTAAATCCTATGCAGCAGCTAGAGTACAAAATACAGGTTTCAGAGGTATGAGAATATACAGAAACTGTGATTTCCTCTCCGAACTTGTTAGTGCATTACTGCCACCAACTGGACAGGTATATAAATCTGTAAAATCTAATTTCTGCAACCAGCAGTAGCTCTGGTCAGTTCATCGCTTTAACCTGAGCATTAAAGTAAGGACCATGCAAGCAAAGCCCCACTCTGCGGGGCGGGCAGTGAGCTCCTGATCCAATCAAATTGCTCCGGCGCTGTCACGTGCCTGCGGGTGGCCAATAGAGAGCCGCAGATTAACCAGTTTGCCGCACCCAAGTGGGATGATGGCGGCTGGGCGGAGCGACGCAGGGACGACGGGCGCAGAGAGATAAACCCACTCTGAAATCACCAGGGTTGGGGATAAAAATAGTGAAAACCCACCGTCCCGCTTTCACTGAGCACTGTTCATTTTCATCACTTCATCTAAGAGAGGGTAAGCGGAGAAATAATCCATTTGTTTTGCGTATCGGCGGCAGTGTTTGTCCGGTACAACACGACCCATGTGTTGTTTTTTTTAAATGTTTGTTCCACAGTCTCTCTCGGTGTGGTTTCCGTATGGGGAGCTCCCGCACTGTTTTGCTAACATGTTGCCATTCGCACAGAGGCGGCTGTGCACGTTTTCACACCGAAAAAACGAGGAATTGTGCGTTTGAGTGTATTTAAATGAATTCGGCTCCGCTCAGACGGTGTCCTGTGTTGAACAGCAGCCCAGGGCCACACACTTTATGCCCGGTGTTGCCTTGCCGTAAGTATCGTTAGCCTGCTGCCTGAGCAGAGCAGGCCTGTGCTCGCATTATTTTGCATTTCACATGCGCACAGTTAATATGGCCATTTATGATACGGACCCCGGTGCTGCACAGGTCAAAAACGTTTCCTCGTGTAGTGTCCCAGTCTGGGCGTGTTTTGAAGCAGAGGTAATGGGGCTGCATTCCGTTTAGTGGTGATGGAGCACTTTCCTGTTGGTCAGATAGCACAATGTCCTACTACTAACTGTGCACAGTAAATTTTCTTTAAGTGAAAGCACATCCCTTGTCGCCCTATCTTTGCACATTATAAGAGGAAATGGCATGGCACACTGCATCAGATGGAGTGCTTTATTCATTCCAATAGGATACTGTGTTGTATAAGTTAAATGCATCGAACAAAACAGGTTGAAGAAACCAACAACTTTAACAAAAGGCGGATGTAAACCTTGACCCCTACTCTCCAATTACACAGCATGTAGTACATTTGTACTGCAAAAATATAATATGCTCCATGTTGATACTGACTGAAGTGAATTGAAATCCATTAAGGAGAAATGTTTTCCACTTCAAGCTTCTCTGATGTAAGAATTTTCCATTTTGCTTCTATTTTGATATGATTGTAAGTAGATTATCTTCACATTTTGGCCCGTTGGTTGGACAAAACAAGCTATTTGACCATATCACCATGGGGTCTGGGAACTTGCCCTCTTTCGCTGTTTTCTCACTTTTATAGACATGAAGATTAATGGAGTAATTAAATAAATGATCGGCAGATTAATAAGCAACCTCCCCATAAGAGCATAAGTGAGAGAATTAAGAGGTGATAATAACCTGGCTTTGTTTTGAGGCCCAAAATGGAGAGAACAACCAGTGGGTTGTTCCTGTGCCTGGCTTCTTTGTGAAGTCCCGTCCCCCCTTATACTGTGTGAGGATTAGCACATCCAAACTGCCAAGATAAATTGTCTGTGAGTGTGTGTTAAAGGATGGTAACTCCCTGGATTTGGTAACTCTGCTAGAATGAGTGAGTTCCCAAAGGACGCAGCTTTGCTCTGTCAGTCTGGCTCCATGTTGCCACCCTCCACACACACACACTACACTACTACACACATACACACACAGTCACTCCAGATACAGAGCTCCGTGTTTGTTTTACTCCCACTCCCCACGCCCACAGCCTTGACTGCAGTGCAGCTGAAAATGTGTTCCTCATTGCGAGTCTGTTCTCTGTATTTCACTCTTTCCTTCCTTCCTCCCCATATGTGATCACTTAGCAGGGTTTCTTTTTTTAAGTTTGAGATGTGAAAACCGTCACTCTGGAGCTTTCATTCACACCACAGAGGTGACCAAAGACTTTGTCAACATGTGTAGCTATGTGCAGGTCAAATATTTAACCAGCACAATGCTGCACAGATGCACACTAATGATAGTACAGTCCAGATTGAGACAAGGGAAACTGCACAGGGAGGGGCGTGTTGTTTCAGAGCACAACCTTCCACCACTCTGTCCCATATGACATGCGACAGCCAGATAAACTCTGAGCTGTACTTGCATGCTAACACAACACAGTGTCTGGCTTGTCCTTGGTAGTCGGCAACAGATAATACCTTTCCCATGGTGATGGTGAATACGTTAAAAAAAACATGCTGTTGGCTTTGTCCTAGGGGCTGTTTTTTGTCCTTGTCTGTCAAATGAAACTTGGATGTGTTCATATATTCATCCGATGACCACTCATTTTAGAGTGTGGAACATTTGGGCAGCTTGAAAAAGCTGCATGCTGTATTATTGGAGTTGAGAGTAGGGGTCAAAGTTTACATCCACCTTTTGTTAAAGTTGTTGGTATTTACACATCCAGCAGATATGGAGAAAATATATCATTCATTTGGATTTGTGTTTCTGGCCATTTATTCAATGCAAGTCATGGTCTCTTAGCTCTGTAATTTGCCTCCCAAGGAAAATATTTGGCTCTTAAGCTGTTATACTCTACTCAGTGTTCCCCAGCTAGTTGCTGAGTGTATCTTACTGTACTTGGGTGCTGAGCAGGTAGTGTAATTCTTTTTCTCCGAAAATGCAGTGAGACCGTCGCGAATGAACCAAAACACTAAAGTGTCCGGCGGTATGTCCCAGATGTTCAAAGGCCAAATTTTTACCAAAATTTCTCGTGAAGTTACCAGATCAGATCTGTTTCGGATGTTCTTTCTTCCTCTTATGCCATCTCAGTTTTTCCGTGTGTTCTGCTTTTACCTTGGTACAGTTGCACAGATGGATACCATGCTTAGGAGCTGATATAAAACATAAAAAGCTAAACAGCTACTCTGTCAACCGATTAAAATGTGAGATGGGCTCATACTTAGCCATGGCTCTCAAATCAAGGCCATGTTTATACGAGGACAGTAAAAAATGGAATTCAGGATATTAAAATGCCATTTTTTTGTTGCATGCAGTGTAGTATGATATTTATACATGGCAACGATTAAGCAGAGAATCATGGGTAATATTGCTACAAGACCTAATGTTCTCGCCGCCTTTTCTTAAATGATGCGTTTTGAGCAGTGAGATCAGTAATATGCACTCGTATTGCTGACCCCTCATTTTGATAAACACTGTTTTTAGTTTGTCAGCTGTTAGCTCATGTTGTGAATAACACATGGACTTCCCTGTGCATGTCAATTACCTTCTGTTACACAAGACCATAGAAGGGGCAGTGCTAAAACGACACCTAATGCATTCTTACCAATCACAGTAGTTAGAATCTGTAACACACACGCACGCACACTCTCACACTAAAAAGCAGTTGCTGGTGGGTTCTTCTTAGTAATGACAGGCATCCAGCTCAGAGATATAAAGATCCTTGTCTGAGTGCTTCTCTCAAATGTCTGAAAATGGCATCTCACACACACACACACACACACACACACACACACACAGACACACACACACAAACTGTAAGAAAGACCAGCAAGACTTTAAAGGCCCTCTTTTTTTGTTTGCACCATAACGATCTTTTCACTGGAGATTGTTTGACATATTTTTGGAACAAACTAAATGGATTTTTTCAGAGAGCGTAGTCATGCTGAAAATATGTGTTTAGTTCAGGCTTCCGTCCTTCAAAAGAGAATTATGATAACATTGAAACATACACAATGTATGCCCAAAGTTTACAAAAAGCCAGCCACGGTGGGAGAGCGGAGAGCCCGGTGCTCCCATTCCTATAATATCTCTTACCATTTGTAATATCTACTTTACCAATTTGCCATTGACTCAAAGCGCTTCTTATGGAGAATGGATCTGTATTGAGTGCTGTCATAGCAAGTTCAAAAACACAACATAGCTTGTTTAATGCAACAGCATCCAGCTCATTTTCCTTTTGAGTGTACAGATGTACATTGTCCTGGTATGCACATAGAGGAGGTTCTGGGTTTAAGGGTTTTTTTTGCCTCAGAAAGTAGACTTTTCTACTGTCATTCATCAATGCACTGAATGCTGGAAGTTTCCACATGGCACTTGTATAAAGTGCAGAGAGTGAAATGGAAATTCTGCCAAGTTTAATGTGAATGACCAGGCAATATCAATTGTTAATGTAGTTAATTGAAACAATAAATACCTCAGTACATGCTATATATCGACCAAGAAAGTTGGAGCCTCTTGCTGCGCCGGCAATACCAACATGTACCAAGATGCATTGCGTACAATCTTCTGACACCCAACGCCCAAATCCCTCCAGCTGCAGCCCAAGCCACTCCGCTGCACTTCTTCAGTCGTATGCTCTGGCTCGATTTTAAGTACGGCTCAATATCCAAGTCAGCCAAAACCCTGTAAAATATTTCCACATCCATAACATCCTCATATTTTGCTTCCTTTTGTAGTGTTTGCAAGTCTGAAACTTGACTAAAATATCTGCTGTAATTTCTCACTCAAAAGGAGGTGGCATGTACTGCATGAATGTGATACTTGATTCATCATCACAACATTTTCTTGTTGCTTGGAGACAAAAAACCACTTGGATGCATACAGTCTAAAGGTTTTTCACATCCACAGTGAAAATAAAGGCAGAAATAGCAGTGTCTGACGTGTACAAGCTCTTAAATGTTCTACGTATTAGTGGCTCCTAGTACACGCACTCAAACATGGTAATTTTACTCTTAAAATGAGATTAAGTCTGAGACTTGCCATCAACCAGAGCTGATCCATTTTTTGTCCATGGCCTTAAAAGCAAAATCCCTCTGCCAGTTTTCTTTTTCAGGAGGTTGGGGTGTGTCTCCTGTTTGCAATGGACGAAGCTGATTATTTAAATTTTAGGTGGTTTGGTGACAACCCATGATTGGAATGTGTAACTCTGTCTTTACATGGCCACTGCACAAGTGTCTGTAAATATTACTTATTTTGTAGCTTCAGCAAAGCTGAATTTCCTTTCCAAACCTGCGGGTGACATCTGACAATGCTGCTATAAATTCTCCAGCACTTTCAGAGTGGTGCATGAGCTGGAGCTTCAGGCACACCCACAGTTCCATTCAGTGAGGACAGGGTACTTTCCAATACACGTTATTAAATTGGTGTGGTTATTAGAAGCCAGGGTGAATCAGCCTTTAGGGAGACAGGCCACCATAAGCTTTTCCATTTGTACAATTATTGCACTTTTATCTCTTTCCTCTAAAGAACATTTAGGTAAAAGACATGAGCACGTTGTCATGACTTGTCCCGGCAGCGTATTGTACTGACTTTCCCCTTCACTGATGCACAGTGACAGGTGCTTCTGATGCACAGTGACATTTCCAAACAGAGTTTTCAGCCAATGTCTTGATACAGAAGTTCAAGTGTGTAACAAGGTCGTCTAATTCTTATGAAGTTGTTTGTAACCCTGGGAACTCACATTATTTCGCTTTGTTTCATTAATGCAATTTTTCATAGAATACCATTGGATTCCCAAGAGTGTCCCATTTTTAATTCAGCGTGTATTTCATTTCTAGAAATGCACATACTCTTGCACGCAGATTCCCCGACATGAATTGAATTGAATGTGAAACGAGTAACTCATTAGTTTAAAGGTGTGCGCCTTGTGACACTGCAGCGTGATGTTGGCCTATAGCTGTTCTTACATAACGGTAATCTTTAAAGGCTGTCCCATGTTTCCATGGTAATGTCTTTTGGTTTCCATGGCGATTTGCACTCTTTACAGGAGTGGAGGCTAGCAGAGCCCCTACACCCACATATCGGAGGAGAGATGTGAGGTAGGGGGGCACCTGTGGTTTGTCAGATAGATATTGTACATAGACTGAGACTGTTTCCTGCCTCTATGGCCATTGTTGTTGCCACATTTTCCACAAAGCATCAAACAACTGTGGGATGTGGGCTGTTTTAGAATAGTGGAGCATAGTTGGAACAGTTTGTAGTACTGCACAGCTGGAGTGATTCAGTTAATATTCATGGCAAGGCAGAGTGCATCAGTAAATGAGTTTACTCAAACAAATGCTCCTTGAGGTGACAGTGAAGGTGACAGTTACTAATATTTGTTGCACAGTACGTCATGTTGTAGTCCCTTTTTCAAACTCACCTGGCGTTGTTTACTCTGACATTGAGGTGGCACTGACATACTGACAGGGAGCTAAAAACAAGAGAATATTTAGATATCACCTGCTGACCTCCTCCTTGCATCATCCCCTCTTTCATCATTGTACTTCCTGCAGTTTTAGAGATACTTTAGCAAATACTTATGGGTAATTTTTGCAGGTGTTAGCAGATTTTGTGGTAGTGTGCACTGCAGTGCTGGACTCTGTGTGGATTGGTGGTGGCCTTGAGACAAGCATCCTATTACACAGTTTCTGCAGTGCTTTAGTGAACAGAGATGGGTCATTGTGAGGAAGGGTAGCATTGATATTAACCTCTGGTTTTAGTGCTAAAATAATTTAACATGCTGTACAACAACTGAAGACATCAGTGTCTGGCTGCTTGGTGCTTAAAAGAAGTGTCAGCATCATAATAAACAAACAATGATTCAGAATGATTTGGTTTATCACTTATAATGATAATAGGTAAAAATTACACACAAGCTTAAGCTTTTTTAAAGTCGATCATCATTAATCATGGCAGCATGACATGGCAAGGACTGCAGTTGGACTGAATGCTTTATCTTTTTAGGGCTTTGCCACTTTTTTCAGTTGTCCTGTTGTCAGCAAACATTTTTGATTTGTCTCGTTGCCACTGGCAGTGAACATCACCATGAACAACAGACAGCCAAATGCAGCATAAACAAGTGGGACCAAAGGGAAGGAGGTCAGACTACCAGTCTTAAAGCATTAAGACCATCCTCCTGTAAATCAGACTGACATGGCCCAGTCTTGGAAGAGCTGCAGAGACTCAAGTGTTGACATGTACCTTTTATACCAACCTCGTCTGTATCTATCAGTGTTGCTGTTAAAGACATTTTGAAGTGGCTGGTTATGATGTGCATCACATGGGCCAGGGAGTGACACTATTTTTTCCCTAATGAGAGTATCTGGCACCAGAACCTAATTCTTCTGTCAATAGCTGAAGTCCTAATCACACACTTCGCAGAAACGGTATGCAGCCTGCTTTTCTCATGCTCTTTCTCTCGTATTTGTGTCTAAAGGAAAGCAGTGGAGAGGATACAGCAAAGAGAAGAGCATAAGAGAACTCAAGTTTAGGAAATCAGGGGCGAATGTTGTTACAAAGGCTCCACCCCAAGTTCCTCCTCTTTAGACACAGTTTGGAGCTTCTTCATGCATGCTGCTTCTTGTTGTGAATTTAATCCACAATGACATTTGATAGATATGATAGAAATATATTAAACTAAATATCTAAATTTAGTAAATCCAGAATCTGGCATGTTTTTAAATGAATGTGTTTTATGCTATAGACTTGTATTATTTAAAAGGAAAAAAACATGTTAAATTTGCAGTTTGCAAATTTGCAGGACTAATTTACGGCCTGTGATAAATAATAAACATCTTGGTAACTAAGTTTGTAAAAATGCAGGTATTACATCTAATCCACATGCTACAGTTTACCCTGTCAGCCTGAAAACTCCTTTCTCAACTCCATCTTGATCTCTACAATGTCATGTTGTGATTATTTTATTTCCGTGCTTAAGATGTGAAAATGGACGAAACGCTGTTTACACAGAATTAGCCAAGCAGCATGAAAAAACAAAAACCTTAATTGGAGCAGGTGACCTGAGATTAGAGAAAACGTTGGGTTCGATTTTGTGGAAAATCTTAGAACACCAATACAAGTAGACGGAAACAGAAAGCTCTCAGTTAGCTCTCTGTGTGATACTGGATGCTTTGGGTTTGGCCTGCAGTTGTCATGGTAGTTTTGGCTGAACATTTGTATTGATGCCGACTAATGGGCTGCATCACTTTCTGCCAGAGCACCCCTCCATTACCTATGCATGCTTGCACACACACATTTCCTTTCACTCATAAGTCTGTTTGTGTCCTTCAGACTCAGGGTTTGAGTAGTCAGTCTGTGCTATGGCAGACAGGCGGAGAGTTTTTATCCTCCCATACACCCAGTGTGCTGGATGGACAAGAATCGACATAAAATCTGTCTTTCTGTTCTCACTGTGCCTGTAATCGCTCCGTGTTGCTTTCAGTTGAGCAGGACACATGATAACGTTTGATTATTCATGCCCTAGCATACAGTACACTGTAATTGTCATGTCCATAACATGAGTTAGAAATTCCTGAGTCATAATTAAGACTTTTAGTTTAAATGTTTTTCAAGCTGAATGGTTATGAAGAGTTGTGTTCTACTTCCCTTCCCTCAGCCTTGACAGCTGAGTGGTGTTGTGATTCCAGGAAACACATTGCGGAAATCAATGAAAACCCCTTTGAGCTGGGTAGAGTGGTCATGTGATCTTGACAGGAGGTAGGGGAGAGACTGAGAGTAGCCTCCTGGTTTGAGTGGCAAGCTCATTTCTTCATCTACCCAGGGAAACTTAATGTGTCCCTCTTCCAGAATTTTGTTTTTTATTTCATTTTTATGTATTAGTTCATGATATGCATGGGGTTTCTCTACACATTTACTCACATTTAGTTTTTATAATTTTTCACAGTAATACTGTGTAACTAATCAGGCCAAATATTTAAAGTTTACTTCTAGGCCAGAACACGTCATTCATGAAAAAACCTGTTGTCCTATATGACCTCATGCAGATGGCTAAACACAAATTGTGAATCTGGCAAAGTCTGGGCCATGAGGTAGGCCCATTGTACTTTGAACAGGAAAATGTGTTTGTCCCATCATCCAGAAAAAAACAAATAACTTGGATTTAGAGAGAAAATTAGGAAAAAGGTGTATGTTGAAGTGATTTGTGTTATCCACAAATTTTTTTTTAACCAATAGAAAAAGTTCAAAGTTATCTCCACCACTCCCTCTACAGGAGGCCAGTCCAGGATGAACGGCGAGTCAGGTGCCGGAGTGGTGACGGCCCCCCCTCCCACCACAGCCCCCCACAAGGAGCGGTACTTCGACCGGGTGGACGAGAGCAGTCCGGAGTACCAGAGAGAGAGAAACATGGCTCCTGACCTGAGGCAGGATTTCAACATGATGGAGCAAAGGAAGAGGGTCTCTATGATCCTACAGAGCCCGGTCAGTGGAACAGACACATTAAATCAGACTCACGTAATTAGATTCAGCAGCATACACTACCTTTGCTGCACATTCACCTCATTACTGACAAAATTCTGCACTCACAGTTGGTAAATGCACATTGCCATAATCAGCATTTCAAAATGTTAATAGGCTCTTTTAGTGTAAAGGCAGCAGCCTTCTGAAAATCACATGATGGATCCAGTTTATTCCTCATCAACAGTGTGTTTGTGACCTGCTGAATACCCATGACAGAGAACAGCACTGTTTAAAGGCCTATCGCGTGTATGAAAAGCACTGATGTATTTATGTCCTGAAAAGGGGCCCAGCCTGCTGCAAAATGAGGCTTTTATTGTATTTTAAGTTCAGCTCAGAGCTGAGGAAGACGTCGAGCTGTTTATGACCTTTTCTCTGTCTCACGCACTGTTGAATTACACCAGTTTATTAGGTGCACCTAGCTAAAACTAATGCAGTCTAATACAGCAGTCCTGTTGTTGAACTATGTAGTGTTTGATCTACATCTCGCTCAAACAGTTTGAACAAAAACGTAACATTATAACCTTCCTGAAGGGCAGATTTATTGCTGCATTATTATATTAGACTGCATTAGTCTCTGCTAGATGAACCCTGACAACTGGAGGTACCACTTCTCTTTAGTTTTAGATCTGAACACTACATCAGCATTTGTGTTTTGTTTACAATATTGCTTGAAAAGATGGTTTTCAATAGCTACACTTTTATGTCTAAGTTTTTTTTGCCTTTACATTGTTTTGCGTTACCGTCCAATCTTTTATGTCTGCTTTGGTGACTGGCAGGCATTCTGCGACGAGCTGGAGACAATGATCCAGGATCAGCTGAAGAAGGGGAAGACGCCCACCAGCCTGCTGGCTCTGCAGCAGATCGCTGACTTCATGACCACCAGCATGCCTTCCATGTATCCTGCAGCACCACAAGGAGGCATGGCGGCGCTCAACATGAGTAAGCAGAGAAGAGAATGAGTGTGTGTGTGACTTTTTGACCCCAGCCCTGCTATGTCTGTGCTCACAATGAGTAATGCAGCTTAAGCCAAAATTAATGTCTGGACAAAGGGCCCAGTTGGCAGATTCCTTGTAATTGTCATTATCTGTAAGTGTTTTTCTTTCCTGCTAGCAATCAGAAATAGTTCTGTATTTTTCTGTGTAGAGCACAGTGTTTTATCCATTAATGTCCTCGTTATGCCTCTCTTTTCCTTTTTCTCCTTACATATAAACAAACCTTATCTGTCTCTGTTACTCCATCTTCTCATCTCAGGTTTGGGTATGGTGACCCCAGTGAATGATCTACGTGGCTCTGACTCCATTTCCTATGAAAAGGGCGAGAAGCTGCTTCGCTGCAAGCTGGCTGCCTTTTATCGGCTTGCTGACTTGTTTGGATGGTCCGAGCTCATCTACAACCACCTCACAGTAAGATGGACTTCATTCTTTTTAATACTACAGGCCAAGTTGACTGAATTTGTCATCCAGTAGTTCAAGTAAAGATATTTACAGCTATTGAGGCTTTTCATACACCCATCATTTTTGTTTAATCTGCTCTACTAAAGCAGAGGTTTTCAAACTGTCAGGCAGGGACATGTGCATGCAGGTGTTTAAAAACAAGAGGAAGTGATTGGTTGGAGCCTATTTTTCTGTAACACTATAATCTAATGTGATTGTCCTCTGGTCTTATAGGTCAGGGTCAACTCGGAACAGGAGCGCTTCCTAATCGTCCCTTTTGGGCTTCTGTACAGTGAAGTCACCGCCTCCAGTCTGGTGAGGATTTGTGCAATCTCAATTAAAACTAAATGTCTCGTCTTATGTTTTCTTGCTCTTTTTGTCATATTACTTATTTCTTACTTATTTCTGAAACATTCTAGTACATGACAACCAAGAACTGCCTGTTGTCGCCATGAGGTTATAGCTAAGTAATCAAGCTTAAATCTATTGCTTTGAGTAACCCTTTGTTGTCTGCCTCCAGGTGAAGATAAACCTTCAAGGTGAGATAGTGGACCGGGGCAGCACCAATCTCGGAGTCAACCAGGCTGGCTTCACGCTCCACTCCGCCATCTACGCTGCACGGCCCGATGTCAAGTGTATCGTACATATACACACACCTGCGGGTGCTGCGGTAAGGGGCGGTTTATACTCAAAATAACTATACAAAGTTTCAAGCACAGAGGCATTATAGTCTAATGTCATATGTTGTTGTCTTGTTTATTTGGCTGAAGGTGTCGGCCATGAAATGCGGCCTGTTGCCCATCTCACCTGAGGCACTGTCCCTGGGTGAGGTGGCCTATCACGACTACCACGGCATACTTGTGGATGAGGAAGAGAGCACACTCATACAGAGAAACCTTGGGCCTAACAGCAAGGTAACAGCAGAGTCTATACAATTTATAACTTCTGCAACACATGGAAGAGATGAGATTGCTTTTTTTTTATTAGACCAACCGCAGCAAACAATACCTTGTTCTTTGCCAAGCTTTTATTTTTCCTCTGTCCCAGGTGCTCATCCTGAGGAACCATGGCTTGGTGACTGTAGGCGAAACGGTGGAGGAAGCTTTCTATTACATCCACAATCTGGTCACTGCCTGTGAGATTCAGGTAGGACACAGACTGAGCTCTGTAAAGGACATTCCCTCTGAAATATCACGTGGCAACAGCGACTAGCGCGTGGGCATTTATTTATGTCAAATAATCTAAAGGATTATCACTTTGCGATCAAGTGGTATAATGTATAGAACTGTGTATTTTCATTTGGGTTGTTATATTTGGCTTCATATGTTTGTCTGCATTTTTCATAACAATTGTCTTTGTCTCTTGTCTCTCCACATTTTTATATGTGTTCACCTTTCTTCACGTTGATGTCTTTGTGTGTGTGTTGGATGTTTTTGTGTCTGTATGCTCTCATGTCCACATTTTATTTTCCCTCTGTATTGGGGATCCTGTCTGTGGTTTGTCTGTCTATATCCCTTCCCCTCCCAATGTCTTTCAGGTGCGAACACTGGCTAGCGCTGGAGGGCCAGATAATCTGGTATTGTTGGACCCGGCGAAATACAAAGCACGCCCACGGGTCCCAGAGCCAGCTGGCGAAGGGTCCTCTACACACCCCAAGTGGCAAGTCGGGGAGCAGGAGTTTGAGGCTCTCATGAGAATGCTTGATAACTTGGTAAGTATAAAGACAAGGGAACCTTTTGCAGGGGACTGGGGGTATATTAATACCTCTCCTGTTGTGATTTGACACCCACAATTGATCCAAAATCAATTTATTGTTCTACGTTGCTGAATTTATTCAATAAGTACAAAGATAATTTCCTAACTTAACCTCACTACTAGCAATGTGGGTCTTGCTTCTTGGAAGTCTGATTGGATTTACGATATTTGTACAGTTTTGTTCCTTGCCGCTGAACCAGAATTCTGGAGATGATTTAACTTAATCTTGCTGTTTTCATTCCATTCCAAACAGTGGAGTTTAATGAAACTACTCCACAGCAATGTGTCTTTCCAAAGTAACATCCCAGTTACTCATAATTAACTACTCACTTTGAAGTGGACAGATTAGTGCCAGAACAGCTCCCACTGACATGTTGCCGCTAATGTCTGTGGATTACCACATGCTTTTAAAATACTGTAAACACCAGTGGCAAAAATCTCATTGGTAGAGATCTGAAAAAATATACAAATAAGATTCAAGACATGTTTTTTGTAATTTGGATGAACTGACCCTTGCATTTTTTTGAAACCCTGGCTACTGGATGAATTGCTACCTACATCTCCACTTCTCCATGATCCTTTTACATGGTTAAAACTTTTTACAAGTTTAGACAAAGACCTCAATTGCCACAAGAGACAATCAAGAGATGAAGGTACACAGCAATCTACCTAAAGTTTGCTATCATGAAGCCAATGGCCACGCCACGCCAAGTAAGCCGTAAAACCCGGGTGTAATCATTAATAAATTACATTTTTTGTTTGTGATGAGAAACATGGCTTCTTGTCTTTCAAACATAGCCATAGTTGCATACATGTAGTAAACAACCAGTTTCTTACCCCTTGTCGTTCTTTGCCCCTTTTCTTTCCCAGGGCTACAGGACGGGCTATCCTTACCGCTGCCCGGCATTGCGAGACAAAACTAAAAAGTACAGTGATGTGGAGATCGCTCCCTCCGCCCACGGTGGTTACTCATATGGGGAGGACAGTGACTCAGGTGCTCGCTCCCCGCTGAAACACAGCTTCCAGCGTGGCCAGCGTGACAAGACCCGCTGGCTCAATGCCGGCGGCCGGCCCGACGAGCCCTACGAGGATGGGCCCGACGGCAGCAGCCCCAAGTCGAAGCCTAAGGTGTGGACGAACATAACACACGATCACGTCAAACCCTTGCTGCAGTCTCTCTCGTCTGGTGTCTGCGTGCCAAGCTGTATATCCAACTGCTTGGTCTGTGCCTACCTTATTGTTCATAGTATAGATTTTACAGCTACCTTGTTGGTGGAAACGGGTAGGCGGTTGGCATCCTGATGTTCCGGGGACAGTGAGGAGTAAAAATATAGCACGATTGTTTACCCATCTTTTATTGAGCCTTGTATAAATTCTGGCTAAAAAGTCCTGCTTTTCACTATATTTTAAGCACAGTGTAATTTCAGATGTCCTATTAACCCACCTTTCTAGTGCAGTTAACTGTGCTCTGTTAATTACTTTGGAGCATAGCTGTGATTATTTATTGACTTCCATTGCTCTTTTCCTTCTGGTCTCCCAATGCTTCATGATGCCAGGCCAGCTGCCCACAGCATGCCCCACTGCATGTGTAGTAGTGAAATGCATTGTTGGTGTTGATGTTTTTCCCAGAGGAGCGAGCAGCAGGGGTGTGGCACGGGTCCTCGAGTGGGCAGGTGAACGTGGTTAAACACTGTGACATTGCCACTGGCCACACCGCCCTGTAGTATACGCGCTTAGTTCTGTCTTTGCATCTTGAAGTTAACCTTTGTCACCCAAACATGATTCAGTGAAAAAGAAAAAGAAAAGGCAAGTACAACCAAACAAGCAACCAAAACCTTTTAATTATGAGTTTGCTTTGTGGGATGCTCAAAGCATATTTGTAAGACTTAAATTGCCTGCATAAATGAGTGAGGTGGCATGTAATTACCAAAATAATGCCAGATACATTAGGTACTTGATAAGAAAACAAATATTGTCCTACAACAAAGCAAAGTTTCCTTGGCAAAAGAGTTATGCAGCCTGCTTTTCTAATTTCTATTTTTTCAAACGCCTTCAACTGCTTGCAGTTGTATGTTTCTGTTTCCTCTATTTTTATTCTCTCTAGTTTCCGGTTTCAGTTTATGCTGAAAATGGCTTTGAACACCTCAAGGCCTGCATGAGTGGATTTGTTTGGAAAAAAAAAATTGCCGTGGAATTTGACCTGACTTTTGAATCAATTATCTCCTGTTGGGAAAGTAGGAAATGTTGTGTTGTGAGACTCTTTCTCAGTGAGTATATCGTGTTTACATGTTCATCTCATACTCAACCAACCCAGCTACTTCCATTCAGAAACCCTTCCTCATCTAGCCCCTGGTTTGGCAGCTAACCAGTCAAGCTTTGAAGTTAACATAGGAATGAAGTCATGAGCTTACGCTTTCCACTGCAAATTACATGCTTAGTTTAAGATGGTTAAACAAACAATTTTGCATGAAAGCTGAAGATTTGATTTGAATATTCACCCGTCGCTCATTCAGTTTGGTGCAAGAAATGGGTACAAACTTTTTTCCTTCAATCATGCTGAGCATTACCAGGTTTACAAAATCATTGCAATAAGTAAGTGGGGTATTTTTCTTTTTTTCCTTTCTTTTTCAAATGCCAGTTAACAAAGACGATAAAAGGTTTCATCCTCTGCAGGACAGATGCACTCTTGTCACAGTTTGTAGCGTTGTGGCTTTTTTTTGTCCCAACGAGGGCGAGTGTCCTCGGGTGTGTTTCTCTCTTATCTCTGTCGTCCTTGTTGTTGTGTATCAGCCTGGGAAATGACTTTGGTGATGCCAGCTCACCCCTCACTGCCACTCTCGCTTCGTAAGCCAGACTCCTCATCTCAGTCACCCACCCAGCCATCCCTCACTCTCCCTCATCTCTTGGCACCACCCACCCCTCACTTCTCCCTCCCTTATCCCCTCTACCTTTTTTTTGTCATTCTGTGATATTTTCAGTTGATCTTCAGTGTGCCACTTCTGTTTGCTTTTGATGCTAATAGTACATCAATGATGATGACAAATGGGTTTCAGTAGTACAAATACACTGTTAGGCTTTAGTTGTTGCATCCTATGTGTTCAACTGTCGTCACGCACAAGGTTTTTTTGTCAGTTTCTGACTGAGCATCACCAACACTCAACACCTCAGAAGTATTAGCAAAAAAGTATGTTTAACCATCTGAGGAATCTTAAAAGAAGATGTTTCATCTTTGTGTGGGCTCCTAAAACCTGTTGTATGAGCTTTACTTCCCAGCAGCTTCTAAAATCATGAACTCGTTCTCATTTGAGTGCTTGAAATTTGCACCTCCTTTTTGTACAAAAAATTTACTAAGGGACAACATGCTAAAATCACAATTTGTTTTTGCTGATAAATGTTCAGTGTCAACAGTGATTTCGCTTCCAGCAGCCATATGTAGAGGTTCATGTGGGAATTTTCTAGTGCTTTGGCTTTGACTCCTATGAATGAATGGAAAAAATTTAATTACAAAATACTGCCATTAGCCATTTTGAGCGAGATGTGATGCGCAACCTATAAAGACTGACTGATTGATTTTAATTGGTGTTTTAGCTTTATTTACATGCTCCTGGGTAAGCATCAAGTAGTTTCCTAGCAGACCTCGGCAAACACCTTTTGTTTTGGTGATGTTTGAGCTCAATGCAACAGTTTCAGAATAATCACACTCAAAAATGTGAACTACCATGTAGATAATTTAGTTTGTGAGCCACACATGCTAGACAGAATTAAATAATTTCATCCTACATTACTGGGAAAATGCTAACATGTAGGTGATGATGTAGAACCGTATAAATTAAATGTATTTTCCTAAATGTTCCTCATCATCATTGGTTCACTTTTTTTATTCATTCAAACCTTTTTACAGCCATCAAACTTTGTTCATTTCAGTTCAGCATGATTCTTGTATTGTGAAGCCTGCATAGTATTTTGTCTAAATCTGTTTTTGTGCTTGGGTTTTTTAATTCATTATATCTGGTTTTAGTTGTTTTGTAACACTTAACGTGGTGTTTACAGTGGACAAAGGAGGATGGACTCCGCCAGGCTGCCGTAGCCAATCAATTCATTCCACTGAACACCAACCCAAAAGAAGTCCTGGAAATGAGGAATAAGGTATTGCTTTTTTCTCCTTTTTATTGCCTTTACTTTTGTGCATTAAAGACGAATTAAGAAGGTTTATCATTCTGTTATGAAAATGTTGTTATTTGTAGATCCGGGAGCAGAACCTGCAGGACATAAAGACAGCGGGACCCCAGTCACAGGTTCTGTGTGCCGGCACCGTGGTGGAACGCTCCTTCAACCAGGTCAGTGAACTCTGCGCATACAGACCTCGCTGCCTCAGCTCTCCCGACCTGGAGATGAATATATGTCTCATACTGATGAAATACTTGAGTTTGTGAAGTTTGATCTCTCTTATTCAGTTTGAATACATGTTAAACACTTCTGAAAAACAGAAAATATTCTGTCCAGGTCTGGAGTCACCCCTTAAACCAAAATGCTGCAAAGTATGAATATTGTGTTTGTGAAGTTATCTTGGACACCAAACTTTAATGAAAGATATAAGCTTCAATCAGACCCCCTTTTATTGTAATCTGATCTGACAGAAGTTTCTGAAGGAGTAAATTCACTACTAATAACAAAAGAGCAAAACATGTCCTCCATGTTGTGTCCCTGAGCATGGGGTGACTTTATAACTGTTACATTATTCTTTGACCACAGAGATTGTCAATCTGGCAGGTGAGTAGTGTTTGGGAGCCGTAACCTCACTTGGCTCTCCAAACCTGCCAGCTCAGGTTGTGTCCATATTCATACATTGTTTTTTGTTTGCTTTTTCTTTTCTTTGGTTTTTATTTATTTTGCCTCCTCTTTTCAGTAGTTCAGAGGCGAGGCTGGTCATTTCTCTTGCTGGTCATTTTTCTTGCAATGTTGAATTAAATCCCCACTCCAGACTAATATACTTGTGTTTTACTTTTGTGCATGCACTCTTTTTAGATGTAAAAGAAAAAAAAAAGTTGCTCAAAATGTTACTTTTGAGTTCAGCTCAGTTTGCATGGTTTGCCCTCCCTTCGCTTAGCTTAACTCTTCCACTTCCTTAACATTTAACCCAAAGCACCATGAGGAGCAGGACATTGGCAGTTTAGAATAGACCTGCAAATTATTTTAATGATTAACCAATCATTAACTAGGTTTTAGCGGCACCTATTTCACCCGGCATGTCCACAATAAGATAAAGGAGTCCTTGATGTGCCGTTATTATGTTAAGGCTCAGATTGTGTATTCTATATACCATACACTGTGCGTCTGTCTGGATAGTTTGCCTTTACAATGCATGATCTTTGCTACTTGTTCCATCACTGCCATGCTTTACACAGCCCCACATCTCCCTCCAGAAGCATCTCTTTGCATGCATTTCCAATGTTTGTGTATGTCTGTATGGTATGTATGTATGTATGTATGCAGAGATGGAAAGTGATTAAGAAAAGACAAACAGAAAATAATTAACCCTGCTTTAATAAGATTTAACACAGCTATTAATGAAGAAAAGTAATGCAGCTACTTTTTGACAAGGCAGAATTACAGGCTGCAGTTCTTTCTGTATTTTATAACCAGGAGGACATATTCACTTTTGCCTGTTTTCCACTGCATGATACGGCTCGACTTGACTTACCTACGTCATGGATCCAAGCGAGCCGAGCCGACACTAAAAGGTGGAGTGAAAACACTTGATTGGTCAGAGAGAATTGTCACTTGCGCGACACGGGACATCCTGCTCAAGTAGCAACTGCAATTTTTTTTCATTCCCTGGACCCAGATTTAACAAAATGGCAGCCTGCAAAAGCTTGCCGTGGTTAACTGATGAAGTGCAGACATTTCTGTTTGGCTGCCGATGAAATGACCCAACGAGAGCTGGACGGAGCAATGCACAGGTTTCACGGGACCGTCACCATGGCATCAGCTAAGAATCCCACCTACACTGAGGATCAGTCGCAAAAAATGAAAATGAGAAAAGCCACCGAAAGCGCGTAATGTTGAGCCATACCATGCAGTGGAAATACAGCCTCTCTCAAAACTTAACACTTTGGATATTCTTAAATGTGCCTTGTTATTGAAATGGTTATGGTCAGATTGACAATTTGGCCCGATCATAGTGACCTTTTATTTGTAGCCTCACACCTGCTTGAGGATTAGATAGTATTTGTCTATGAGTGAGACATGGTAGTACTCTTTCCACCTTTGTGTGTGTGTGTGAGAGGTTTCTCAAAGTCTGCACACGTTCATGCCTGCCTGACGGACTGCTGATTTGAATGTGCTGGTGTTTAAGAGCCCCTCACTGGGTTTACTATTGCAGGATGCCCCTCTATCTGACTGTACAGACACTATTGATGGCCTCGATGTGTCCGAGGGGTCCTATAGCCCTGCTAAATCAATTAGAAAGGTACTTACTGTTCCAGTCACAAATACTATTCACCTGTACTTCACATCATCCTCCAGTCAATCCTCTGAGCCTTCATATTTGCAGGCTCGTGTAGTTTAAATGAATAACGGTGCTAGAATGAGGCCATTTTCCCTCTTGTTATGATTCTCTTGTCATGTGACCTAGTCTTTTGTACACTGTCATGTTCTCTATAGCCAGAGAACTTTGAACACAGCTGAGTTCATGTTTTTGTGCGAGCCAGGATCCTTGAGGTGAAAGATTGAGTCTGTCTCCAGGACAGATTTTCACTCTTGTTTCAAAACGTATTGTTCCAAGTTAAGGTGAGCAGTAAAGAGGGATGGTAATAGATCCGATGATGGTGATGTTTGCTGCATTAGAAAAAGTCCTTAAAGAGCAGGTGAAGTTAAAACTAAAAAAAAAGATTTTTAATTTAAAGAACGCAACCATTGCTCTTTAGGTTAGTTCATTGCAACCACGCTTTTTTTTGGCTTCTCCATGACTACCTGCTGCGTGCCTGATGATGTACTGTTGGTTTGAACTGTTTCTTAAATCTGTCAGCTTGGCTTTTATATAGTAGTGTCATTGTATGAAATGAAAAAGGAAGAATCCTGCTCTTTCCTAATGTATTTAAAGTAACCTGTTATTTTACATATAATGTGCCTCTCGAGTTCTGAAATGGCCTAGTAGCTCTAACTCCAAGATATACATTTATTCATAGATGGCTGATACTTCTGCTCATGCTGCATAATTGTTGTGTGTAAATTGCCCCTAATCTCATAATCCTGCTCTAATTTTTTAAACTATATGATATTTTCTGTAGTTAACACTGCAGCTAGTTTTCAATCAATTAAATCTATGCGTACCCGTCGTCTGTCGTACAGTGGTCTCATCTCTTTCTTCCTTCCTTCTGTGTGTCCTGAAGGGGGAGCTAGTGACCGCATCCAAGGCCATCATCGAAAAGGAGTACCAGCCCAAGGTTATCGTCAGCAAGCAGGGTCCCAACCCCTTCACCAAGCTCACTGACCAGGAGCTGGAGGAATACCGCAAGGAGGTGGAGCAGAAACAGAAAGGAACTGAAGGTAAAGGGGATGAGGGGAGAAGATGAGATGAAATGTGAAAAAACACCACTCTATCAGTTTGTAGCAGCACTTTTTTTTTGGTATTTTGTAATATATGAAATTATATTTACAACCGCTGAAGAAAACATTTTGTCTGCTTACCGCAGTGGTCAGTTTACAAAGAGTTTGACATACATTTTTAGTCTTGAATATGAATTGACAACTCCAATATCAGTCAAAATGGCTTTTCTTTCCCAGCCATGGGCTATATTCCACTTTGATATGATTATGAATCATGCAAAAACCTATTAAACGTCAAGTGGCCAAACTGTGATGTTATTTCTCCACACACACATACACACACATGAATTCACAGTGCAGGGACAAGAAGATAGTAGGGAGGGATCAGCCTCCAGCGTACCCTGTCCTAAGCCTGAAACGCTACAGAGGGGTCAAGACTCCACACCTCTACAGTCTACAACCGAGTCGCCCAGCTTAGAGAAAGCCCCACCTCCAACTGCCACACCAGCAACACCAGCTTCTGAGCAGGGCTCTTCTTTCCTCGGCCTCTCCAGTGAGGCCGAGCCAGCTCAGGGCAGCGCGCACTCTGCAGAGACGGTCGTAGATGACGTTTTTTCAGCCACAGATGAGGCTCTTTCAGCTCCAGATTCCCCACATAAGGAGTTCCACTGTGCCGTGCTGCGAGCCCTGAGCAAGGAGCCGTCAGGGGTAGAGGCAGCTGAGGCAGATCAGGCTCCAGGTACACCAGATGAAGCGGAGTCGTGCCTAAAATCTGGCCCTCTGCTTCACTCCTTCCCTGCTCAACCTTGGCCCGTCTCACAACATACCGCTGCACTGGGAGTGTGGGAATCCCTGCCTGCTATGTCCTCTCCTTTTTCTGGGGGTTTGGAGTCTGCTGCTGTTGTTTTACCAAGCACAAGCATCCTCCCCACCCACAGTTCAATCTTCAAAGTCTTTGCTTTTGATTATTTTCCCTCATCCCCTCTCTCTGATGTCTTGCCCAAAGGCATCAGAGTTCTGCCCGATCACATACCTTTCTGCAGTTTGATTGGACGAGGAGCTGACTAGAGAGGATGTGAGGAGTAAAAGCAAGCTCATTTTAAGATATAAAAACTCATTAAGGGTGCTCTCTCGGCAAGTCTAAAAGTGCTTTTGCAGTGGAGTGTGGTGCTAACCTTTGAAGAAGCTGTGTCTGAGCTCAGTCATCCAATCAGAGCATCCCATGTGTGGACATAAATAATGGCGTCCTCCTTCTCTTCCTGCTAACCTGTCCTAGATGTATCTTTGGTGTCCACTTTCCCTCCTGTGCCTCAGAGTGATTTCCAGTAAAACTAATGGTAGTTTTGGTGTGTTTAGCTCTCTGGGATATTTTAGGGTTGATTTTACTGGAATTAGTCTAAAAGCTTTTGCAGTGTTCTCCTGATTAAAGCTTCCTCCCTGGTTTGGTTCTTTGTGTTGTCCTCCCTTTTGTTTGTGTTGCAATGTTGTTGGTGTTGTTATCTTAAGATTCTTCAAGACAAAATGTGGAGTTCAATCACAATTTTAAGCCTATAGACAATTAAAATGTGCATTTATTCTGTGATTTCTTGATTTGCATTCCATAGTTTGTGGCAAGCAGTTTCTCACAGTTTAATTTCTGCTGATTTTCATTCAGACCTGGAGCAGCTAGTAGAGCCTGAGGAGGAGCCCAAAGGCCAGAAACCCACCACCACACCACCCAGCACCCCAGTGAGAGCAGAAGAAGGTAGGTTCGCCTGGCATTTTTGACAAACCCGGCTCGCCTGGTTCAGCATGGGTTTTGGGGCTTTTCTAGGGTCTACAGAGGGAATGCAGAGGCTCCTGCCCGTCCACCTGCCTGTCTGTCTTGGGGTCTGTTCATGTTGTGGTCTTTAATAATACTACTACAGGTGTTGTGCTGTGTTTTCTGTAATAACAGGCCAAGAGGTTTAGACTGTTTAATCAGGGTAATGCTATGAGAGATGGGACATTATTGCTGCAGATAAAGCTTTAATACACCATCTGCAGATGTATTATAAAGACATAGTTTTAAAAACATTTTTTAGCATTTAACGATGGACCCCAGTGCAGACATCTGTTTATTTTTGTCCTTTTTATATATTTATTTTTCTCCCTCTTGGTCTTTATTACTATTGGATTACACCTATGTGAACATTACCATCCATGATGGTACCAAATCTGTCTCAGAAAAAACAGAAAAATCGGAGATTCTAATCTTTATTTCTACAGTAATTGGCATTATTCCATCCACTTCTAATACAGTTTAAGTTTTTGGTCGCAGGTGTAATCTATTACCTGAAATGTTGTTTTATAACATGTCTATGTACAGTATCTTATTTACCCCTTCACTTCCATTCTCCATCTTTTGGGGTTACTAAGAATGGTTCCCAACCATTCTTTTTAAATTTTTCCTCGTGTTTTTTTTTTTTTTTTTCTCTCTTTCACATTTTTATTTCTTTTTTACTTTAACACAGTGCCTGTGGTTTGATCTGCATAGACATTTGTTTCTACTTGTGCTTTTTCTTCTTTGTGGCTGCGATTACAATCAGGAGATGGAAATACAAAAGAATACCTGTTGCCATAGTAAGTACGTACTGTTCCACCTCCTCACCACCCTCATAATTACCCTCCACCCTCCATGCCGGTGTTTGATCATTTAGCCTTTTTCTTTGCATGGCTTCACCTGTAGAGCTGTTTTGTGGTCTGAACTAACCCATTTTCCGGGGGTTTGAGACTGTTCAGTCGATTTCAACTCGGTTCTCTGAATTTCCTTCTTGGGCTTGATGGGGGTTACTTCAGAGCTCCTCCCTTTATTGAAATGAGCCATGATTCGCTATTAAATGTTTCCGTTTATGACTGAAATGGCAAGAGATTACAAGAAATAGTTCTCTTGATCAATTTTTCTTACAATCTTAAATCAAGTATGTTCCTTAAATGCACAATATCATGCATTTAAGTCCCATTAATCCAAATGACAGTGACCTGGTCAAAACAAAAGTGGAGGATGTTACTGAAGCAAACCTCACAACTCGCCAAACCTTTTACCTTAGATAACCTCTCTTTTCCTCCTGCCAATGATCCACTATCAAATTAACCAACCTCTCTTGCACACATGCACATTCTATGCTATATGTTATATGACACTGTATATTTTTGTTTCTCGGAAAAAAATCAGGTAATGTTTTGAAAATGTGTTTGAATGTTGTTTGTCTTACAGACCAGTCCTTTACCAGGTACATCAGTGCTTTATTTGAGTGTGGCTTTTGAACCAAACTTGCAGCTGTTTGCTTTGCTGAGACTGTCGGTGTAGCTTGAAAGACGGTTGAGGTCCAGTGCTTTGCTGCGTGTTTAGTTTCCATTTTTATCTGTCTGCGTGTTCGGCCTCATCTCTGTTCTGACAGGAGTTGTGAAATGAAGGCTGACGTGTAGTGTTGTTGCAGGTCTTTAGCATGTGAGCAATAATAAAAATGAACAAAGCTGTATTCCTTTTGCGGCTGACTGCACTGTGTGAGCTTCTACTTGGGCCTGAAGTGGTGGTTTCAATGCTGTTTTGGCCACTGATCCACGGAGGTCTACTGAAGCAGACCTTCTAGATCCAGCACCAGAACTTGTTGCTTCTTAACTCTTTCTGCTGGGGGTAATTTTAAAGGCCGGCACAGTCAGAGGAGTAACTATCACCACTTTGTTGCTAGAAAAGCCAAGCTGAATCAGCTGACAATCCCTCATGAAATAAAAACAACAAAAATGTAAGTAGTTTCTTTAGTCTCACCGTGCTAATATATATTTAATTTCCTGATGCAAAAAAAGCCAAATTGTCCCAACAGTTTGCTAAGCCGCAACCCCTTTAGTTACTTTTCTGCTACACCTATCCAGCTTCCCCATCTAGCACTGCAGACATGCAGTCTACCACTAATTTTGATATAATCCAGTAATAATCTTGTTAATTTTAGAAATAATGGGTGCATGACTTAGACATGGCAGCATCTCATTGTCAGCCAGAGACCATTTTTGCCAGCTGAAATGGCAATTGACACTTACAGATTTCAGACTTAAATTCCACTATCATACTTTCTCATGTCTCAAGTTGACTGGAATGAAAATACTGAAAATGTGCAAGAAAAGAAACTCTGTATTTTGTCAAAGCCGACAGGCTCCAAGTACTGCAGGTCTGCTTAGAACTAATATTATACTATAGTATGACTACAAAAGGGTGGTTTTGCTCTAGCATAACCACGTTCAGATGCTTAGTAGTTACACTATACCTTGCCAAACGCAAAGATTTAGGTTTTAGAGTTTGTATTTTCAAAAAATATGTTTCTCTTTTACAAGAGAAAATGCTGTTGAGATTGAGGGCAACAAGTTTGGAGCTGATCTGCTGAAGTGTAACAAAAGTCCGCAAATACAATAAAGAGGGCAGAGCTGTTAACGTTGGCCTAAATCCAGATATTACCTACCGTCTGGACCAGGCCCCATCATGGTGGATGCTTGAGTTTGGAACGGGGCTTTTTCTAACATAACCTGTGTTTCACAAAGTAGTGAAGTGTTGGTTAGCTAATCATATGCTAAGTCTCAGCCTTGGAAGTGTTTACTACTGTTGCTAGTAAGTGAATTGGCCAGGTGTACTAACATTTGTAGCTGAAACACACTGGCCACACACTGATAAGGGGCTTTTATTTGTATTACAAACATGAATATTTAAAAAAACAGAATCAGCATTTACAAGTTGATATATCAATCCAAGAACACTTTCTAGATAAAGAGACAGTCCATCGGTCATTATCAAGACCAAAGGAAACCTCTCTAGGTAGTTGCTATACTCCGAGCACATGGATTAAAGTGCTATAAAATATAACACTGTATTCACCGCCTAAGAGCTCTTGTTGATGATTCAAGGCCTAATTTTAATTTACTTCTCCTTGTGAGCATCGCCAGTTATGAATTAATTTTCCTTTTACTTCTTTCATTGCAGTAATGTTTTGTTGTTGTTGTAGACTCCTATTTGGTTTGCTTGTACACAGGTTAGATTTCCCCGTTTACATGAAGGTAAAACAGAAATGCAGCGTACCAGCTTGGGCCTGTCATGAGTCAGAAAGGATTGAATCTTGGTTAATGAGAGCAGCGTTTTGTTTGTAGTTGCTTATTGTCAGTCTTTGAGTTAAGACATACAGATCTAGAGTCAGGGAAAGATGCTTCTCTTTAACGCCAGATTGCATCGTGTTTTGGCTTTTGATCTGAGGAAAAGTGCAAATGTAGGTGTTGTAGATGTTTTTTTATTATGTGTTTGTGAAGTGCTCCTTTGGCTTTTAGGGGGAAAGTTCCCTGTGGAAGTAATAAGTCTTTTGTTTTTTGAGGCTCTGTTAAAGAACTTGTAGTCTTTACATTGCTCAAAGTCAACTGTATCTTGAAGGGATTTAAGTGCATCAGTCTCATAGGTGTCACAAACTACAGAGGCCAAGTTGTGTGAACTCATGACAAGTTGATGCCTTTTTAAGTAGAAAATCATGAGGATTTACCCGCTAAACCAGTGGTTGATTGGTAGCAGCCTTAGTGGTTTGTGAGCTCAGCAGCGCACATCCATCAGTTTGTCCTCTGTGATCAATAACTCTCTCCTCCACCACCCACCCCCACCAGAGTCCTTGCCAGAACAGACCTATAAGGATGAGAGCGACGCAGCCACCCTGAGACAGACCCTTCCAGACCTGACACCTGATGACCCCTCCGACGCCCCCGCACTTCCTGCCGAGGACTCCGCCTCTGCCCCTGCCACCGCAGACACAGACGCAGCTGAGGGGGAGGAACCTGCCGACGCCGGCGACCAGGAGGGTGAAGAGTCTCCCAGCAAATCACCCTCCAAAAAGAAAAAGAAGTTCCGCACTCCATCCTTCCTGAAGAAAAACAAAAAAAAGACAGAGTCCTAGATCGGAGAATGTTGGATCGGTCCTCAAGGCTGGCCTCTGTCTCTATTCATTTTCGCTTTTTTTGTCTGCTAGCATCGCACCCTTCGAGCAAAGCCACAGTTACACCCAGTTGTGCTTTTTGTTGTTTTGATATCATTTGTCGCTGGCTTATTAACCTATTTTTCCTCGTTAGTGTGTGCCAATTTTGTATACAGTGTAAAAATGATTGATTGCATAAAGATTTTTAATTATTAGAGGCTTTTAGTTGTGAGTGAGTGATGCATTCTGTCTTGTCCACTCCATCAGGCCTTTTATGCATGTCTATTACCACAGGCCCACACACCTGATGTGAGGTTTAAGGGTTTTATTGCCCTCTTTTTTTTTTTCTTTTTTTTTTTAAAAAGAGTATTACTAAACTGTTGTAACCACTAGAATGTATTGGGATTGTATCAAAAATATGTCCAAGTGTCTTTTAAAAACAGTGAATGCAGAAAGAGAAGCTTGTACCATGTCATTTAACACATGTTAAATTCTGACAACAAGAACTACAAATTACATAGAGCTAATTTTACCTCGGAAGCTGTGCACAGATGTAATTACATGTTAGCAGACCAGAAGAACTACAGTTGGAAAGTGCAGTCATACAAAGTCCATAATAACGTCCATGTTCCCATATTTTGATCAACCACATACAAGCTAAATTAGTCATGGGTGTTTGTTCACTTTTTTAAACTCAAAATCTTCTACCCACAAGCATTTGACACAGCCTTAACTTACAGGTATGCTTTATAGTGCTTTAGATCTTTGCGGGATGTAGAAGTTGAGCCGGCTTTGACGACCACTACACCCATCTGCAGTGCTGCAAACCTGTAGATGATATATGGTTTGAACCTGGTGATGTTGATCGTGGTTCACAACAGAGTGCGAAGTGTTGGCAAGCGTTGTGCTTGTTGATTATTCCAAGCGTCAATAATGTATTTGGTCCTGGCTGTAATTCTTTAGTATGAAGTATCAAACTTTTTCTCAGTTAATATTTTTCTTTTTTTTTCGTATTATTTGAGCCTGGCATTGTTTTGCATTTGCCCTTTGATTTCTCTGTCTCTATGAAAGTCAGAAACGGGGCAGGAAAGCTACATATTGTGAGTTTACATGTTTGATTTTGTTCTTAATTGTCATTATTTCTTTTTTTTTTTATTCTAGCGCTTTTTCTCACAAAGTAGATTGAGCCGTGATTGCTTGCTGTGAGAGAGCACTGTGAACCTCCTCTTTTATAAACCACTGTCTGGGAACTGGTACTACATGTTTTCATCAGACAGCCACAGTCTATCATCATAAAAATAGATACCGTTGTTAGCGAACATGTATATGACAATGTCACTGTTGCATACGAAGATGCATGATCAATCATATTTCAAAACTCTCAATCTGGACTTTTGTGTGTAAGGCTCTGAGCAAATAGACTTTATCATTCAATACCTGAATACCTGTGTTTCCAGTTGCAGTAAACACTCGATGTACACTGGAGAAGCAATTGTAATTTTTTGTTTTTTTTGTCTGCGCTGTGTTCTCAATGGCGTGATGGCAAATGAGGTGTGCTTAAGGTTGCAGGGCATTAATGCCAAGGCCATCTCCATGCATTCTTCCTAACTTGCATATATTTATCTGGTTTTAATGAAGGGTTAGTCATCAGTCAGTCTAAATCGTGGTGAACTAAAAGGCTTAACTAACGGGAAGCTTCACCTAACCTGAGATGCTTAATAAACCTTGGCCTTTATTCACCACAGCTGATGTAACTACATTGTTGCATACAAGCACAGAATGTCTAACTCAAGAAGGGCCGCATGTGTAGAGTGCTGAGAGCGTGTACTGTCCTATTAAATGACTAGCTACCCCTTTTTATTTGAAATATATTTTCTTTTAGCATTAGCGTACAGATAACGATACCAGTCCCTTGTAGTCGTGGTTTTCAATGGAATCAAACCATAGATTTTTTGTTTTGTTTTGTTTTAATCTCACAGCTATGCTGATTTGTATTCTGTCTGAACTACTTCCAATTTAAATGTCTCATTATATCATCTACAGACTTAATACTTCCACCTCTCGTTTCTCATGGTTCTGCCTCTTTTACAACCATGAATAAAAAAAACACTACCATCAAAGTCAGTACTGTGTGATTGTCTTTTGAATAGAATCTCAGTGCAAACACATGCACATATCAATGGGCTAATGCAACAGACACATGCTGTATGTCCCAAAGTATTTCCATGCTATCTGTGGGTGTTTCCTGTCAAAACCGACGTTCTTCAGGCTTCTAAAAGGTTGCTGTGTGACAAAACCTGCCCCATGCCAGTCCAACACCAAAGCTCAAAATATGCTTCTACCAAACCATACACGCTGCTTTTGAGGTCTAACAGCATTTCTATCATTGCTAACTGTCTTGTACCCATATAGTAACGCCATAAGTGTTAAGTATGCCGGCATTAAAAGCAGTTTTTCCTAAATTCCACATTTCTGAAATGACCATGACCTTGTGGAATTACATACAGTATGTTATCATAAATAAAACATGGCTTTGTGATCATGTAGACCAATTCACTCTTCCATTTTCCCTCTTCCTGCCTGTCTGGTCAACATGAATGATCAGGTTTTATTTCCCATGCATTTAATGCAATGACTTATTTCAACTGAGATAACTTATGGGTCATCACTATGTTTTAATCATACACATGTAATTGTGAGTGGAGTGTGTGTGTGTGTGCCGAATGAGCTGGGGTCAGTATGGTAGGATTTGTGTTTTAAAAACGATTATATTATATGAAAATTATTCTATTTACAATATGGATTTTTATCTATGGATAATATGCATGTAATGTGCATGGAGAACAGATCTACCTGGCCAGCGGACCAAAAAAAAAAGTCCTTCCAACAATGTCCTTACATGTAAAGAAAAGCATATGTATGAAGACACAAATAAAAACCATTCTGATTAGAATCTTTTAATAGAGATGACATAACATCGTGCGTCAGTCTGGTCCAAACTGATGGACCCACTCAGAGAAATGACTCTGTATACTATGTGTCGCCAGGAGATGACTTACGCATGTCTGGCTTCCATATGTCTAGTTTTTTAGATACTATGATAAAACATTATGACAATTTTTTATTTGTTATTTACTACATTAAAATGAGCTCTTTGCTGTAGGCTGCTTCATATCACACTCCGTTTTCTGGTTAAAATAGTGAACTTCCCATTTCCAACGCTAGTGGCGCTGTAGGGAACCTCACACCGGAAGTAGCTCTTTTCTTGGTTTTGAACTTTGACCTCAGACTTGTGCACGTTGGTGATGGAAACTGTGTGAATCAACGTGGATAGTAAAAGAAAAGGTGTTATATATTGAATTCGGCGTGGACAGAGCGATAGTGCCTCATGTTTTCTTCCGCCTGGATTTAACAACTCGACTCGAGAACACGGCTAAAAGGTAAACTTCGTCTCTGAGTGACAATGTTAGCTTGTTTACAAACTGTTGTCGGCTAGTGAAGCTAGTTAGCTATAAAGTAGCTCCAGTTGTTGCCTGTTGTTGTCACCTTATCCAGCGTATCTTTTTTAATCGTGGTGTGTTCACTGACAGTTACAAGAGTCTGTAATGTCAGCGACGTGTCCTCATCAGTCCACCTCTCTGTCTCAGATGGGGAAGGCGCCGAAGAAGAGGAGCCTTGCTGACAAGGTCCGCAAAACCAAAACCACCTCTGAGATCAAAAACAACCCTTTTGAGGTGAAGATCAACAGAAAGAAATTTGATGTTCTGGGGAGAAAAACCAAGCACGACGTGGGTCTGCCTGGTGTGTCTCGGTCCAAAGCCATTAATAAGGTGAGAGAAAATCTCATGCTACTCTGCATGCATCAACACAGGAAGAACAATTCTGCTGCCTTCAGTTTACAAGATCTTTAAATGGACAAACATCTCGTCCAAAAGTGACTGAATATAAACCCTCATTTTAATTAGCTTTTATTTTGCTTGATGGACTACTTTATGTTCTCTTAGAAGGTCTTGTTATTTGTTTTTACTGAACAGTTTTATACTGTATAGTATTATACAATGTAGTTAATTCATAGTTGTAGATTTTATGTATTTACCAGTGATGTCGGTCTGCCCCGTGGAACAGAATTAAATAGATAGCAAGAATATCCACCCTGTCTCATGAATAAACTTACCATCTCTGCCAAAACAAATTCCTTAAATATGGATATTCAATAGTAGTAATAAAACTCCCTGATTCTGATAAGCTGTCACTGTTGACTGTTGACGTAGGTGTTCTTCGTATAGCAAAGGTTTTATGCAGTGATCAGAATCAGAATCAGAATCAGAATTACTTTAATAATCCCCAGGGGGAAATTGCTTTTTGTTACACACTGCTCCAAAAGAATAAGAATAAACTTCAAACACAAAGTAAAATATAAATATATAAGTGAATGCTGCGAAATCGACTTTAATCATTGATTTATTTAGTTTACTTAAATTGCTTAAAGTAAAATCTGAGAAGCACGTTTTCGGTTTGATGAATAATCCTTGATTTGTTGTGTTGAGATATTCTGGAGTCATCAGCGCTGCAACCTGCTTATGTACAAAATACTGTGCGAACCATCATCTCTGGTATTTCTGGATAGTCTGAGTTTCTCGATGAGCCATCTGGATCCTAATTAACTCCACTGAATTATATTTCCAAAACTTCATTATTGGTTTAATTGTACAAAAATTAAAGCGACAGGGTGCAATAGTAGCAGCAGCTGACTGAAGACACTCTGACGCACCCTTATTTAAGATATGTAGTAAAGATATACTACAGCTGAGTGGAAGCCATAGAAGTGGAAAATGTCTATATAAAAATAAAATGAAGGATGTCCGACTCTGAATAACACAAAAAGAAAAGATGAAACATAAAAAATGAAAAACTCTTCTACTGTAGCACTAGCCGTTGGTCACAGCTCATCATCCATCATTAACACTATCTGTGCTGTGAAGCCTGGTGCTCACAGTGTCATGCTGGGGGAGGGATTTTCTGCAGGAGAGACTGAGAGCTCTGTAAGGACAGAGAGAACCATGACCAAAACTAAGCACAAGTGAGGCTAAAAGTAGAATCTGGACACTTGGTTAAATTTCACTTCTAATTTGTGATTTTATACATATTTGTACATGTGAGGTTTTCCTGCTAATCAGACTGATTCATCAATGAAGCAGCTTTGAATTTGTGTGTGTGAGAAATCATATACAATTCTTAAAAATGTATTTATTTATTTATCGACCTGTAGAGAAAAGAAACCCTCCTGAAGGAATACAAACTGAAGAACAAGTCCAACAAGCTAATTGACAGACGCTTTGGTGAATATGACACCAAGATGGCACCAGAAGACAAAATCCTTCAAAGGTTCACGATGGAGAGACAGGTCAGTGATGTAATGATCTATATTGCCTGTACGGACACACCGCACATTGAAAGTAACGACCTCTCAAAATAAGAAGAGCTAATGTGTCCAGATGTTTATTTCTGAGACGTTAAGTTGCTCGTGTTGCTCTGTAAACAACAAATCCCACAATGTACGCTGTAATCGCCAAACTCTGCTTCATCCTCCAGCGTGCCCATGATAAGAAGGATGTGTACAACCTGAACGAGGAGGAGGAGCTGACTCATTATGGCCAGTCTCTGGCTGAGATTGAGAAATTCAATGACACTGGGAACAGTGATGATGAATCGGAAGAGAAAGGTCTTCTGTCAGGTGAGTGTCGCTTGTGTCCAAACTCTAAATGAACGAAAATCTAAACATGTTAATCCAATCAGTTTTTTTCCTCCTTTATTGTCGATGTCTGATCTTATCTTTATGAATAATTAAATTAGCAAGAGTGTTCAGTATCAGTTGTTCTGTTTTGTGTACTCCTTAGTTCAATTTCATGCATGTCTGTCTCAGTAATTAATAATTACAAGAAAACAACAAAGCAAAAGGAGGGAGGAATAATAAATACATGATAGAGTTTACAAACTTGACATTATCAAAATGCTAAGCCCATGGACGTGATGGCTATTGAGGCAAGGGTTTATCATTCCCAGCCCTAAGTCCTATCATTGATGTCATAGTGACACCGTTTCTCCTTCTCACCTAGCCGAGCTGACTGCCTCCCATTTCGGTGGAGGAGGGGGCCTCCTCAGAAAGAAATCCTCAGGGGATCAGCAGGAGGATGACGGAAGTCAGAGGGCCAAGTCCAGACAGGAGCTCATTGAGGAGCTCATTCAGAAGTCCAAGCAGGAGAGGGTGAGCCAGTAACGTCATCCTGTAATCCTGTAATCTGATCCTTTTTCACCCTGTTTTGACATGTTCCTCCATTATATGAGCATAGCCCTTGCAGTTTATTTTGAGTTGGTCCCACTTACAATGTCCTGCGGCTGTGAAATCTCACAAGAGCATCAAATCCGCCGCACTATTTATTTCTGTTTGAATAACCTTAGCTAAGATAACCAATGCCCATCTTAATATGGAAATTATTATTAATTACTGTATTACCAGTCAGACACGCTGGGGAATCTGAAAAGTACAGACGAGTTTGCTGAAATGTTTTGACTTTTTTTAGCGAGAACGGCAGGTGCAGAAAGAGGAGGCACAGGAGCTGACGGAGAAGCTGGATCAAGACTGGAAGAGCATCCAGGCTCTGATGGTGAAAAAGACGCCCAAAGCTGAGTGTGCCGACAAACCGGAGGAAAAGCCCAAGGTAGGCTCGCAGCGATCAGTCAATAAAAAGTTGTTCCTCCACCGTGTGCTTTCGTTCGTCAGCAGCAGAGCCTGATATCTCGTTGCCCCCCCCCCCCTTTGCATTCCAGCTGGAAGAGTATGACATGATGGTCAGAGAGCTCGGTTTCGAGATGAAGGCTCAGCCCTCGGAGAAGCTGAAATCCCCCGAGGAGCTCGCCCGGGAGGCGAGGGAGAAGCTGCAGAAACTAGAGGTAGCTATTGGACTTTTCTTTTTCTTTTTTTCTTTCTTACCTCAAGGCAAACAGCTTCTTGTGCTCACCTCATCAAATGTTTGTTTTACCATATCTTAATGCTCTGCGCGACAGCGGATTTTCAGATTGCTCTCTCTGCTTTCTCCAGGCTGACCGTATGAGGAGGATGATGGGAGATGAAGTCGGGGACAGTAAACCGAATCAGGTCCACATGTCTGCTGATGACCTCAATGATGGCTTCATCCTGGAGAAAGATGACAAGAAGACCCTGGCTTATCAGGTAAGAGAAGAAGGGTTTATATGTTAAAGAATCAGGTTATTTTAGTTGATGTCTATGCTAATTCACATTTCTTTTGCATGTCCAGGATGGAAAATGGAACATTGGAGAGGAGTCTGGGGAGGAGGAGGAGGCTGAGGATGAAGAAGAGGGAGAGAGCGGTGCGGAGGAAGAATCAGAGGCAGAGGAAGGAGATGGGAACGAAGAAGGAGAAGAAGAAGAAGAAGAAGAGGAGGAGCTGGAGGGCAGCAGTGAAGAGGAAGAAGATGGACACTCGGACCTGGAGTCTGAGCAAGAAAGCGAGGATGAGGAGAGAAAACAGGAGGATGAAGAGGACAGTGCCAAACCGAACAAGAGTCTGAGCAAAGAGGAGGTGAAGGCCCAGCAGGAGGCGGCTAAAGCAGAGCTCCCGTACACATTTACTGGTAACCACACACAGAAACAAATGTGGGCAACTACACTCAGGACCCATGACATTAAAATCAGACTTTAATCTGAATCGGATGCTTATTGTAAAAATGAAAAGTGCTTTTATTGTGTTTTACTTATATGTTTTACTTATATTCTGTGCCCCCCCCACCCCCATAGCCCCAGAGAGCTACAGTGACCTGAAAGATTTGCTCAATGGCCACACCCCTGACAACCAGCGCCTCATTGTGGTCAGGACTCAGAAATGCAACCATCCTAGTTTGGCTGTAGGCAATAAGCTCAAGCTGCAGGTACAACATGGAGAGGGCTGTTTATCTCTGTGAATTAGTGGAGCACTTCTGTCTCTGTAGGCTGAAGGCTGCCATGAATTTACAGTGTTATCTGTTCTTCTCATCAGAAACTGTTTGGCTTTCTGTTGGAGTACATTGGAGAAGTGGCCACCCGCAGTCCACCCGAACTCACCACCATAGATAAGCTTGTACCGTGAGTTCAAAAAGTGCCTTTCTTCCTCAAGTTTACCTCCTGACTCAAACATTCAGTCCCTGGAACTAAAAGTGTTTGCTCACCCCTGCGCTGTTCTTTCTTGTTTCTTTCCGCAGTGAGCTGTACGCCTTGTGTCAGATGTTTCCGGAAGCAGCCTGCAAGGCCATGCAGGGCATCCTCGGAGACGCCGGACACAGCATGGACGAGGTGCTTGAGGTCAAAGGGCACGTTGCTTTCCCAACACTGGACATGGTACGGATGACTTGCTGTAAATACCATAAACACAATCTACTCTAAATAGTAGATTTAACAACAGAATGCTGTGTTTATATCTTTGCTACAAATAGTGACTTATCTTTGGTTGATGTTTGATTTCTGGAATCATTTTAGGAGAACAGCCGCTGTACAGATGAATTGCTTTCTTTTGTTTGTACTTGTTCTTACCTGTAAAACAAGCTTTGTCCGCCCCACTTCCAGTGGAAGTTATACGCTTGCTGTTGGTATCAAATGAGAATACTTGTTGCCCATTCTTTCTTCTGTGGGCGATAAATACAAGAACAGTATGTTTGTTTTTGCGTTTCAAGCTCATCTATCTGAAGGTGACAGCCCTGCTGTTTCCTACCTCAGACTTCAGACACCCAGTTACGACTCCAGCGCTGCTTTACATCAGCCAGGCTCTCACCAAGGTACTGTCGCTATCTGTGTTGTTAGAGCTGGTGTCCCGTTTTGACTGTTATTGCCAACCTGCCTCTGTGTTTCTCTTTCTGTGTTATTTCATCATTGTGACTTCTAATGGGGCTTCACCATTTCGCATTCTGTTTGAATCCAGCCCTCATCTTCTTGTTAGTCAACTTTTATTGTACATTTTCTCTGGATAAGAAGAGGGTCTCTGAATACATGCCTCAAACATTCTCTGTGATTCATCACATATTTATACAACAGCTGTGGTAAAGTTACACTGGCGTTTTCTCTCCAGAGCTGCAGCTAAAACACTGTTTATATGGCATGTCATGTTAAATACCTCAAAATCAATGTTACTGGAGAAGTGGATGTTATTTTAGGCCTACCGCCATAATCATACTTCCGTGTGTTTGTGTCCATGATTTGTCATGCATCCTTAGTGTCCAGTGAGATCATTACAGGAGGTGACGTCAGGTTTAGCGCTGTGCTCTCTGGCAGTAGAGTACATCTCTCTTTCAAAGCGCTTCCTGCCCGAGCTCATCAACTTCCTGACTGGAACGCTACACCTGGCCGTGCAGGACAAGACGTCTTTAGGTAGCAGCGCCCTCACCTTTCACCACACAGTCCACGATGCATGTTTTGCTGCCAGCATTCGCAAGGGGAAACCGTGCCGTCAGACTTGGACTTTGTGTTGCAGGATACACTGTGGTGACACCCTTCAGGCCGTCGGGGAAGTGCAGCGATCTGCTGGTGCTGTCAGACTCTGACTCCTGTAAGAGCTGGAGCAAGAAAAGCCTTCCGTTGTCTGCTACCCAACACCTGGAACTGAAAAATGACCTCGACAGGGACCACTATAGGTAGGAGGAGAGGGGAGTACACCTGGAGGGAAAGAAGCTGGTGAAACCTCTAAACCATAGACTTATTTTTGATCTCAGTCAGTTTAAAGTCAGCAAAATTTAATAGCAGGGAACAGCCTGCCTCTGTTCACTAATTAACATGTTTTATCTCAACATTATCATTATTATTAGCATTATTTAGTTTTATTAACTGCAGTTGAACTGTAGATTTAGTCCTTAGGCCATATTGCAACGTCTATAGTAAATTGCTGCTTTGAGTTCACTGTTCCAAAATGATGTCAAAAGGTGTCCCCTGATGTATTATGTATACCCGTCTGCGTACACAGCTGACCCCCCCGGAGACGTGGCATTCAGAAACAACAGATATCAGAATGCCTTAATTTGCCATTCAGAATTCACACTGTAACAATACCATGTAATAACAGATCTGAACACTTGCCTGGAGACAATTATAGGCCCAGTCGGAAGAGAGAGAGGGACATAAAGTGTGAGAAAACCTTTGGTCTTCACGCAGCCTCTCATGTTCAGTTTGGAACAGAATTAGACCAACAAGAATGAAAGGGCAAGAAAGGAAAAGACGAGGTGAGACCGATGAAGTACCTTTTTATAGAGGTGAAAAAAGTACTGTACGCATTTGAAAGCCTAAGATAAGCCATTGTGCTGTGTTTACCTGTTCTGACGCTATAGCTCAGAGCTGATACATCCACTTGTGTGACTGTGATGAGTCGCCAGCGTGGCTTCACACAGCAGCTGGTGTGTGGGCACACAGCAAAGCCTGCAAACAGGCTTCAGCGGACCACAATTGTGCAGAGTTTGTGAGAATGTACGGCTTTATTTGGAGTCAACTAAAATGAATACTCGTAGCATTCCATAAACCAGTCAAACATGGTTTTCTTTGAATTATAAATTCATGAGATTTAATTTACTGGCTATATTTGTCAAATAAAAGTAAGTAAACTTACAAGTCACAGAGTAAATCCTTACTTTAAACATTTATGTATCTAATATCGGTTATAAAGATTAGAAATTGAAATGGATTTTTTGTCTGTAATCATTAACCAATATCATACACAAGCAGCATTTACATCGTATTTTAATTCACAATGACTGAGACTGAGGCTTGCTGTTACCCTGAATGTCTACTCAGTAGATCATTAAAATGTCTGGGGATCTGATCCTGTCCACACTGCAGTGAACACAGTGCTGTATGTGTCTCCTCACACCTGTGTACCCGGTCATATTCTAATTTCTGCACTCCTTCAGGCATCACAATGACACACATCGGCAGCTGCGCGCGCGAACAGTCTAGTAGCCGTGGTAATTACTGCCACGGCGACACAGCCTGTGGGTTGGGAAAGGCAGAGTCTAAATGCAGAAAGATCAGCACATGTATTCGTACGCAAGAACTTGTGGAGTAACAGCGAGGAACACTTGTAGATAACCAGGTGGAGTGCGTGCTGTGGGTGTGACGGTTCTATTGTTGACGTCAGCCGAGACTCCTACCAATGAGACACTATAAAACTATACAACCGATGTTTACGCGTCTCTCCGCAGGTTGACGTGTCTGTCCACTTGCCTGGACCTGGTGAAGCGGTGCTGCCTGCTCTACAAAGACCTCATGTCCTTCGCGGTCATCTTCCAGCCAATCAGAACGCTGCTTTCCAAGCATCTTTCTGCCCAAACGTTACCAGAGCTTTTACAGGTTGGTGCCAATGAGGGTTTGATACAGTGACGTCTCTATTTTATTATTTCCCTCTCAAAGTATCCTATGTTCCGTCTCTCTTTAATTCTAGTGTTTGTTGTTTTGCTGCAGGAGCTTCACAGTCAGATCCTGGAGACCATCAGCAGCGCTGTTGTCACTCAGAGTCCATTGGTTTTAGACAAGAAGAAGCCAGTTCCACTGAAGCTGCTCACACCCAAGATTGTTGAAGTGTAAGTGGTAATCCAGTTAATACAGCTGCCTGTTTTTAACTACGCTTAAATAAACAGCGTCCTCAAGAAGCGGAAATAAAGAATTCAAATTCGCTGTGAGAGCAACTGTTTCAAGTATCTCATTTGCTTCTTCGATACTTGTCAGGCTGGACTATGGAAAGAAGCGCGGCAGCACAAGAGAGGAGAGAGAGAAGGAGCGATTGAAGCACAAGTACAAGAAGGAGTTCAAGGGCGCTCTGAGGGAGATCAGGAAGGACTCGCGCTTCCTGGCCAGAGAGAAGCTCAGCGAGGTCATGAACAGGTGAGGAGAACATACAAGCGTCCACGTGAAACTAAAATGTCTCTATGAAATGTTTCTGTTGATAAAAGCCTCTAACGTCTTACACGGTCTGTGTTGCAGAGATGCAGAGAGAAAGAGGAAAGTGAGGGAACTCTTTGGGGGGTTGGCCACTCAGGAGGGAGAGTGGAAGGCCCTGAAGAAGAGGAAGAGGAAGTGAAGTCTTCATCATTTCTCTCCATATGGGACATCTCCCACTGGATAACAGCCTGTACAAGGCTGCAATCTGTGGAACTGACAACTGTTGTATTTTACGGATTATTTTCTAATTTTAAGATAAAAGAAATTCAACCTGCTCGTTGCAACATATATTTTACACTCTGAGAAAGGGCTGTCAGAAATACACACCAAGCTGTCAAATACTCTGATGTAGGCGCTTGATGTGATGATCAGATACTGTTGTGGGAAATGTTAGTCAACACAGCAGTGAATATTTGGTTTGCATGCTCTCCCCCCCCCCCCACTGGAGTCTATCACAGTAATAATGAACAGTACCTTTCTGTTCTTATTTTCCATCAACACTGCATATATTGTATGCAGTATCATCCGGTCAGGGTTTTTCCCAACATGATGAAAATGTAAAAGTATTTTTAAAAGTCAGTGACGTATTTACAGAAAGGCTGCAAATGCACAAGGCCTCATTCTACATGTGCTTTTTTTTTTTTTTTACAAATTCGTATTTTTGTAAAATCGAATTTTCGTAATTCGCTCCAAAATCCAATCTGATGTGGGACTGACTCCAAATAAACAACATTCACCACCCATGTTCATAGTAATGAAGGAAAAAGTTATACAGTGCAGCTGAGTGGATCATTCAGAGGTTGTATGTGGGTACGGTGGAGTTGTGGTTTGACTAGTCTGGCAGACAGCTGGTTAAAGTTAGGTTGGTTGGTTCTGACAGATCCATGGTTCCCTGTGGCTGCTGCTGCCGCAGAGTCGCGCAGAAACGTAGTATTAATTCTATTGATTGTACAGCAGTGATCCCAAAGGTTAATTCGGCACTAAAATAGCCCCACTTTGGATTTAAAGGTCTCTGCTGCCTGGAGTGACATTTAGACACATGCACTAGAACAAGATGGCTTGAGTGGCATTATTTAAATGACATTAGCTTCAAAGGAGAGATAACATTTACATTTCACGTCTGTCACATGGGTTTAGTTGATGCTGCTCGCAGCCTCCTGGACATTGTGGACACATGATACCTTAATTTGCCTTAATTTGCCATCAGGTAACATTTAAATCTCCAAACTACTTCAGGAGGTTGGCTAACTTCATCATGAAGTTTCTTCTTAAGGAAGTCAGTCAGTATCGATGCTAAGTGCTTGACACAGTGTTTTCCAGCTCAGCCTTCTGCAGTGTGCCATGGTTGACCACCAAGAAATGTGCAGTCTGTCTTCAGTCTCTCCCTCTTGAATGCTACAAATTTGCCATTTTGTTCTCCCAACGCCACAATTGCACAGCTAGAAAACAGCGTTCCATCGCTGGTTGGAACCATTGGTTGAGGATATGTGTCCCTACCCTCTGTGGCCTACTGTAATGTTGCCACATGCGAAATCTAAACAGCATGAGGGATTAGTCAATGCATTGGTGAACATTAAGGTTTGGATTGCATCGATCTGCGTTATAATAGATCACAGAGAAGGGGCATTATTATTTAAACATGCTGTATGCCAGTTCGTTACCAGTTTAATACGTTACATTGTGTCATGACACTAAAGCTGTGGGTGAACCAGGACTTCCATCAGGATTTTTCTCACAGCTGCAAATTATGAATCATGAAAAAATACAAAACGTGAACATCATGATGTTGTCACTATACCTGTCCCTGCATGATAGATAATACCAACAGGGAGTAATCGGCTACAGAGATGTTCCATGAAACCGCAGTCGGCTGGTATGTGGATAATAACAAGTGAGGATGCTTGCAAGCCCAGGTCTCTCTGCAGGATTCATTAGTAAGGAAAGGAGGCGAAAAGTACAGAATCAAATGACTCACCCGGTTTTCTTGGGAGCACTGATCTTAATGGAAGCGCTTCAAGTTATTCAAGCTGCACAAAAGCCTCGATTACAACTGGCTTTAAACATGTTTTTGAAAAGGGGATTTTTTTAAACCCTATTAATGGCACTGTATTTCTTTTTTGTACATAGGTTTTTCTCTTGCCTACTTTCAAGTAGTGCAGTCCATAAAGACATAATACAGCTGTACATGGATGTGCAGTGAGCAACACACCACAGCACAGGCGGTTGCTGGGCAAATGAAAAACATGAGGCAATGTTGAGCAAAAGCTGGCGATGCATTCGCTGGTCTTGGAGTTAATGGGGCAGAACTGTCTCAGAGGAAAGATGCTGGAAGAGATGGTTGCAAGGACAGACCTTTGTTAGTGCATGTCTTCCTCCTCTTTCCTTCTTGGCACACACTGAAGAGACTGCTGCTGGACAGCTGGGTACAGCACATAGTCAAGGCCAATATGGTTTATTGTAATAACATGCCAGTGTTAGAGGCAAGATTAATACTCCCTTTAAAGCAAGTGCTAGAAGACATCATTTCAACTGATCCAGTAGTTATAAAACCTCATATTAGGAAATCCCCGAAAGAGCAATTTGTTGTTGGTGCATGAGCACATGTCCTCTGTTGTCTGCAGCAACATACTACTATATCACAGTAATTTGCTTTGCATTTTAAAACACCAATCACAACAACATACTGCTATAATACAGCAATATGAGCCTTTACTTTTTTGTGTGTGTTTTGTCCTTGGGTACTCGAAACCATGCTATTTGCATGCATTGTGCTTCTTTAGAGATTCATGCACATGCTTGCATTTTTTCCAAGAAGTCAATTTAATTCAAATTTTAGTCAAATTTCTCTTCCCTATGCTCACACTGCACCATATGTGGCTCTGCTTCTTCAAAAAGGTGTATTTAGCTGTTTTTTTATATTCTTATTTAGTTAGAAAAGAGCTGATTTATTTGAGGACATCTTCTAAGATACATTTTTAGATCTGCATCCCACTGATATCTTTAGGTAAATAATCCCACATTTCTGCAGTCTCCATAATTCCTCACAGGGGCTTATTTTCACTGATGCTAAAAACATTATTGACGCCACGTATCAACATACAAATAAGTGACCAAAACAACAACACACGTTGTGCATATTTTATTCAACACTTAACTCCAAATAAATTCACATCACAGCAGTTAAGCTGAGTAGTTCTACATGCTCTTGGTTTTCAAAAGTCCAGTTCAGTATGAGATATATTTGTTATAGCAGTGATAACTTATAAAATACAATGTGAATGCACAAATAGCTCAGCACTTTATAGTCCACCGCAAAAAACAGTGACAGTATACAGACAAAAATAGAGAATATTTTAATGCTTCCATTTCAAACATATCACTGTAAATAGTTCGTTATTATAGAGACACTTAGGTGTTTGACTTGGTACATTGTGGAATATTTCCATGTTTGAGTTATTAACATAGCCACGAAGTTAGACAGAAAACATACACACACACACACACACACACAGTGACCAGGTGGTGTTGTCAGTGGAAGGGACTCACTGCAAATGACAGCTGGTCACAGATGACACACACCTGAGGTCCTTTTCAGGACTGATGTGTAAAAGGCACACACATACGCACGCACCCACACAACATCCCTCGTTCTCTACAACATTTACACATATACTGCTGTACATACGTACCGCACACACGTGACAACACAAACAGACACACACACGAACGTTGGGCACAGACTCCACGAAGGACCAAAACGAGGCACAACGGGACTTGGCAGAGCGACATGGAATGTTTCAGTCATTGATCTTTGAAGCTCTTAACCAGTTTAGCCATCGGTGTCCTCCTGAGAGAGAAGAGGGACGAGAGGAGGGCGGTGAATTTACTCTGCTGTGTCTGAACTACCTTGAACACAACATCCCCATACAGCATAATGACATTCCATCACAGGACCCAGTTGAGGCAATGCTACAACACCCATTAAAATGGCTTAGTTGTTACTCAATTATTTCATTACTTTGGCTGCTCAAACTCAGTCTTTGTCCTCAGCAAGATTTAGTTTTTGTTTTTCAGCGTTGGAAGAATATTTAATAGGCTTGGATGACAATCAAGACTAATATGTATGCAATTTAGCCATCTTTAAGAATGAATGCCTCCACTAAAATGTCACATACTGTGGAAACATTTAAATCAAATACATTTGAATGTTATTATGAATGTCTTTATGCTCCTTCACTTTTATATTTCAGCTGATTTAGTAAGATCATTTTTAGCTTCTCATCTTTTTTATGTCTTAAGGTGCAACAACTGCTTACATCAGTATTTGAATACAGCAGTATTGGCATAATCTGTTCTCTTTCAACTGTTTCTTCCTTAGCTTTGAAATGCAGCTTCATATTACTGACTGTTGTTTTTATGTCAAGAAGTTGCCACTGCAGTCTCACCTCTGTAGCATCAGCAGGGTCAGTATCAACCGGTGACTCTGCCATGTTCTGTACTGCTGAGGCGTCATCACCCTGGAAAAAAGGTAAACATTTTCTTTATTTTGAATATGATCCAGTTTGATATATGCACAATCTTAAGGGAGTTTATGTGGGTGTAATATGAAAATAGACCAAAGAAGAAATGACAAATATGACAAATGTTTAAATTTTCTACATTTGTGCACAAATACTGTCTCGTGATCGATCCCTTACCCTAACAAAACCAAACCTTAACCACAGTTGTGTAAGGCCAGAAAATAGTTTAGTTTTGCTATGCGTGTTTTGTAAAGCACTGACAAATGACACTGTTGTACTATACCTCTATGTGTCATTCTGAAAGCAGCAACAAACGATGTGCAAGGGGGGCCTTGATTACTACGTGCCATTGAACTGACCTTCCTTAATGAGGAGCGGTCACAGTGCACTGACGTGTGTGTGTGTGTGTGTGTGTGTGGATGCGTATGTACGTGACACGCTCAACAGCGGCTGACATAACCTTAAACCAGTTATTGCACCTTCTCCTCCTGCTGTTGCATTTAACACCACCCATCAAGCCTCCATCTGTTCACCCAGCAGAGCCAGAGAGACGCGTGCTCACGTACACACACACACACACACACAAACAAACATACACCGAGACTTCAGTACGCCAAAAAAACACTGCCTTGTCTATTTACAGTGGTTAGATTCAACTTTGGCCAAAAGTCAAAGATTTGTTCACTTTATCGGACAAATCAAACCTGAAATATCTGCGTAAATCATAATCTTCCAAAGCAAAATCAACGTAACACCTCAACTGAAATCTTTGTATTGTTTCAAAGCAATTTTCATCTGAGATCGCTTCCTAGGGATGTGAAATACAGCAGCCTCTTTTATCGCATGCTGCTGAAAAGATCTGAGCAACAAGATGTGTTAGTTGAGACCATTTTCTATGTCATTATTTCCATTTCCTGCCATGCATCCTTCTGAGCTCCTCACCACTCTGCCTACAACTTTGCCTGCTCCTCTATCTCATTGTCACTTTCCACTCCTTCTACCTTTCTGGCTTTTGTGTCCCTTCAGATGAGTCACCAGCAGCTGACGAATTAGTGAAACAACTAGATGAGGAGATTAATCAGACTCAGCATCCCACCTTCCCCTGTTGCCTGGTGTGTGTGTGTGTGTGTGTTGTGTATCTATGTGTGTGTCAGACTCTCTCTCTGATGGGCTCTCTCAACCTTGCATCAATTTTTAAATAAAATCAATATTAATGGCGTTTAATGGCTGAGCCGCTTGGGAGTGATGGCAAATGAGGACAATCGGCTGCTGTCTGCATGTCAATCTCTCACTGGAAAAGCCAGGAATTTTTCACTTTTTTTTTGTGTGTGTTTCTTCTATAAATCAGCCCACCATCTCCCCATCAGTCAGTCCGCTCTGTGTCTGCTTGTCCATCTGTTTGTCTGTTCTGCATGCCAGTTTGGCTTGTCAGCGTACTTCATAATGAGGCTGATCACTTTCCAGGTGGAGCTCCATCAGTGTTTTATCCCTCAGGGTGAATACTGTGATTAGCTATCCACGTGCCTTAATAACACAACCGCTGACAAAGATGAAATGATTGAGTTGGACGTTTGTCGGAAACCCCACAAGCACCTTTAGATAATGAGATCAAATGCATGGGATGAAAATAAATTGATAAAAGAGTTGCTCAAATTTTTTCAGTGTAGTCATTGGCAATAAAACTATTTCATCAGTATCTTTTTACATATTACAGCCAATTACAACAGAGCTGAAGTGTGTGTGTGTGTGCACGTGTGTGTGCGTGCTGTTATCTCTCAGTGTCTTGTTGTTATGGATTCCCCTGTGCGCCTTTGCTAATTAAGGGATGGGAGATTAAGCATCACAACAAACAATCAACAAAGTGTTTGCGGTGCCCAGGGAGATATTTGATTGGCTTATCATTTCCTGCTACTCACAGCGACGTTATGAGAAAGGAGGGTAATTACAGGCAAATTTAGTCCTTCCTTCACAATTATATCCAATTTTAACACGTTATTAATCCAGATAGCTACCACGGGGAAGTGTAACTGCTGGGAAGTGTAACAAAAAAACAGTGATAACATTGTTTCTCAGTGTAAAAAAGCAGAGCATGAACATGAGGGCCATCTGTTCTTCTTGTAAAGTTTGTCAGGAGCTGGTGTAAAGTAAAAGGGAAAATGAGGAGATTTAGGTTGTGGATCTTGTGCACATTAGAATTAAAGTTATGTTTGCGTCACTCATTGAAACCCAGTGTATATGTTTCTGTTTAGGACCGTGTTTATGCGACCGTGTTTTACAGCCTTCTTTTTGTTATTTTGTGCGGCTTAGACCTTCAAGTGTTTGTATGATACACTAACAAAACCAGGACCCACATTTCCAAAACCACAGATACCTATACGTTTTTTCACATGTGAAAAACCTGATGTGATTTTGAACATGTTCTCTACATTGGTTTTTATTGATAAAAAGTTTATTTTTGTGAGGCTATATACAATACGAGGTCTAAAATACTGTAATCATCCTAATCTGTAACCCATAGGTTTTTAAATGACTGTGAATGTCCTAAATGGTAGCTATAGACCAGACTATATCAGCAATCAAAATCCTTGCCAAGGAGAAAGATGAGGTAAAAAAGAAAAGATACAGACAGCAAAAAACAGAAAACACCCACTGAAAAAGGAAAAGGAAAATCATATTTCATATTTGACTGGTGTCGCAGCAGTAAATTGTTTGCTATGGTAAACTGCCTTCACTTCCTCCTCCACCTTTGGACAAACAATGGCCAGACTGACTGATGAACAATGCAGGAAAGCCAACAATATGTAACGGCTTTCATTTCAGCGAAAAAAAGACACAGCAGATATGAGAAGTGGTGACAAATGACTCAAGGTCAGGAGGCCATTTTGACACAGTGAAGAGTTATAGCTGGCAGCCACTGTCATGAAATGGAGGGATGTGCTGTTCTGTGCTGTGAGCTACCGTTTCTAAAGGTGTGTTTAGCAGAACATCAATATGTGCAGTCATTAAGTGTGGTCAGACAAATGAAAGCATTCAGGATAAACTGAAATTTGAATTATTCTCACTTTTCATGTAAGGAAATATAAGATACAAGGTTATTCTAGTGTAATTCTAGTGTAATCTGTGTATATTTTCAACAAAAAAAGGAGAGGATAAAACATTTTTGGACATATTTTTGGGAACTGTTTCAGCTTTAAGCCTCTGGGTAACCATTTGACAGCAGCTGACTTACATTTGAACACACCTTAACAACTCCAGTGCCTTAGCAGGTTAGCTGCTTGTGTAAAATTTAAGCAATGTTACAAAATAATTCCAGTGCCTGCCCAAAAAGACATTACTCCAATCAAACTACAAAGCCAGCATTATCAGTCTGACCCAAAAAGTCACACCCTCACTGCTAAAGGCGATACTTTCATTGGCAGAAAAGCAAATAAAAGCAAAAAAAACAATGATAAATCCACTGATTTCTTTACAGAATTTCACTTTAAATTGAAAATATCTTTCTTACTTGTTTGGCTGGATCCTTTTTGACCAATCCAGTGGCCGCGGCAATACTGCCTGCACCCTCCACAGTTTTCTGGGCCACGGCGGTAACCCCGGTAACCATGGCTCCACCCACCTGAGACACTCCAGACACAGTTTTACCTGCAACTGTAGGGAGCAAAGAGGAAGAGAGGAGGAGGAGGAGGAGGGTGTGTATCTCTATAGAGCCTCTATACCTGTGAGGATTAACAGGTAAAGAAATACATAAACATGACACAGATGTCACAATACTATATCAGCATAGTAAATCAAAGCAACCTTCCTATTTAGTGTTTTTAAATGTGGTGGAGGATGGCCGCCTTTATCTGCTTGTTGTATAATTTTTGCATTTCAGTGCATCTTTTTTGAGGCATGTTGGAAACAATATTTTTTAAAGTCAGTGAGTCTTTCCTCTTAAATCAAGGCTAAAAATGTCAGCCAGTAGACATTCTCTGTATGTAACTGATGAGCCTGCAGATCCATTTGCATCGGGTGTTTGACTGTGGGTCGCTCTGTGCTGCTGCATTTTGATGTCTTGTTTTGCTGTTCTCTACACCAACCTGGCGGGAGTTCACAAGTTAAATTCGAGAGGATGCAAGATTTTTTGAACTGCTTTGCTTTAATGAGCAACAAGCCAAAAAGGTTGGGCACAGACGCTCTGCACCACATGGAGACTGAGTCCTTGGGTGTTGCACATAATGATTAATCACAACTAAGCTGATGATATCTGCCTATGTGGACCTCCTGAAAACAGATTATAAGATCATAGGTCTAATATAACCTGCGTGGCCCCACTGAGAAAACGATATCCTCCTGCATTTGGTGGCTTTAATAACGCACTAACTTTACTTGCACCTATAGGATACAACCATGGCAATTTCCCTGGTTGCCTATAACATTCAGTCTCTCTTGGCCGCTTTGCTTGTTATGTATGAGAAATGGCAGCAAGGCCCAGCCCGTGGGGAGTTAGGCAGGTTGGGTAAAGTGTTGAAATGTGACACGTATTCACCTTCAGAGTTACGGTACATCTCTCTTACTGAGCACTTGAGGATCCGGTGAGATGACCCCCTTTTTGCTTTTATGTCAAAGATCTACTTGTGTAAAAATGTTGCCAACAAGAGAACAAATGCATTCAAGCCTGAATTAATTCATGGTGTTACCTGTTGTGACTCCATCCTTTGTTTTGGTGCCTGAAAGGAAATGCAGGTGAAGCTCATTTAGTCAGAAGTAATAATAATGATAATAACAATATTATTGATAATAATAATGAACCAACAGCGTTTTAACGCTTTGTGTGCCATTTGTCTAGTAACATGACGATCAATAAATTTAATCCCCAGCACCCACCGACAAACATAACCCCATCTTTCGTCATCTCAGCTGCTCCAGTCACTCCCTGCTTGGTTTTCTCCGCTGCTGCCACGACCCCATCCTTGGCTTTAGAGAAACCCTTCATTAAGGCGTCCATGGCTGCTTGATTGGCGCACACACAGCTGTGGGGATGTCAAAACAGGTGCAGATGAGAAAGCAGCCTTTCTCGGCGTTAAAACGTGCGACAAGAAAGACACACACACACACTTACACATACTTACACACACACTCACACACGCACAAACAATGCCACCGCCCCACTTCCCCTCTCTGACAGGCTTGTCCAGCCGTGTGAGATATTTGCAGAGCAGCCCTGCTCTGAGGCTGCACAAAATCCCACCTGTAGGAATCGGTTACAGCCCGACTGGGAAACCATGAATGGATTTAAAAAAAAAAAAAAAAAAAAAAAAAAGGCAACGTATCACAGTGGAGTGCACTGGAAAATCAAATATATAACAGCTGATCTTCTCAAGATTTTTGACAGATTTGAGCAGAAAGAGACAAGAGATTAACGAGCTGTGTTCACGCACCTGTTCGCTTCAACTTCCTTAAAGGCGAGAATGCGCTGGGTCTTCTGGGATGACAGCGGAGATTCCCCCCCCCCCAAAGAGCAGTAAAACCGGTTTATTGTTTCTAAACTACAACTACTCCGAAACGCGACGCGCGTGTAGGGTGCTCCGAGCAGACGGGCGGACACGGACACGGACAGAGAGGGACGGACAGACGCTCCACAGGTTGGACAGACGCCTCCTACGCCCCGGCGATGGAGAGAGAGTGATCAGAGCCCGTGGTGCTGATGCGAGAGAGACGCTCCGCTGTCTGTCTGTCTGTCTGTCTGTCTGTGACACACACACATACACAGATTACGTAGCTCTTTCTCTACGTGGGCTGCCCACAGCGTGTAGGTGCAGCAGGCTCTTTAAATCATCTGAATGCATCAGCCGCCGAACTACCAATTAGAGGCGGTTTAATTGTGCAAGATAACACTACTGGGCTGTTCACTGATCCTACAAGTGAGTTAGTTGTTAACTCCAGCTGCACAGCAGGTCCATGAGGATTTTTAGGGCCCGAGAACCAAGCGGTGCGAGGACCCTATTGAAATGCAAGGAAATGCATCCGAAATAAATTGCAAGTTTGACGGCCTCAACATACTCAACTCATGAAACTTTGCACACGCATCAGTCGTGGTCTCGCAAATGGGCGTGGCAAAATGACTCCATAGCGCCCCCTAATTTCAAGCCCCGGAACTGTGTTTTGTGTACATGTACAAAATTTGGTGGGTTCATGTGTCTCTTCAAGATGTACAAAAAAGTCAATTGGAGCATGACCTAAATCCAACAGGAAGTTGGCCATATTGGATTTTCCGTAGATTTTTGGCAATTTACAGGGGTCATAAATGAACGAACTAGTCCGAAGGGGTTGAAGCTATCCACTTCAAACACAGAACCACAGCAAACAAATGAAATAAATAAATAAAGGCCAGATGCTGCATCTTTTTGCGGTTTTTGCTCATTTCTTGAACTAAAAGTCAAGTGTTCACTCTTTCCCGACCCACTTGAATTTAAATCCGACACCCCGTCTCTCTGTGGCTCTGTACCTGGACTGTACCACCTTAGTAGCTGTCTTCAGAGTGTCGCCCTTCCTACTTTCACATAATGGTATAATCCTACTCTGTTCTCGCATGTGATTGGCCACATGGTGTGCCCATCACAATAAAAGTCAGAAGATGCGGCGCTCCTGATGGCAGTCGGCTCTTCTCCTTCAGCTACAAAGAGTTGGAAGCTTTGCTTCTGCTTCATAAAGTCTTTGGAGGGCGAGAGGAGGAAAACATCATGGAGACACGGAGTTGGCTTTGGTTAATGAGGTCAGTCTGAGGCTGAATGGCCGAACAATCACAAACAAATCAGTGGTCAGTTGTTAGCTAATAAGCTAATGCTAACTAACATGTTCACATCTGCTACATTTTGGTGGATAAATGCTAATATATATATGCTAATAAGGGCACAACAGTTTTACTCTGTGATTTTTGGATGTATTGGTGGTTTCATTGTGGAACAAAAGTACCAGATTACTGTTGTAATAAACACTGATGGCTCTGATGTTCTCTGTGTTTGCACTAGAACCTCCAGAAGTTCCTTATGGATCCTCACAGCTGTTTCCTGTTAATTAGCAGCTGCTGCTTCAGAGGGGGAAAGAGGAAACAGGTGAGCTCACAGACACTCTGCAGCAGCAGGAGAGTTAAAGCTCAGACTTAGTGTAACGTTAATTAAAGTCCTGTTTCATCAGTAAGTGTCTGCAGTGAGTTTGCTGCTAATGACTGGACTGCAGGGTCAATAATCACTGATCAGTTTCACCATGTGGCTAATCACTGGCTAACACGCTGGCTAGTATTAGCATGTAGCATTAGCATGTGGCCTGTTTGTAACTGGATGTTCTTCAGGACCAGATCAGGCAGCAGTGGCGTTGCTCCCTGTGGTGTCACCTGGAGCTCAGGTGTGTCTGCTCTGCTGAGCCCTTTGAGACAAATCATCACTTGGTGCCATGAACACATCACGGGAGCGTGTTGGGACGAAGTTTGTTTCCTGCCGAACAAAGTGGAGTTTTGCTCTAATGAAACTTCACTCTCTTAAATTGGTTTAAAGACCAAAAGCTCAGGGAAGTATTAATACATCAGTGGTTTATTATGGCTGAGATCAGGTGGTGAACCACAAAGTTTAACCAGCAGCTTTGAAGTGAGAAATCACAGACTTTATTGTCACATTTAGTCTGTGATGTTTGCAGGTGAACTTCATCTATAATGTCATTTATTTTCCTTTTTCCCCGTTGCTGGTGGCAGCTCCTGAGTGACACGAACAGCTTGTGGTAAAAACGTTCAACTTTACCAAGAACATCAGATGAATGTGTTTAGACATGAAATGTGAGCTTTTGAGGCACAGCACCACCATGCTGCCCCCTAGTCCATGTACAGTGATCCTCACTTCTTGACAGCTTGGTTAGCCTGATAAAGTCTGTGAGTAGCAGGGTGCTGAATCCACTGGCAAATACTGATGTACTCAAAGAGCCAATTGATGGATACATCAGTCCCAAACCGTACCTTGGTTACCTTCTTGACTCAAAGGCAGCTGAGCTCCACCTTGCGCCTGAGGAGAAGAACAATGTCAGAAAGCGGTGTGTAGCCTTCACCATCTCCCTCACTAATGAGTTGAGGGTGAGACTGCCAGACAACATTGAAGCATTGCAGTACATGTCAGTTTTCAATTTAGAGGAAACTCTAAAGCACAATAAGAGCCTGGGAGAAATAGAAAAAATAGCCAAGCTCCTTGGCTACTCTCCTGCAGAGATAGACAAGATTGTCCAGCAATGACGTGGGCTTCTGGGGTGAGATTTGGAAGTTCAGGGATGCAGCTGATATCAAGTTTCAGGAACTTGCCATGGCACAGTGCAGGTAGAAGTTTGGGTTCAGGTGTTTTGCATTTGTGAGGACACAGCGCTCCCCTTGTGTCCTGTAGGAGTAACTATTTATCAATGTTCCTCCACTCGTTTTCTCTTTTTCACTGTCTGTTCTTGGGGCAGCATGGTGGTGCTGTGGTTAGCATGGTTGCCTCACAGCAAGAAGGTTCCAGGTTCAAATCCTCAGCTCTTTTTCAGTGTTTTTTCTTTTCATTTATTATATCTTTATATCTTTACTTATCTTATCTATATTTTTATATCTTTACATATCATTGAACTACAAGTAGTTCAATGATATGTGTTAGCACTGTTCATTTGGGATAAATGAAAACAACAATGTGTGTGTACCTGCCCATTGTGCTCTTTTCTGTCCAGGGAGCCTCATCTGGCCATTTTTGCAGCAAGCACATAGGCCAGAGCCCGTCTGCGCTGTGCCACGGCTCTTTGGAGAAATCTGGCAGTTTGAAAAGAAATGGCACAGTTAGATTATATCCACATGGAAATGACTTCAGACTGTTTATCCTATGAGCTGTTTCATTATTTGACTATGTCAGCCACTTTTAGTTGCCCATTTCAACCTCTTTGCTTGCTAACTAGTGTTCAGTCTTTAATACCCCTGCCAGGAATGACTAGTTTAAATTGGTGACTTTGAACCGTGCTGGTCCGTAGTGAAAACTGAGTTTTCATCAAAAGGTGTTGCCTTGGTGGTGCGACGAATTTCAAGTATAGAATTCTGCTTTTCTCACCAAATTCCTGTTCAAGTATTCTTAATTAAATTTTTGCACCAGTGAATTACTCTATTCTCAATGGACACCTCAACACATACTGTCTATGGACCATCATGGACTCTCAGTTTTCTGTGTAAGTCATCCTGTATAGTCAACATCATACAATTTTTTCAAGTTTCTACATTTCTCACTTTCCACAATACCTATGCGTGGCAAATAAACTATGGTTGTTAGGGTCTCTAGCTTGTTGGACTGGTAGAGCAGACACTGGAGAAGGGCGTTGTTGTCAAGCCGTGTATTCACACTCCATTCACTCCATTCAAATTCTGGGTGGAGTCAGGGGTTCCAGTTTCACCCTTGCACTAGTGCACTATTCCAAAATTTTGAATAGAAAAGTGCTGCATTTGTGTCGCTTCCTGATTTTTCTTTACTACAAATTTGTATAGTAGAGTTTCTAGTAGTGCAGACAAATACTTAAGGAACTTGGAAGTCTCGAACAGGCTGTTTATCAACTTGCCAATAACTTGCCACATAGATCTGCTGTTCATGAAAACAAAATCACATCAAGTGGGAAACAAAGAGGCGTGGAAATCTGACAGGCTGCTGACTGATGATGGCTGAGAAATCTTCACACAGTTCTGCATCAAAGCTTTTTGGCCACTGTCAGTATGGCTTTAGATATGACAGTATCAGTTTATTTGTTGGTCCACCACTTCTATATCTCTGCCTTTACATTTTCCACAGACATCTCATTGTGCCCTGAGGAATCCTAATGACTTTGGTCCCTCTTGATTAGTCATCAATTTGGTATACTTTACAAACAGAGTCACAAGCGTGGCTGTAAACTCTTAAACTCTTTAGCCAAATATCTAACTAAAACCATCAAGAGTTCTCTTAGGCTGATTTAGTTTAAAAGGAAGCATTATCTTTAATTTATTGCATCTGATAGTTGAACCACAAATCCCTTCCTTTTGCATTTCACTCTACTTAGCCCATCATTTGGGCATCTTTGCTTTTATCGGATGGATGGTAGTAGGGAGAGAAACAGGAAATGAAGGGAAAGAATGCTTAATTCTAAGTGGTGAGTTGATATGATTTGGCATAGAGGAATTGTGTCCAGGCACTGCATTGTCGTGACAAACACCAATACTGTGAAGCCTATTGAATGGTTCTCAAAAAGGCTGATGCAAGTAGGTTTGAGTTGGGCACTCAAAGTGGTATCGCAGACCAGGAAATTAGATGTTAGATCATACCTCAAAGGCATGAATGGTAAGATTTATTATGAGGGTTTAAAAGAGTCCAGAATTTATGCAACAAATGGAAAAGGCATCCTAAATGTTACCCACTGATCTCAGAGCTCAGAGTTCTTGAGGCACTCGATGGCTTCAACACTTTCTAGTAATGTCCTCTCCCCACTCAGAGCCCCAGTCCCTGGCAAAGTCTGTTGCTCTGATTTCTGCCTGTGAATTATCATCATCATCATCATCATCATCATCATCATCCACTGTGAATATGCAGGGTGAATTTCATGGCAATCTAGTCAGGTAAACCTCGACTGAGTGAGTGATGTCGCCATATTTTGGATCCAATGCAGGGGGAAAAAAATCATCCATCAATGCACTAATAATGTTTTGTCTTTTTCTATTACCATATATAAAAATTCTATATATCTTGTTAAGTACTTGTAAGTTAAACACACGGACAAATCCAATTTATACACACTTATAAACTGTAAAAGTAACGCTGCTTTGATCACTACACAACATACTAGGTAGGTAGGTAGAACACAGCTGAGCTCACGGCTAAATTCAGTGAAAGTATGGAAAAATGTACTGAACGTATAAATAGGGATATTTTAAATATGTAAGGATTTATTGATTTGCTATTGCTCTATATGTTGCATTGTGTTCCTTTTGTTTAAGTTTTAGTGACAGACATACACAAAATCTTCAAATAATTACCTATAAGCCTATATGCCTAAATAATGAAACCTGTGGCAAACAGTAACTTGAAATATTATTATCATCAATCAATTGAATAGACGTATGAGGAAATGATGAGGAAATGAACACATGATCAGAGCGACGTCCCAAAACTCAGCTAACACCACTGTTATCTAAGCAGTCTTTCCGATTTGTATGAAGACACATTGCATGTTATGTGTTGAAATGCTCACAGATTCACAAGCCCTGCTTCACTGTGCTGTCAGTCACATGCTAGAGAGCAAAGCCATTATGGCCCCATGTCATTTATCACTAGCTACAGGGGACGAGCCAGGCTCATTACTGTCGGTGCTGGTGAGCCCGGTTCAGTGCGATGAGCAGCCCACAGGCTCAATTAAAGGACCTGATGGATTCCACACTAATAGCGATGTAACATCGACTTTTCTTCAGATTAATGTATGTAGAAGTCCAGTAATCCCTTGGTCTGGATGAGCGTTCACATCACATCGCAGGACATTTTTTACTGGCCATTTCTGTGTTTATATTGTTGTTAGTGGTGGTGATGGAGGACAGCATTCACTCTTGATTTTGGTTTTTGTTGGTATTGATTAAATCTTGTGAGGCTGCATAAAATCAAATGTGATACTCCATTGGAATTATTTCTGTTGTTTTTTAGACAATAATTTGATCATACAAACAAAATAACACTTAGAGTAACGACTCAGTATTAATGGCTCTGATCTGCTACTGATCTATACAAAAAAAAGATAGATGGACTCTCTAACAGATCTGATACTGAGCCAGTAGTTGGCAAAAAGAGTCTCTTCAGCTTCAACAGCTTATAACATATTTTTCAAGAAAGCACTCTATGCTGCAATCTATACAGCATGTTTTTGTTTTTAATTTGACATTAATCAGTGGCATTTCTCACATATACTGGAATATTTCCATTTTTGGGTCAGAAAGGGCCAGTAAAGCAATATGATTTATCTCACTGTCAGCTGGACTCCTACAGATCATTACAGTAGGCTCATTTTCTCCAACATCCTAACACCATAAATCATTTTGATGATGAAAAAAAAAGATTGGTTTGCTCACTGGGCAGCCTAGAGAGAAGTGCGTCCTGTAAATGCAATTTCTTTCATCGGCAGTGTCAATCAAGAATGAACAATCCATAATAACATGCTGCTAGTTCTAGTTACAATGAGCCCTCTTGAAAAATCAACTGAAAGTGTTAATTATTGAAAATCCTACTTCAGTTTTATTCAAAGGACAAAATTATCACTAACAGCAGAAAGTGACCCGTTAATTTTTTTTTTTTGTTCCTCCCAAAATGCCCACCCTCAGTGAATCATCACTGAGGCAGATAGCATGAGTCAGAGGGAGTGTATCTCACAATTCAGAATTACTTGATAGAAGTTGCTTTAGAGAAGGCTTCACCAACCTTTGTGCGTCTATAATATAATTTACACATGTAAGGTTTTCTGTGACAACTGAACACAGTGTTATCAGGACACTGCAGTGTGGGCATGAGGAGAAGAAGGCTCAGTCTGGTGCTGCACCATGACCAGTGAGGCACAAAGAGGCTCATATGGATAAAGACACATCAAACCCTCAGTGTGACTGTGTAGCTCTGTCCTGCTTTCACCAGTGCTCACACAGTAATTGATGTCTGTTCATCTTTTTCTCTTTTTTCCCCCTTTTCTGTCTCTGTGTGTGTGTGTGTGTGTGTGTTTATATGTGTGGGAGTGTGCATGGAGATCTAAACCAGATTGGTGCTGATGAAATAAGGGTATGGATCTCCACAGTGAAACTTTGATTATTTCTCTAGCCCGGCCTCATTAAAGGTGGACTGACTGAGATCTAAAGTTACAAAGAGAATGAAGGACTAAGATCTGAAAATGATATTGATAGTAAAATAAACAAAACATTTTATTAGACTAAAAAAACAAATCTTATTACCATCTACTGCGACTAATACCAACAATAATTTCATGCATATAGCACCAAACTACCATCATAATCTATTGCATTATCATTTATTACATGTACAGGCGTTTAAGTGCTTCATGATATGAATTTTTTTGACGTGGTGCAGTGCCACCTACTGAGGGATGTATGCTATAGCTGTCTGAACCCACTGACCTGGATGAGAGAAAACCCACAGATATTAAAAGACATCAATCACTCAGATAAACAAAGATGCAACTCTGTCTCCATTTGAAGCTCCTTTGAAGTCACATTGTCCGCTGATTCATGATGCTCTTTCAGAAGCAAAAGAAGCTTTGAGAGAACATTGCAGACAAGTCCATCTTTCTGAATCTTTCTGAAGATGTTGAGAAATCAGTGAAGTCAATGAATGTTCTTGTCAGTTCCGCTATCACTCTGTTTAGTCTGGCTCTTGGAGCACTTGCTCTGTAGATGAATCAACACAAGGAACATCAGCGTGATGAATCCTTCCAGTATTTTCGATTTTTTTTCTTTATATGATGAAATCTCAAGGATTTCAGACTACCAAGAAGAGGAAAACAATCAACAGCTGCTCAGAAAATGTGTTCTGTGGCTTTGAATTTAGAGCTTAGGTGTCCATCCTGCAAAGTTTGAGCTGCAGGGAAACAAAAACAACTAATTTCAGCCATGCCATCAGATTTATACAAAAGTTGACCAAGCATTTACGCAAAAACACACACTGAGTCTGTATTGATAACTGAGTCTCCTCCTTCAGCCTTCTCCATTCAAACTGTCACTTCGCTTTTTCAGTTGTTACAAGTAACTGCTTCAATTATTACTTAGTATCTTCCCTCGTCTAGTTTAATTTGTTTGAGACGAAACATTTTGGCTTTTCTCCCTTAACAACATATTTTCTTTCAGTGGCCCATCCTTCTCAATAATGGCTCACAGACTCTCACTCTCACTGCATTTGCCTGGACATTGTCCATGCGTTGAATCATCAGACGCTTGGCAGACCGTGGAGGAGAGATGACTGTTTGTTAGTCACTCCTTGGGTGTTGGTAGATGTGAAAATGGGTGCAGCAGCACGGGGAATCATCTGTATTGCCTCTGTGCTTTTACTTTTATTTGCCTCTAGTCAAAGGCATCTAAATTCACCTCGGAGGATTTAAGTATTATTTAATTCTAGTGGCTGAAAGCACATTTTTACACACATCATAAATTCTTTAATTACACAGTTAGAACAAGGCTCTTAAACTTCTGTTTTGTTTCCCAGTGCTATAGCCCCAAATCACCCAGTATTTACAAAAATTATATTGTATAAAGTATAATGTATTTATGTTTTTCTCTAAAGTAGCAATATACCAACAGGAACCAGTAAGTGTTTTATTGATAGCTTATTCACACAAACTAATTACTACAAATTACTAATATCCAAATCAAGGGTCTACTGATGAGAGGTGTCAAATGTTTGCTGTAATTCTGAGCTATATTGGTACATTGTTTGACTTGATGTTTTAAATGAAGTCACTGAAGCTTAATGTATTTTCTGTAACTCAAACAGGATACAGTTAAATGTTTGATAAATTTCACCCAGTAGGCTACTACGATTGTTTTTCAGGTATGACCCCAGGTACAGTGACTCAGAGAATTACCCTGGTGATACCACAAAGATCAACCCTCGCCTTACACAATACCCCTCCCACCCACAGTTTCAGACATTCTGGTTTCACGAGTGGAAATCTCACGCAGCCATCCATTGATCCAGATGGTATCGCTTTTACCAACTTTATTGTTAAAATTCCCAGGAATAGCCCTAACATTTCCCACCTGGATGTTCTCACAGTCTCCGAGTTTGTTGGCTCTCTATACACTAGGTGTAGGATGCCTGCGGTTTTATAGCTTTGACCCACTTTTCAACTGAAATCTGTCAGCGCTTTACACAGATCTGACATTTATTTTGTGATGCATTACTTTCCTTGTAACATGCTGTATTAAACTGCCTGCCTACAAAGAGTAATTGTCACTAGATGGCACCACAAGACACTAAAACAGCAGACAGTAATACATATCTAAGTGATGTCCCATGGCATGTGTGGAGTTAAAAGGGATCTCGATGTTTTGGTATGTATTATACACATTACACAATTTAACTGACATTGTTATTCAGAATAAATACAATAGCAGAATAATGTTACGTTATGACTGCAATACATTCCTATATATAAAGATTTGGCATAAATTGTTAGTTAAAGATAGTAGAGAGGAAGTTTTGAAAACTGAACAAATAAAACAGGAAAATATACAAGATATGAGAGCAGGGGTAGTCATATGATAGTTTAATATTTCTTTATGAGGTCTTGGCTGAGATGAGTGCATTCTGCAGCTGTGATATTACAACGGATTGTTGTCCACAATCGGCCTGAGACTGTCAGTGGACTGCTAGTCTGGCCAGGTGGTGTGGTCACTGAGCCCATATCTCAGTGTGAGCAACGGAGGAAGGCAAATATAAGTGGCATTTTAAGAGGGAGAAATGACGTGATGTGGTGATACGAATGAGAGATTCAGTAATGAGAGAAGGACCCAAGACTGACTCATAGCAGAGAAGAAGCTATATGATGAAATGATGATGATATGACAGAAATCTCCAAAATCTAGTAGGGAGTAATGGATCTTCGGATCAGCAAAGAGGGAAAACTGTTGGTTCACAACTGGGGTTCTTAACTAGGTATTCACAAGTGAGTGAGAAACATAGAAAAGCTTATAATCCAATTAAAGTGGAGTTATTACCTTTCTTAAAGATAGTTGTGTCATCGTGTCAGCAATGTCGACTGCCACTATCTTATTCTTGTTCGAGGGCATTACCTAAAATGATAGCTCTTACATAACACTACATTCACTAAAACTATCTGCAGTATCATGCCCACTGAATAACATGAAAACATCCTCGTATCCAGGGAACTCCTTGATGGGAAATGAGAGTGTGATTGGGCTTTATGATTAAGCTTTGCCACGTAACTATGTCTAGTGCTTCAGTGAGGTTGGTCACGGTACATCTGATATGACTCCTGCTGGGGTTGTATCAGATGTGTCACACATGCTGGTAGAAATTTAGTGCATCTGTTGAATTCCAAGCACAAAACTAGAAGAACCTGCAAAACCTCTGGATGACTCATCTGAAAACCCACCTGGAAAAACAGGGACTTGCTGAAGGTCAGAGTGAAGTGATAATTAATGATCTAATTGGATGTGTTCAGTCACTCGAACGATGAACGGGCAAAAATACTATACTCTATATTCTACCACTGTGTTGGAGCTGCACTGATCGCTGTTTGAAGTAATGCTCAGAACTATGCTTCAGCAGCAGAGTTCTATGTATGGTGATGTCAGCTGGTTGTCCATCACTTTGGTCCAAACTGTTAACATTACCTGCTAAACATCAGCATGTTAACACTGTCACTATGAGAACAGAGCTGCCAAGATGGCTGAAGACTCTAAGTCTATATTAAAAATAGATCAAAAGAATATGTGTAATGTGAATAGGGTTGTTAATATTGACGACCATTCAAATAATTATTACTCACCTCCACAGCCCCTAATTCCACAGAACCTTTTAGGTCATGGTTTTGGTTTTATGGACAGCAACCTTGGTTAAATCACAACTGCTCTTATTGGAGTCCTTTTCAGCTGCAAAATTGGAGACAATTGGTGGAAACCAGAGTGAGTTTTGGAATTACAATTGTCAGGTGAGCAGATACACGACTCCAAATGAATGCTATAGTTACTTTGTGTCTAGTGGATGTGTCAATAGACAACTGTTTGCTGACATTCTAGCCATAACATCTTTATAAAGTGATAATATGTCACTGTTATGTTTGCACCTTGCTTATGTGCTGAAAGTGGCCACAAAAATCAATCAGTGAAGATTTAGCATGCAGATATGCAGAAAAAAGCCCCAATAACATTCAGTACACTACCCACTAAACACCAAATGGCAGACAAGCAAAGTTAGTGACAAGCTGGTGAAAATAGTGCATCACTGAGCTGCCATATATTTCCCATAGAAGTTGGTGGGGACCAAAATCAGAGCTAGAAGGACAGACTTAAGTTTTCCTGGCAGCTGAAATTTAACCTTTGAGGATATAAAGAAATCGTCACTATCACTCACAAAGCATTCTGTTCAGTGTCACATAAAGTAAACATCCTTTTTTGTTTTCTTCCTAGTGAGCAACAAGAGTTTCTGGGTTTGCTTTAGCCTTTTACTTACTTAGATTGAAAGGAACAAAAAACACAACTTTGCCTCAAACAAGCCTTTGGTAAACAAAGTTCCCCACTAAATGACAGGCTGTCCTACAGCTCAAGAGGCTCCAGCACAATCTGGGCACTCAGTGACTAATATCCATACGTATTAGCTCTCTGCACGACTGATAAGAGGACACAGCAGACGGTCTTGAGTCATGACGATAATTCACGCGCATGCTGTGACTATCAAATATGTTTTTCTCTTTGTGAGTCCACGATGATAGGTTCAAAGGGAGTTTCAGAGGGAAGGGGACCAGCTTGATGGATGGTTGACTGTACAGTATATACAGCTGGGATCCCAATGCTGTTATTTGGAGCCCGGCAACGTGGATCAAGAGGACAGCTTCGAAGACTTAATTAGTTAAGGATGTCTTCTTCTAAACATTTCCATTAAAGTTGAGTAAGAATGCAAAGAAAAAGAGGGTAGTAGAGTAAAGATGTGAGGTTCAAGTTCATGTTACTGTTTGAGGATGAGTCTTAGAAAATGTCTTGAAATTTCTGAAATCCAAAAGATTCCATCAACTTGGGTATGTGAGGGAAATAAATCCTACTTTTTCCTAGGTTGGCCAATTGAATTACCCTCACCTGGAGTTATGTTTGGCTGCCAAGCCCTTTACGGGGCTCACTCACAAACTTCAACATGACAGGGCATTCATCAGATGTTCATTAGCCACCATGGCAACCTGTTGCAGGTCGTTTATCTTTTGATTCCTTGCTGTGAAATTGGCAAGACATTTGGTTACAGTTACGATTGAAACCAAATGAAACCTTTTTAAACCCATAAACATGTTCAGGCTACTAACACGCGCACAAAAACCAGAGAACACACACACATACACACATGCACATTTTCCTGTGGAACTGGATCTGTGTGCTAGAGGAAGGCCTAAATGGTCCTGTGCCATGGATTTGTGGTTTCCAATACAAATCTCTGGCAGGGAAAGAGGCATTTTCACTTTGGCCTGCTGCTCTACTGCATCAGTCACTGTTTCATAACAACATGCTTCACTTGTTTTCTCAACATTACCCAGCAACAGTAAAGCCAGGGCCTAAGGCAAAACATATCTAACTTGCAATCTGTGTGATGCGAAACTGTTACAAACACTGCAGAAGCTGTTGTTTAATTTAAACTGTAAATATCTAATTCAACAATGATTATTGCTCCACATCTCTGAGATCTGAATGAAAATTGTTGCCAAAAACTCCTTTAGATTATCACAAGATGCAGAACATCTGCCCGGGCCCCAGACCGTATACATTTACGTCGAAAGATGAAGTGCTACAGCCGCTGACACCCAATTCATGATATCATGTAAAGTGTGTGTGGATGTGGATGTGTCTGTGTGTGAGTGTGTGAGTGTGTGTGTGCGTGTGCGTTCGTGTGTGTGTGCTAGTGTTGCTGTTGGAGGGGATCCAGGCATGCAGATGGCCCTGGTTTGTGTTTGCACTGAACGGCTGCAAGCCTCTCGCCTCCCTAGTGTCCATGACAAACCATGTGCGCAAACACGCACACACACACGATACACACACACACACACACACACACACATATATATACACTTACTTTTCAAGGGTCGGGTCAGCAAACTCTCCTAAGTCTTCCAAATTACCTTTGTGCTGCTTGGATGCTGCAAATCATTCTCATACAGATCTATTATTCTGGATGATCTCAGTGATGAGACACAAATATTAATAATTATGTCTGTTCCCATTTTTCATAAACTATAAATCTAATCCAAATACTTTGTTTGTATTTTGTTTATAACTACGGTACAAACATGCCACAGTGTATTGTTTTGTGTTTGGGAAAGCCCACAGTGTTACATCAGTTGTGACGTCTTTCAGGTGTGTCCTTGTCTATATATAAAGCTGGTTTTCTATTTCTATCTCCAGGAAGGTAACAGGTAGAAGTAGGTACAGTAGGTGTACCTGTTTTCACCTGTACACACTCGCTGGCTGCCAGCCACTACTATAGCAACAACAATAACAACACAGCAGGAAAGCCTTTTGGACTTCCTGGGAGATCCTCTGGTATGCAGGCTCAAGTCTGGGCCAGTGTTTGTCGACTCAGGAATGTTGCCTGGACGACCGGAGGCCACGAAGAGGGAAACCCCTTATCTGCTGACGTTGTCATTCAACTGTTGTCATGGTTCAAAGGCCGCTTAGGTAGAGACGAAAAAAAGAAAAAAGACACACAGACGCACACCTTAAAGGTTGGTCTATATACAGTATGTGTGTCACCATGGAGATACTGTTTGGGTGGAGCGTAAACTCCACAGGGCATGAATGGTTGCAAAGCTCAGACAGAGAAAAAAGAGAAAAGGCGTCCCTTGGCCTTGAGTCAGACCTGGTAGACTTACACTTTCTAGCAGGAACTCCAAAGACTTAGATTCATGAATGAGCTGCAAACCATAGGCTTGTTTATGTTTGTGAAAGACAGGGAGGGTCAACCTCGCTCAGAATGTGGAATGTGATTGCGACACAGTTTTCTCTCTGCTGTGTTGCAAGCGCTGTTTAGCACTTTGTGAATTTGATGGTGGCTTCAGATCTGGCCAAATGTTTTAATATGGAAATTTGGTGTATGATCCAGAGAAATACATTTCAGCTTTTGTAGGCTTACAACAAATGCATGTCAGAACAGGATAAGCTAGAATGCTGTCAAATAGTGGGATATCATGGAGTCTTTGTACAAATCATCTTTATGATACAACAAAATGCGCACACGCTACCATCTACTTGTCTATACAAAGTTATATGAACGTGCATGTATAGCAACACCAGCATTTAATCTTTATGGACCGTGCCATGGTGGTAAAATAAAAACATTTTAAAAGGCCTTTATACTGAGAGCTGTATGCTGTATTTCAATCATGCTGCAGAGAACAGGAGGTGACGAGAAAACTGAAAATGGCTGGATATCAAAATACGTGAAATGTCTTTATTCGCACTTGCCAGCTGACACAACCTGCACAGATGGAGCAGATAGTGTCAGTGCTTTGATGGTGTGTCAGTCAGTCCTGTTAAAAATGATCATAAGGGTCTCTGTTCTCAGTTGACCATGTTGGCTCAATGGATCACAAACAGCATGGTTTGCCTCGCACTGAGAGCAACACCATGTAGCTGGTGGGAACTCTATAAAATGTGCTCCCTCATTTGGCTTGATCTTCCTACTTCTGAGGAATTTCAGTGTGGCAATGTCCAGAGAAGAGGTTAGCATCTAAGATTAACAAACTTAAACAAACTCAATCTATTTTCTTATACATCTGGCAGAAAAGTCTTGCTTTGACCTCTGCCTTTACTAAAATCTTTCTCGAACTTTTTGGCCACAGATCCCAGAGGCAGAATGACTGAGGACACATTGATAAGCTTAAAATGACTCCTCTGTTCTCCATCGTCTTGAAAAATAATGAGAAATCTTTAAGGCTTGTGTTTCACCCTGTAACATCATCTTACCTCCTCCTACATGCCAAATGGAGCATTAGACAGGCATCATACACCACTATGTGTTCATTAAAAAAACGCTATCCCTTCCAGGATTAATAATTTAATGTTCGCGTCATGCTCTGTCTCAAATTGAATCAAATTTTATATCAGCAGGAGTAGGTCAGACGCGGTGAGAGAACTTGTAGTCTCAGAATAAAAGAAGACCTTAGGCCGAGAAGTACTTCTATTTATTGTTTGGCGCTGCTGTGTTCCAATTTCATTGCCAAACTGAGCATTTTTCTGTTATCTGTGCATCAAAAATGAATACCTGCTTGATCAGACAAAGGGCTGGAAAATCTTTTATGTCAGGTTTCTTGGAAATCTTCTTAGAAAGTCTTTCTTCTTTATGTGGATCCTCATCAGCTTTCCACAAAGTGGCTGCGAGTCTTTTGGGGGTCCACACAAAAACAACAACACCAAATTATCACTAATAAATAGCAACAAAAACAAAATAAAATCTGGCCTCAAAACAACAATAATTAAAGTAAAATTAATGTGAGATGCAACAGTCTTTCTCTTAGTGACTTTTCAAAACAAAATCTACTTTTGATCTGGCTGATGCTGGTGGGGAATTTATTCCAGGCAGAGGAAGTTCAATACGGAAATTAGTTTTACTGCACTGCCTAAAACCCTGCAGAACACCACACCAACACAGAATGAGCAGTGGATTAACACAGCTGCAGGGGTGAGACATTTTGCAGAGTGTGAACTATGAGTCATCGAGCTCTGAACCTAAATTTTATGTTTTTTTGCTGATGTGATCTTTGATTTGCATGCAGCAGTTATGACGGTTTAACTATCTTTCCTGATTTATATTGGTTTTCCGATTGGTCTCTTATTTGCAAAACCCACATACTGATGCTTTCTGTTTTCACTGATGGGGTGTGTAAACATTTACTTATGAATCTTTAGTGATGATAAGCTAAGCTAAACCATTGATCAATATTACACCATGTTTTCCTATGGAGTCCTCAGGAAGATACCCTGTTGGACAGCCAAATACATCAAGTGACCTTTCCTTTGATAAACAACATTTAAGGATGCAAAGGCACTTAATCAATTTGGATAATGTTAATATATGCGTTGAAATATTGATTAGGGATGATCCACCTCCTATGAGGAGAAGCTCGTTAAAAAACATAATCCCCTGAGCATCCAGCCAGCAGAAAAAGATCAGACAGGGTGTTTATGCTGAGGTTGACCTGCTGAATTAAAGATCAACAAAACTCTAATTTACCCTTAAATGAGCCTCAATGATTTATGCATAAGTCCTACATTTAAAAACAAGTATTTGTTTAATATATTTATTTTTAAACAGATGCTGTAATCTCTCAGAGGTGGGAGTATCTGACATCTGTGACTGAAAATGTTGAGCATTTTCTGCTTAGTTTTTACTTTTTTTTGTTGGAAACCCAATGAGTCATGTCACCCGATGTGAAAGTTACATTGTTTTTTTAAACAAATTACCATTTTTTGGTCATTATTATCAAGATGATTTTCAGGTTGAGGAAATTAACACATAACAGACAAAAGAAAAGAGAAAATAAAGGAGACATTATGTTTTTTATGCCCTGATGAAGACGTGTGCAGATAAAAGCTCAGCAGCCTTGAAGCACTAAGGAGGATTTGCTGCCTCTACACCAGCTCCACGATGGCGGCAGTAAACAGTTAGCTGCCTGGACAGTAATGTTCTCAACACTGTTTTCAGTGCTTTTTAGCTGATTGAAAAGCAGCGCATCATGATCTCGCCTGCAGTGCAACATGAATGGCAAGGTGTGTGCTATAAAAGAGGCCCTTATGTTATGATTTATTAAGAGGGAACTCTGTCCAAACAGGTCTAGCTGGGTCCTCTAAGCAGCGTAAAGCCTTTTCTATAACTGCATCCACACCCTTGCATGCAGCTGTTGTTTCTATGAAGACACATAAACAATGCAATTTCACATGCGTGTGTGTATGTGTGTGTGTGCAGGTGTGCAGGAGGTGCTCTATTTTCCATGACGACAGTGAGGGAATCCTGCAGCTGAGGACAAACCTTATCCAAAGATTTTCTGGGTTAAACATTAAAGATGACTACACACATTGGATTAGAAGATCAATACCACTCTTATGTTTCTGTGTTAAATATGGAGCTGGTACCAGGGGATGATTAGCTTAGCTTAGCCTGAGTGCTGATGGACACAGCTAGCGTGGGTCTCGCACCTACCAGCACATCTCAAGATCACTAATTATTAACATGTTCTATCTTGTTTGTTTAATTTGTACACAAGTAGAAATGTGCTAATGCCCAAGTAGTAGTAGTAGTAGTAGTAGTAGTTGGCTACGATGACTTCCTGAAGTCTTACCATCAAAAAATGGTAAGAGCATGCTACTTCCTCTGAAACATTAATGTTTGTGTACACATTAAATAAAGATGATACAAATTAGTGAGCTTTAGAGGTATTAAACTTTAGATGGAGCCAGACTAGCTGTTTCCCACTGCTTCCTGCCTTTATGCTAAGATAAGCTAATTACCTGCTGGCTCAGGTTCAATAAAGTTGCGAAATTGGTGCAAAGTATTGTTCTCCTTTCTGCACTCCTATTTTTTGATTTGTGACTAAGACACTGAGTCATGGTTGCTGAATTCATCCAAAGTCCAAAAGTCACTTACAATGCCATCCACCATGAGCAATCAGTCTGATTGTGTGTTTTTGCTGAAATGTCCCATGGGAGTTGCAGTTAACTTCTCTCCCTAAGTTTTTATGTACACAGGTTTGTACCAATTTTTTCTAAGAACCAGATATTTACTGTGATCTATATGATGATTTAACCAGCAAATTTTGAAAACACTGGATCCTACACTTCCCACAATGCAACTGAATAGCACATTTTGTCAAATCCACCCACCTTTAAACTACCACATTAAAATCTTTCGGTGTAACATTTGTAAGAACAAGCTGAAATATTCAGGTGAAGTCACTTGAGTATTTTTTTCACTTTTCACATGCTTAGTCATTCCCCCCAAGTAAAAGGAAGGACTGTCCCTTTAAGATAGAATGAGTTGAACTTCAGCTTCACACACCTTGACCTAACTTTGTCTCTTTAATGACCCCACTCATGTTCTCTCTCTGTACTTCTAGTGTTACAGGACTGACTAACATTATGGAGGTGGAGGCTCTGCTGGCCTCAGGTCACAGATGGCTGACAATTACAGCTCTCATTGTGTTTCCTACAGTTTTCGTACAGTATCTTCCCCCTTGTCCTTTCTATCCCAGCTTCCCAGCCGCCTTCTGCCCCCTTAATCAAAGCACAGTAAGATTTAGAGAGGAGGTAAACACTCTGGTTTTATGATTGGGCCCCTTCTTTCAGCGTGGCCTGTATAATTGAAAAGCCCTCTTGACTATTTTAAGACACTAGTGGGAACAGACTCCCATGTGTGTGCTATGGCTGGGAATGGGGCTCTCTCTTTTTCTCTTGCGTTCACTGATTGCTAAACAACTATGGTGTCTTTGGCTGTTAGTACTGTATTGAATATACAGAAAATTTTACAAACAGTTTAAAACAGATATCTGCTGTCTTACCACCGCGGTGATCTGTCACTTGCGTGTCAACATAAAATGCTGCATTTTCACAATCAAAAGAAGAAAAAAAGCAGCACCGTCACAACTGGCTGTGTGTTTTTGAACAGGTTTTTTACCCAGACCATCTGTTCTTCACACTGCTCTACAATCCCCTACCACCAACATCCCGCAAACCAAAATTAACGTTGTTTCACTGTGAGTAAAAAGTTTAAACAAACAGAAATATCAGCAGTCAGCGTCTTCTCTGCTCCGTGAGTCGGCCATAATAGACTCTTTGTTCAGCTGAAATTATAAACTCTTATTTTGAACATTGTGTGCATGTGTCAACCGGTGCCTTGTGCGTCATGGTGATAAACACTTTTCCCCTAAAGATTTAAATTAGAACTTCTGTAAGAAGAAGAAGAAGTTTTAAGTTCATCGCCAGAGAGCAAAAAGAAAGAGCAAGTGAGGGCATCCTTTTATAAAACTCATTATGTTGCCAAATGACTCCTGAACAAGACCAACTGAGGTAGTCTAATCTCATGCAGTAACAGATTTATAGTCCGCGCAGAGCTTCTTAACCTGAAGCGCTCTGAACTCATTATGTACATTGGACGATGAAGTTGAGGAAATCAAAGTCTCGATGCCACATGAGTTGGCAAAGCTGAGACATACGTATTCCCAAGTCAGAAAAAAAGAACTGAGGTCACTTGCCTGCCTTAAACATTGCAAATTACACATAAAGGAAGCACCTGCTGGTAAATGACTAAACTTTCCCCAGATTTTTAATAATAAACAAAACTAGGAGAGTCTAGATCCATGTTAGCAGCTCTGTGAGGTAAAGAAATAAATTAAAATTACAATACATAACTGTTAAGGCATTTGACTCAAAACCACAATTGTCACTTTCATGGTGGCGCTACAGGAGAAGCCAGGGGATTACCGAAGATATTAGGATTCATCCTCTAGGAACCACGAATGTGTGTACAAACTCTTGTGCAGATTCATCTTGTAGATGTTGAGATATTTCTCAGGGTGAAGTGAAAGCTTTGACATGCTGGTCTTAAAAGAAGAAAAGTCAGGGGATCACTTAAGTCATCAGGATTCATCCTCTGGGGACCGTGAATGTCTGTGCCCAATTTTCATGGGTACCAAAGGAGTGGAGGGACAGGCTGACATTGCCATTCATAGGGTAATGCTGCCAACATGGTTAAAAAATTAGCAGGGAAAACTAGAATGGACCGATATGCAAAATACAGAAAGCAGTGAAGAATTTTACAAACCTATTATCACGACATGTATTTCATAGTTAAAGACAGCTCACATTAATAGATACTGTGTGAGGTTGGGAGAGAATTCAGGAGCTCTACATCTTTATAACAAAATGCACATGAAAAAACCTCCATGGTACTTATGGTAAAAAGAGCTTTTATATATAGAGAGATATAGCCCCATAAAACCATTTAAGTAACACGAAGGCCTGGTCCCCCAACTCCAACAAATAGGCCTATTACCACATGAAAGACAGTCTATGCTCTAATTCCATTTGCCATTATAGCCTAACATGTTTGCCTCTGCCTCTTAAGGCAGTTGCTCCGTTTACCGGGATTTCCCCATATATTGGTATTTGATCATGTTTGACGAGGAAAATTAAAACTGTGCACAAATGTAAAATGACTGATTGAAAAGGGCAATAAATAAACATGCAGCAGGTTGAAGAAGTGTTCTAAAAGCAAGCAATACTGTTATTAGCGAGTGCAAATAATGCACTCCAGCAGGAGTAGAAAACAGATTAGAGTAGGTATAAAGTGAGAGTGCAATTAACATCAACCATAGTAGATTCAATCAATACACATTACTTGTGCAACAGCAGTCAAATCAAACTGTATAACACTAGCGAGCACAAAAAGTACATGTGGTTTCCAGGTATTTGTAATTCAATACGGCCTAAGCTGTGGTCCATACTGGAGGGCACAGAGTATGCAGGTTTCGTTACACCCAATCATGACAGATGAAGTCCTGTGCTAATTTGGCACCAGTGCCCGGTCTCCTCAGCAATTATGATGCAAAATTTTGGACTCTAAACATTCGCTGCGATAAGGAGATTTGTTCATAGAGGTCAATGAGGGAGTAAAATTCTGTGGCAGTTTCAAAACTTTAACAGAACTTGACTCAAGGTAGTCACGGTGCCTGGCACCAGACCATACAGTGGCTAGTCATTTTCACATTTCTGTTTGAGCTGTAGAGGTGTTGGTAGGCATATTTTTAAACTTTGGAGAGAATCAGGCCAGCTGTTTCTGTTTCTAGTCTTTATGCTAAGCTAAGTTAACTGTCTCCCTACTCTAGCACCACATTATCAAATGTAAGAGTGGCCTTCATCTTATCATTTAACTCTCATCAAAAGGGTGAATAAGTGTAATCCCCCAAATTCCTTGAATAATTTGGTACAGTGTATTGATACATTGAAACCCTTCAATCCACCAGCACTTGAACTACTAATGATGCCAGTGATTCAAAGTATCACATGTAAAATCTCCAGTATTTCAAATAAGCAATATAGCAGCAAACAGCACCTTAAAAATGCCAGTGAGTACCGTGCAAAGGAGCTCTGCAACGAGACATAGCAAGTGTGTTTCCAGATTTCAAAGTTAGCCACAATCATTACATTTGATTCCAGAAAAAGATCAAAGAGCGTGGACGGGAACCCACACACTGCAGACATCAGGAAAAGCTCCTCACCAGAGGTCTACAAAAATAGATGCTTTTCTTCGCATTTCAGCCATACTAAAAACGCATTCACTTTCCCATGGTGCACTTTAGCATATACAATAAAGAGGATAAAGTCCAAGAGATTTTGCCACATTTGTTGCAGTACATGCAGTAAATGACAAACAAAGCTAGAGAATGACTTGTTTTATTGGTGTCCGCTGGGGCAGCGACCAGCATCGCCACACTGTCTCTACATAATAAAACACAGTGACAGTAAGTTAGTTGACAGAGGTTCTGGCCACATTCATTGTTACAAACATGTACACTGCTTGTGCAGCAATTCAAATGAGCATCTCAGCAACCGGATGAGCCATTAATCATCTAGGAGCCCTTTCACCCTTCAGATGCTGTGCATACCGTACATATGTATATATTTATCTTAATATATAACTATGCATGTTTTTTAACTCCTGCAGTCTGCTTTTAACTTTGAACTTGCTTCATACATTTTAAAGGCAAGTATGCTTTACGACTATAACAAAAGCACTTTGTGGGAAGCAGTCATTTTTCAGTTAACAAGCCAAGATTCTAAATGAGGGTGTTGAATCAGATTTTCCAGATACAGGTAGGACATGCTATTGTTGTTGAAAGGAATGTTTTAACATTTTCAGAAATACACTTATTAGCCTTCTTTCCATCAGTCTTTCCAACGAGAAGTAATCCACGGTAATAACGCTGAATTCTTGGTTATATAATTTGGTTTTTGTTTGAAATAAACAAATGAGACATAACATAACTAATCACATAACAGCTGGCTTTAGTTGGTACATTAGGGAGGTATAGAGCTTCTCTTGTAACTCTCTAAAGACAAAAGCATTGTTTCCAAAATGTTGAACTATTCCTTTAAATTGTGCTGCCTAACATTTATGTAAAAGCAATACAAAAAGATGCCTCTAAACAAATACACTAAGCAAGCACACACATGCACTGTGTAGAAATTACTGCTGAAGAGTATACCATGCTCCCTAACTCTGCTGGCTCTTCATTATAGTTAGCTTTAATTAACAGCCACTTCAATAACAATAAAGCAACAGTAGGAAAGCTAATGAAACACTGAGCTGTTTCCAGCGTGTGAGTCTGACCCAGACTTCACTCACACCCACCGGCATACTTTCCCCTTACATCAGCAAACAAGAAAACTGCAAAGCTTTTTTATTATTCATAAAACAAGATAATATAAGCTGTCACTGGCATTGCAAGCAACATTGTGGCGTTTCTTTTTTTTAAACTGTGCGTTACGCTCTCATAAAATCCCCCCTTTTTATTCAATACAGCATGTCTAGACTATATTTTTATTATCATTATCGCCAGTAGCTAATTAGGATTTTATTGTGTAAGTCAATTGGGGTTTTGGTGTGCCTTTGTTTTTCTAAGTTTTTGTCATTCCTTGTGTCTCTGGGGGAATGCCAGTCGACCAGTTAGTCAGCCACCCACTCAGATTCAGAGCTGATGGAGGAACCACAAGGAAGCGCGAACCGTCTGAATGTCTCCATGAGCGTCACACTGAAATAGAAAAAGAAGAGCTGTGCTGTGTACCAGACACACTGAAAGGAAATTCTGCAGCCAAGATGTTTAGCAGCTGATATGACAGGACAGTGTCACATTATAGTACAAAACCTATAAAACATCACTGTAGATTGTACCTACCGTGTTAAGTGCGCATACAATGATTGCAATCAGTTGTTACTCTGACCTACAAAAACTTCTATGATGTTACTTCTGATTCAATGTGATTTTCTATGGTTGTCATTGACTAATCCTGTCCAGGGTTGCAGGGGGCTGGATCCCAGCATGCAATGGCCAAAGCCAAGGAGGATGGAGGATTCACCAGGAGGATGGTAATGTTAAGCTGCTGGTTTGTTAGTCGATCAATTGGCCCAACACAATGGGCCGAAAAAGCTCATTAAGTGTAGACACATGTTCCTTCCTTTTCCTGTAGAGGCACAATGATGTTGACATATGTGGTTTTGAGCGAGCTGTCTGACCAACTATTTGATGGATTGCCCTGAAATTTTACGCACATATTCATGTCCTCCTCAAGGGAAATGTTTAATTTGTTGTAACGACTTTTGCATGGTAAGCAAGAACAACGTGAGTGGGACAATCGGACGTGGATGTCCTCCTTCAGAAAAGATGCTATTTCCTGTATTCTGGTGCCATCTAATAAATGGATTAATGCTTTTGTCTGGTTATACTAGTATGAGAAAAAGTACATTTTGTAATTTCATCCAGATGAAGTGGTCGGCCCAAGATCACATATTTGAAGATATTAAAAAGATAAAAGAACAGAAAATGATTTGATGATTAATTCATAACTAGTCTGTGAATGACAGATAGTATGGTGGTGAAGGGTAAAAAAAAGGCTGCTGGAGGGAGGAAGCTGGAGAAAAGAAGAGTGCGAGTCACACGGATACAAAGAAAGAGAGGGAAAACTGAAACTGAAAGCAGCCCACAAGCTATATATGGGGCAGATGTGGTGTTGGAGATGCTCCTTATAATAGAGGTGGTGGTTGGTGTCAGATTACAACCCCCCCCCCTCTCTTTCTTGCCCTCTTCCTCCCTGCGTTACCCTGGCTACTTGGCTTCTTTATTTACTCCCTTAGACCTCACATTTACAGCGCAATTACCCCTGAGGACGTCATCAGCTCGCTCCCCACTCAACAGCTGTCGGTGCAAGCGTCCAAAGGAGAGAGACAGGGGCGGGGGCAGAAGATGTTGCCCTCCATGTGCTTCCTCAATTCCCCACAGAACGACTGTCAGGGTTCCATCGTGGCTGTTTGTGGAGGTAAACAACAGGTGCTACACATGGGATGCCTAGGGTGATAATCTAAGAAGGGATTAGCTAAAATAGCATACAGTAGATTGGGTGACAACAAGAAACTTGAAGCATTGTTTGGGATTGCAGTAATGCCTAGCTGGCCCTCTGGCACACACACACACACACACTGTTTGCACTTTTACATCTCTTGTCTGTTCATTTGTTTGTCTATTTCACACACTATTGTTTCTGTCAGTGGAGACACAACAGTCTTTTCCTCAGGTGAGCCACAAGGCTGCAGTAAACCACTAAACCTTGTTAAATTGCCATCATCTTGCTGATACTGCAGTCATGTATAAATGTTTAGTCTGCACTACTGAGATCATTAGCTTTATCCTTATCCATGTAGCAATACATAGATGTAGGCATAGAATAAACGTGGAAGTTTGTATATGCATGATCAGCCAGCTGACACATAAAAAAGTTACTAGCTAGTACAACCTGGTCTCACAGAAATAATATAGGTAATACAAGCCACAACCTCTTAACACTGCATTACGTGGTGATGGAACATAATTTGTTAAAATTACCGGTACTTGTATGTAGAGGGAAAACCAACAACCTTTAATCAGTCGGTTTGTAGATATGCCATCCCTAGAAACCATGTCTTAAAATACCTACAAGTTAAGAAGATTCATAACATCACAGACTTTGTCCATTCATGTCAGATATAGCACTCCAACTTTTATGGATATTCAAGACCAATTAAAAATAAATGTATGTTATGCTATGGTCCAAATCAAATGACAAGACGGGACAAAACTCTTTGGAGACATTTCAAAGTAGATAAGTTGAGAAAATGCTTGTTTAAAACCACAAACACATCAACACAGCACTGAAACTGATAAAACGAATCTAATTCTAACATCCCCGTCTATTGTATAAAATGCAATTACAATATACAGCCTATATTTACATACCATATTTAAGTGAGTCAGGAGGATTACATTTGCGTACTATTACTACTACTCATATAACGCATGAAGGCACGACATTAGATATTATAATCAATTTGTAAAGATATTTAAAAATTTAACATTTTGCCTTCCCCCAAGCAAGCTGCTTGCAGTAATAGTCAGAGGTTCTTCTACTCCTATACTAGTGTAGGCCTTCTGTTTAGAAAGAGTGGTTATATCAGTTATATCAAAATATCATTACCTATAAGAAAGGCAGTTTTATTTCAAAATGAATTTACATTATATTACAGTAAATTAATTGTAGGTTAAACCAACAGAGCCATGATGGAGAGACATTATTAATGCTTCACTTATAGAACAGTCTTAGAGATAATCTTTACTTTTCATGTTTTTCCTCTTCCTCTTCTTCTGCTCTCATATACTGGTCTGTCTGTGTCTCTTTTTCACTCACTTACAGACACACACACACACACACACACACACGCACACACACACACACACACACACACACACACACACACACACAGCCACGCAGCTGCATGCCAAGCAGTAATCTGATGGGCAGAGCTGTACCCAGATGGTTTGATTCATATTACTGCTGTTGGTTCCTGATGTTAAACAGGTGCTACCTGACCTTCATTCCGCCGCTGCTCTGCCCGCCTTCGCTCCACCACATTTCCTCTACTTAAAATCACACTGTATTATGTCTCCTCCCAGCCCTGCTATTTTTACTGACAGTGGTGTTCACAATGAAGTGCTGTAATTACTGGATGGCAAACTGACTTTTAGTGACACACTGACGCCTTTTTATTTTGCCAATATTTTAATCAGAAGCCAATTACTGTTTTGTATAAACTCAGCCTGAAGCCATTGTATCCCAGACTGCATTTTGGTGCCTACAGTTATTATGTTCTGTTAATGAGTGCTTCTTTCCACTGTAATAAACAGAAAAGTTTTGTATGAACAATTGTAGCTGTTAATGTTGATCAGAACCGTTGGCAATACTAAACTTAGCTGGGCACAGGCATATAGAGGCGTGTGCCCATTTTGCCTAATGATCCATGGTGTGATGATTGTTTGTATTTCTCTCTCAGGGAAACGATTGATTAGGCAAATATTTTTGCTGGAAACAAATCTGATTAAAATTCAAAGACTAGGCATTTCAGTAGTTTTTTCTAATTTGCCGGCTGTTTTGCCGGAGTTCTGTGTTTTCATCATGCAATACAAATTAAGATGTAGCCTTATCTCACCGATGCTAGCATGATTCAAAGCAGTGCAGTACTAAAAAAAGCCTCCCCGTTTAATTACTGGGCTTGCGGGAAAGCTGATACCCTCTAGTTATTTGGCCAAACATTACAGTTCCGGTTGGGACAGATGAAACACACTCCTGCCATCAGTCCCCTCTTTGGTGATGCTCTATGAAGTGTTTAATTATGTCAGAAATTTATGTTCTGAGAAAGTGGATCATTCAGATTAAGTTTGTTTCCCAGGCCCGAGTAGACATCCATGGACAACCTCTCCCACTCTACATACATGTGCATGGTTTAAATAGTCCTCTGGTGTTTCCCCACTTGAGCACAAGGGATATCATTTGGGAATTAACTGCCAACTAACTTTATAAAGTGTTTCCATAACAGTATTTCAAAATGTTTAAGTTGACAATTAATGCTTATCCTTCCTGTTTAAGTCCTAACGATGATAACAAGCCATTTTGGTCCCTAAAAGCTGTTAATCCCCCTTTGGGGCTTAAAACAGCTCTAGTTATCTTTCCCTCTGCTGAATGGAGTGATGCACAAAGAGAAGAGGGAAAGGATGTAACCCAAGCTTTGTGCCTGTGTCGCTAGGTAGCGTGCTGACTTTGAGAGGTCTAGATTGCGTCCTGTGTTTCCTGTGGCTTGGAGAAAAGAGTCATTTCTCCTTGGTGGTGTCCAGTGTCACTGGATCCACTGGCTGCTCTGGTTACCTGTTGGGAAAAACTGGGAGAGAGCAACATAGAGTTTTTTTTTTTAATATAAATTGTCCTAAATTAAATTACCATGACACGTTTCCTCCATGAAATACGCAGGTAATAGCAACCTGTAGTAACTTACCCTCTGTTGTGAATCATTCTATTTATTACGCAAGCAAATAGAAACTAAAGTGAATATTCAATATTCTTTAATAACATAGAAAATGCACCTTTTTATGAGTTTACTTGGCAATCATCCCGCCAGTTATCCTATACTTCTCTCTGGGAAGACCAGGATAATGTGACCAGAGAGGACGTTCTGGGATAAAGTGACACAAAGCAGCAGGTGTGGGAAGAAATGGCTCAGTCTGTTCTGCCCAAACTCTGGCATTTCCCAAGGCAGCCATCAATAGCTTAGATTTCCAACTGTCTACTTGACTTGTGTGTGAATTGACATTCTATGTGTGTGAGAGAGAGTGAGAGAGAGGAGACAAAGAAAATGGGGGGGGGGGTTACTGGTTGAGAGGCATGCGGAAGTGTTCCACCTCTGACAGTGCACACATTCAGGTTAACTTCATGAAAGGTAACATTTCATATGATAATCCGGATACTTGGGGTGTCAGCTCCTTTACAAGCAACACCCTGCGAGTTTGTTGACAGGTGTTGGGGAGAACTACTACATGACGTGAAAACAGATGTTAAAAATGATGCCACTTGAGTCACTGTCGGTTGGGGCTGAAGACATGTAGGGGTGTGGCGCTGGAAAGAAATGAGCTTACCAGACCTCTGTAGCCTGCTCCTCAACTCTACAAGAAGAATGTGTGGAATAAAGCGGAAAATAGCTTTGATTCTGCTGCTCCGATCCTTTTTTTAAAAACATGATCAGGAGCCTGACAATGTTACAGGAATGCAATGCTAAATCACTCAAGCGCTCTTTTAAAGAAGTAGTTTGACAGTTTGTTCTCTTGCAAGAAAATGAGAATATACTCTTGTGAGTAGTATGAGGACGGTGTGGGTACATAAAATTTAATGTACCCGCTCACTAATTTACGTGTTATATCTTGTTTGTCGTATCCTCACAAAAATTGCTGTGTGAAAACAACTGACCATTTCTTGGTCAAGTTGGTTTCAAGTTCTTGGTTTAAAGCTTGAATCGAGCCAAACTTACAGTTTCCACTTCTTTCAGTCTTCATGCTACACTAAGCTTCTATATGCAGCTTTATATTAGACAAACAGATATGATGGTATTGTTCTTCTCTAATAAGTGTATCTAAGAAATGTCAAACAAGGGGGAAAACAAAAAGAGAAATCCATAGATATGTGCCTGTGTTGTACATACTCTTTTTTACAGGTATATTCAGGTATAGCAGTCCTAAGCCAGACAACACATAAAGCACATAAAACATAAACATGTGGAAGACTGTATACCGTAGAAGTAGCCTGGAAGGCTCATGCTCCACTTAATATAGCTGTCTTTACAGCATATTAGCAGCTTGTGGTTTAGGGATACATACGTTCACAAGGCTTTGAAGGGCAGAAACAGTCTTTTCTCTGATGTGTGTTAAGCTTTTTGGTTGTACCCCTTCTGGTCTGTAATTAGTAGAAATCTGGTAAAGTCCTCACTACGAAACGCAGAGAAATGTGCTCTCATTTCTCACAGTGCTAATGATCCGTACCTTTTATCTGTAGAAGAAGGAGAAGCGGAGTGGAACATCAAAAGCCTAAAGCAGACGAATGAATTGTCATAGGCAAGTTTGAACTCAAACCTTAATAATACACAGCAGCCTCATCTTCAGTCCACCCCAGTACATGCTGAAGACACTCCAGAGAGCAAAGCAAATATGCTTACTCAGTATCCCTGGATTCCCTCTCAAGTGTTTCTCGGTGTTTGCTGCCAGAATGATTTTGTCATTATTTCTTATATTTGGTTCTCTCTCACATTATGGCAGATTGAAACTCTGGATGCTGGGATATGCAGCTTTGTTTATGTGCCACCTAATGTGGTGTAAGTAAATGCATCATCACTATGCGTTCAGTGAACCTCGTGGGAAAGCCTTGTAAATGTCCCAGAAGGTGCACTGACATCAGAGTGGTGGAGTGCATACAGTACATGGAGGACAAATAGAGTGAGGCAAGCGCAAAAGGGAGAGCTTGGATACAAAATGTCACAAACATCTGTTCGTCGATGATGCAATTGCATCATTCTTGCAGCTCAATGTAGCAGGAGCTTTATGGCATATGAAATGGACCAAACCCTTCACCTTGAGGTTGCACATGGAGGTCAAGTATAGACATGTTGTATGAAAACCTGAAATCCCTTTAAAAGCACATATGAATCATCAACGATACAGAAACGTGTTCCCTTTACACACCCTTTCCTACGCAGGGAGGAAAACTCTTTTGTGTAGTCTTACTGATGTAAAGCGTGCTGCTATGCATTGACAAAGTGTGATACCATCGTCACATGGCGTGATGCCCAGTAATTCCAGATCCTCTCTCCTGCCCTGGTGCCAGAAAGAAGACTCCCCACGCCTTGATCTGGTCTGAGTCAGCAGAGCTGAGATGGTGCCCTGCAGATTTAGTTCATGTTTGTGTGAGCGGGGCAGAGCAGACATGGAAGGGGGAGGTTGGAGACATAATTTTATACACAAGAAACACAAGAGCTGATCTACGGTTTAGGCCACTTTAATTACATAGTATGTGAGAGGGAATAAAAAGGTATTTAAGGGGTAATTACATAATCATAGAGAAACATGGGATTAAGTTCCATTGAGCTATTATACAATAGAAGTGACTTATACAGTCTTATAATATATTATATTATAATAAAATATAATATTTTTTATTCCCTTTCTTTGTATGTGTGAACTGTATCTTGTATGTGTGAATCAGAACTGCTGCTGACTTGAAATTTCCCCATTGTGGGATAAATAAAGGAATATCTTATCTTATCTTATCTTATCTTATCTTATATCACAAGATATTAAAAATTAAAAAAGGCAGAAAAATGAAATAATCACTCCCACATTCTTTGCAGGTAAAATCTGATATTTAGTGATTTGTATCTATAGTTTCATAGTCTTGGCAGAAGAAGGAGTTTTTTATGTATCAGTGATGAAAAGCATGGCAACAGTGCCCACCACAGACATTAATGGAGCTGAATACTCCTGGTTAAATATCACATATAAATAGGACCCATTCAAATTTATATGTCACATAACAAAAGACCTTGTTTCTGACATAAGTGCTTGGACCTTGCTTAACGTCTCTCCTTTCATGGAGGTTGGAAACATTGACACTATCATAATTTTATTACAGTATTTATTGCGCCCGCTGAGACATTCAGTACATTACACGTCGCCTGTGTTTAGGGGCCGAATTTGTAACTCGACTCACTTTAAACAGCTGCTCAGCCTCTCACGGGCAACGCAAGGCTGATGTATTTCATGGGATGTTTCAAAGCATCGTTTGGAGATATGAAATTTTATATCAGTCATATGCTGGAATAGCTCATGGAAAATGACTTGTCTGGGTGTGTTTTCGGGTTCATTGGTAATTTATGGACATATTGAATGCATAACACTTCAACTGCTCTCTGTGTTTATGGATGAATATGTGGAAACTGTAGAGTTGATCAATAAAGATGTGCGTTTACACAGCGAGACAGCATTCATGCCCACATTTATCTAGACATAAACAGCTAAAAGGATACTTTTACAGGCTGTAAATTAAATTCATCATTTCCTTATTTTAGAATGTGAGATTGGCGTTAATACAATACAAAGAAGTGATGATATTAAAGTCTTGTTGTCATTAAAGCATGTTCAGCTTATATTTCTGAAATTTCTCAAGAAAAAACGTGTAGTTACAGTCATTCTGATTCAACATGTAGAAATGTATGTATGTACTTGTATAAATACAATAATCTTTGCCCATTAGAATTTGTCATTAAAGGAATAGCTTGACGTTTTTGAAGACCACAAGATGAGATAAGAAAATTGATACCACTCTCACAACTCTTTGTTCAATATGAACCTATAGCCAGGAGATGGTTAGCTTAGCTTAGCATAAAGACTGGAAGCAAGAGAAAGATGGGGGGTGTCAGACTACTTTCTTGGCCAGGCAAAATGACTTCCTGTTGGCTCCACTGGTTGCTTTGTGACCTCACAACAGACTTCAGGAAGTCACAGCACCCATCAATGACCTTTGGACAGAGCCAGGCTGGCTGTTTCCCCGTGCTTCCAGTCACTATTTGAGCTAAGGTAACTCTTTCCTGGCTTTAGTTTCATACTTGAAAAACAGGCATCAGCGTGGTATCAATCATCTGGCTTAACTCTCCCCAAGACAGCTAATCATTACTTTTTGCAAAACACTGAAACATGGTCTTGCATAGCAACGGTCTGAGTGCTGAGCGTAATCATGAATTCTGTACACTGTGCAGCATTCATTTAATTTTCCAAACTTTGAATATGAATTTTAAACTCTATATGATTCCCTCAAATTTCCTACAATAGAATAAAAAAGCTGTGTCTTTTGCATTACCCCCGTGGGACACCTGTCAGTGATTCATAATGACTTTGATCAATGATATTTTTAATCATCGAAATCATATCATCATAATTGCGAGTTTTCGACCTGTAAATGGCTTCATGCCAACGTCGAAGTCAGAAATACTTCTGGGAAACTCTGACTTTCCTAAAAGCTCAGATATATACACCTTGGCAGATGGTTTAACTTCCTCAACTAATAGACCATCATGTAATCTTACACACTGACACAAAATCATAGAAAATCCCAATCCCAAAAACCTGTATCATGGATACAGTTTGTGTCTGAACAACAACATCACAAACACGACATAAGTAGAGTAAAACAGTAGATGTAGTAGTAACAAATACAGCGGCAACACTAATTTAAGTCTCCTTATTTATTCATAAGCAGTATATAACGATAAATAAATATAAAAAATGGTTTATAACACACTAGAATGAAGTAGTACATGTTTATCAATGTATTTGTCAACAACTGTAGTTCTTCCTGTGGGCACCCATTGGTGAAGGTTGCTGTAGGAATGGTTAATGAATGATAATATAGTAAAAACACAGCTGCAATTATATAAAATGTGTCTTTATAGAAGTTATCATTGCTGCCAAATATTGTACATCACTACATATGACCTTATGACCTTATAGCATTATGTGTTATATGATATTTATTGCATGTTTGCATACTGCTAATAAATGCTAAATAATGGGACCTTTACAATCTTACAAACAACAAAAATCTATTACAAAGGTACAAAAAATTGCAAAATATTTACTATTATCATTGTTGGACATTTAATAATAATTTGTGCTCATAGAAACACTACTGAAGGCATGATGTTTCAGTTATCTGCTGTAAAGCTGTAATATAAATAACACAGCAGCTGAACTGAAATATTTTCTAGGGTGTAATGAAGAGCACATGGGGAACGTGACCCAAATGTTAATAAACACAGTATCAGAGTTGAAAAGGTGTTTTTGTCAGATTACAACATATGAGGCGAATAGTTACTTCAATTATCTGCAAATGTTTGTGATGTACTGGAGTTCAGCCACATCCCTAACCTGATTTGTCATTTGGCTACATATTTTTTGTTTTATATCATGTTGCTTCTCTGTAATGCATCCAACTGTCTGAGGTCAGAGCTGTTTGTTAGTCCGCAGAGAAAGAGAGAGAGAGAGAGAGAGAGAGACAGACAGAGAGAGACAGAGAGAGAGAGAGAGAGAGAGACAGAGAGAAAGAGATTATTGTGAAGAGGAAAGAGAGAAGCAGATGCTCCCTCAGGAGGAGGGTTGAGCTGCCCACCTCCTCTCTCCATCCATTCCCCCTTTTAATTCTAAGAGCATATGGACACTAAAGAAAGACCACAGGAGAGGACACATGCTGGAGAGGACAAACAAAGAGAAAACGAAGGGGGACGAAAAACTGAGAAAAAGAAAAAGACAAGAACATTGGGGAGAAAAAGTGGATAAAAACAGAGAGAAAGAGGTGTGAGAGGGACCACATGTTTTAAATAAACATGTTTTTACTTTTTTCTATGAAATGAGAACTGAAATGAGACCGAACGATGGAAAATAGCAAGCATAGCATTGTGCATGAGGCAGCAGGCAGCTCGCCTGCTGAGGCAGGGTGCGGTGAGGATATCCTTGACTTAGTCTGTACCCTTTTCTGGCCTGAATCTAATCACTGTCAAACTGTAGAAAGTCACTGAGGCTTATCAGTTTAATGAAACCATGTGCTTTGATTAGGTGACTGCACGTCCAGTTAACAATGACAGTTTAGCTTTACCAAGAGGCCTGCAAGTGTGGTTTAATTTTATGGACAAACTTTCTAGAAAATAAGTCTAAATCTAATTTGATGTGCTATGAAACTACATTATTTTCTCTTGAACAAGTTTCACCTTGCTAACAAAATGGACATGCAACCGCAACACCACGGATGCTGTTTAGAGATACTAGTTGGATTCATAAACTATTATTTGATTAATCCAACTTTGTAAGTGTCTGTAAAGCTACATAAATACATTAGTATATATGAGATAATGTGTCAATAAGGCAGCTGGATTGCTTTTCGTTACTGGTGGAGCTATCTGTTTCCCTCTGGTTTCCTGTCCTGGTGCTACGCTGTGCAAACACATCCTGGAGGTATCACTCTGTAGAACCTGCAGGCATGAAACTGAAAATGCTATTCATCCAATTTACATTCCTAAATATTTCACTTCGATGCTTAATGAAATAACCATGGTCATAAAAGAATGGCAGCATAACTGTCCTATGTTTGATGTGAGGACATTTTACAGTGTATTGAACCGATAGTCACCCGTAGATTGCTAACTAAACTCTGCAGGAAGTTTGGTGCCATAAAACACAGCTTAATGTTTGTTTGATTTAATTACAATAACCAATTAGGGGTTTATTACCTGGTATGTAAATAAAAAAGGGTATATATTTTTTTTTAGCACCAGGATGTAATGAAAAGCATATTACAGTGTAGGAACATATGTTGCATATGTTGAACACATTTGTTTTCCTCTCTTCAGGGCACCTTGTAAAAATGTCTATTGCTTCCTCTGTATCCCACTCCGTTCATCTCCCTTTTGTTTTTGGCAGTAAAGTCCATAAACTGTCGTACCAACAAACATATCCTTTTAGTGGTTTATTAAAGTAACACACTTTTCTTGTCAGCATGTTGTCAGGTGGTTGTATTTTGTTCAAAGTGTCTTGACGGAGTGCTGAAAACAGAGAGGCATGATGCTGCATTCATGGATTCTATTTTCAGAGTTCATTTTTGCGCTGATTTCAAGGTTCTGTGATCATTTCACAAACAACGTTGGTATTTTGGGCATTTATAGAGCTGGGATTTCTGGAGAATGCAATGTGCTTTCCATGCTTTAAATACAGTTTTGTTCTCTTTTTTTGTTTTGTTTTAATCCCAAATGCGAAAAGGAGCATAAATCCTCCCAGTTTAGTGTTTAACAGTATCAAGCCTAACACTGCAGAGAGTGTTGACAATTTGTCTACTTTAAGGCCCCTTCAGCGAGATGAAAATGTAGTTTTTGGCTCCATAGGACACCAATATTGAAAGCCAAGTCAAAATTAAAGATGTGAATTATCTGGCTTCAATCATAAAGGAGACATGTCATGCTCATTTTCAGTGTCATGCTTTTATTAGGGGTCTTACTAGAATATTTTCACATGCTGTAATGTTCACATCATACTGTGCACACTGCTCTTTTTGCCCTAGTTCCAAATGCTCTGGTTTAACTTCTGCCTCTCCCAAAAAGCCCAGTCTGCTTTGAAAGGCCTGAGCAGGCACTGCCTACCAACTCCTGCATCAGTGTTTCTAAAAGGGGAAGCATATTAGGCACGCAAAAAGCTAATACAAAGTTTGACAAACTAACCTGCCAAATGAATAGTACAGTAAAACAGTAAAACAGCATTAAACGCTGCAAAACATAAAGCTTCCAAGTCTGAAGCTTGTACCATTAACGGCCTTCGTTAAGAAATCAGCCCAAACAGTAAAACAGCCTGAAACACACAAATTCCAATTTTACAGGACATTTCCATCACATCCCTATCCGAAATAACGCAAATGCACCGGTTCTTCACTTCCTTGGAGGGTCTGATTGTACCTCTGACATCTTAGTTCTACTGGAGTTTTCAGCCAAATCTAAATTGTGGAGAACAACCGAAGGAGATGTGTTGCACTGCGTGAGGCAAGTGGTGGTCACACCAGATACTGACTGGTTTTCTTAACCCCCCAGACCCCCCCAATAAAGCAAAACTGCACATTTCAGAGTGGCCTTTTATTGTGGCCAGCCTAAGGCACACCAGTGCAATATTCATGCTGTCTAATCAGCATCTTGATATGCCACACCTGTGAGGTGGGATGGATTATCTCGGCTCACTAACACAGATTTAGACAGATTTGTGCACAATATTTGAGAGGAATTGTTTTTTATTTGTATATAGAATGGGTTTTAAAGGCCCCCAAAACCTATTTTCTAAATCAGCTTCTTACTATGTGCAGTGGGGTCCTACATAAACATATACTTTTTTGCAAGAATTTTAAAAGTGAGATTTTCTATCTGTGCCGTTTTAACTTTCCTCTAAACACTGGTTTAAAGTGAACTAGAAACTAATCAGGATCAGAATCAGAATCAAATCTGATGGCAGTTTGTAGATTGTTAGCTTTTGTCATCAGGACACACAGTCCCGATGAAGCAGATAAATTTTTGAGTGTAAAACACTAAATAAGATGTTTTGTCGTACTGAATTTGTTTGAATTTAGCCTAATGTTAGATAGATATGTTATGTTAGAGAGAAATACTTTGAAAGCACATTTTCAGGGACTTTTAAGTCGTATGTGTGTTTGTAAAGGTGAAAGGACTTTCTCAATCAGAACTTTTGCAGTTGCTCATAACACCCCAGATGTTGCCTCATGAGGTACTGATGAGCTCATTTTATTGGCCAGACGACAAATCAGGCCCTTTTTCACTAACAACAGTATCTCAAGTGATCACTTCAGGTCAGTGTGAGTATGATTTGTCAGATGAGACTTTTTAACCTTTGACCTCGGTGAGGAATATCAGAAGAGGAGCATGCATTCGTTGCACAAGAGGTACGGCTCCTATGAGCTGCCTCAAGGTGACGCATTGAGCCAAGAATGTGCTGATTTCAGATGTGGCGAATGGCAACCATGATGATTGTCAAACCGTTACAGCATTGTTATTGAAACCATGTTTCACTCAGCAGGAGAGATTCGATCCATTTTTAAGAAGGCCGGTGAACCACAGCAAAAGTAACAGTGAATAATTAGTAGATCTGAGGACTGATTTAAAAGCTTGTGATGAGTTAGATCAACACTTGGATCAGGCAACAGTGGCGCATGATCACAGAATGATTGATTCCTCAGATGATTAGCTGTGCAATTTCAATTTATAATCAGTTTTTTGGATTGCACCACTGCATTTTACTTTGTACTTCTTTTATTCAGTGCAGGATATGATGTTTAATGCAATTCAGTTTCCTGTTGAAATGCTGATGCTGGTCTGACACGATCCAACGAAACAAATGCTCACTCTCAACAGATACTCTGCTACTTCAAAATCTAAATTAGTTTTAGTCTTTAAAGCACATGGACAATGAAGGATTGAGCAATATAACAGAAATGACGCTGCACATTAAGATAATGCAACATTAAAACCATGTAACTGCGAACCCAGCTGAGACTTTATATTGGCTTACAATCATATTTTTGCTGTCTAGAGTTTGGTATTTAACCAGGATTAATAGCAGAAGTTTGTCAAATTCTTGTGGTTAAAGCCCCAAGAGAAAGTCATTGTTTGCAAATGCTAATTCATTTAGCAAGTAAAAGACATGACGTCTAGTGTAGTATAAGTTGTTCAGATGGAGCGGATTGCTCTGAAATTATTGCAACTTATTAGGTACTAGGAATGTTCCTCTCGAAAGGCAATAAATCATTTTCACAATCTTTATTGGACAACGTATTTTATAAAAGTCATAATGAATCTTTGTTATATCAACATTGTTGTAGGGTTTCAAAGGATTCCTCAGGGAGCGGTCTGACTGGCCACCATCAATCCTTCTGTGTCGAGGGGGAAAAATTGGAGGTGGTTAGCAAATTATATCATTATAGTAATCATAACTTCACTTAGGCAGAGTGCTTGTGGGTAAACTCAGTGATCCTATAAAAGTGTTTTCTATAGCAATCCTAAACAAAAAGTGAGGGAATGCTGACTATGGTGTTACTCAATCTACAATGTTCTGCGATCATTAATTCTGTAATAATTACTGTTATATCTGGCAGTACATCTACCACCAGGAGAACTGCTGCAGCATAGTATTATCCAGTATAACATGTAAATGTCAGTCACTAGTAAATCTTATATAACAACAACAACTTCTACAATATCTTCAGTCGTTCAACACATGCTTAAGCATTTATAGGTGTTAGGCAGTTGTGTGGAGTGTGCGTGTTTGTGTATAGCTTGTTCAAGACTAAAGAAATGATCTGATCTCATTGTGAACCTCTGCCATCAATATGAAATGTACTTTTACTCAAGCACTGAGCTGCTTTTCCTCTCTGGTCTGAATCCATTAAATCACTTAATATCACTCCAGGTTTTTCAGTCACTGGATTTTCAAGCAGCAACAAAAAAAAATTCGTCCTACAGAAGAGGAGGAAAGAACAAGAAAACTGACATTGTGTGTGGGGTTTTTGTTTAACTATTGCACTACATCATAAATTACAGCAGCATTTATTGTCAACAGAGCAACAATGTGGTGTGATGCTTTATAAAGAAAGCAAACAAGCAGTTTTCTTCCTGCCATTGAACCATCAATACTCTTTTTTTTCTCGTGATTTATATTTAGTGCAAAAGTGCATTTATAGCCACATTATAGACTAAGAGTCTACAGGCATACCACCAGCCCTATAAGGCTGTGCTTTTGCACAATGCTTCTTTAAACTAAACTAAATGCTAATGTCAGCATGCAAACATGCCCACAGTGTCACTGCTCTATACTTTTAACACTTCCTAAAACCTGGTTACACATTCCTTATAGTGAAACATTATCATGACAGTTTCATTATCGTTATCGTGATCATTTCTTTGTTGGGGATTTAAGAAAGCAAAGACTGAAGTTGACTGTTCACTACATCCTAATTAGTGGATATACTCTACTAATAACATGCACATGCCACCCCCACCCCCTAAAAAAAAAAAAAAAAAACATGAAACAAGCACAACTCTTCAATTCAGATTGCATGTTGTTGACATAAATCATTTGAAGATTACTTTCCAAAATGTAGATGGAGTGTCACGCTTTAGAAAAGAAAAGGATTATGGTTTGGCGTGTTGAACAGCTCAGTTCAGATTATGGTTAAAATTGAGAAACTAAAATTAGGATATGGTTTTGATGATGGTTAGATAAGAAAAGTATTCTCTAAAAAGTTAAAACTGCACTCGAAATCCCAAATCTCCTCGGTACGAGCTGGGAATCCAACCCAGGTCACCAGAGTTTAAGGCCACATCCACCCATCTACCAGCTTGACCACAACACCCTCACTTTCCACCACTTTAGTTCAATGTGAAAACCACCGACTGTTTCCTTCACATAATCCTCATGTGGTGGAAAAATCACTCACTTTTCATGAACATGAATATATTTGCATTTTAAAGCGTTTCAGGCTCATGAGCATTTTGGAACAGCGTTGATGGATGGTGCTTCATATGAAACTATGTGCATAAAGACATATCAAGAGTTTTATTGACTTGATGACGACTATCTCTGATGGCAAAATTGAATCCCCCTTTCCCAACTTTTCTCTCTGCGTGTCTCTTTTCCAAACAGTTCCTAATTAGAGCCAGATATGAGCTGCCAAATTCTTTTCAATGGTTTACTGAGCACTGATGTCAGAGATGCAGCGGAGGTGAAAGTTGAAGCCAATGATTCAGTTTTCCTGTTACACCATGAAAAAGTTACCAGCATAATATGGCTTTAACTCTTATTCCTGATTTGTTTTTGACAGTCTGCTGCGCCTTGTATGGAGCATAAAAAGTCAGTGTAAGTCTACATAGCTACTCATTCATTTAGATTCATTGTTTTGACCAGAAACTTAATAAAAATCCAATTAACATTCAGCCTTTTAGTGTTTAAACACTTTTAGCCCAACTGGAATAAATCAACCTGAAACAATTACATGTAACTTGCTGGGTTTACACTGTGGACTAGGCCAAGACTTTTACAATGTGTTCCTTCAATTTAAATACAGTATTTCTGCATGGTTTTTATGGTTTGTTTATAATGATATTTCACACCTTGGAGCTTTATGAGCCTAGTGACATAAATACCGCAAGATCATAGCAAGAGTATCAAGACAAAAAGGGGTTTTCATACAACCTTATCAGACTTTCTACAAATACAGGGTGGTATGAAAGCTCATCAGAGTTCTTTTGGTGTCCTCTTTTAGCCACATGTGGTTTACATTTTCCAGAGGTCAGGGGTCATCATACATCTTAATCAGCCAATAATAAGTATCAGCATGAACTCTCACCTCCATCATCTTCAGCCTGTTGAGTCTAGACGCAGGGATTGGATCTCAAAAGTCGTCCTCATTGAATTACGTTCCATTGGAGGTCATTTTCACATTTGCGCCATCATCCTCGCGCCTGTCTGTTTTTCTTTACTTCACCCAAAAGCATCCCTTCAACAAGTTTTATACACAGAGCTGACGAAACATTGAAAAGGAGGATTTAATTTGTTCTTTGCAGGCTTTCTGTGAGGAGGTCAAAAATGGAGGCTCACAGAAAATATATGTGAACAGCATGGAAAGGTACAGAAAGGACCAAGCAAACATGACACCCCCAGGAGAGATAAGTCGCACAGACCCCCCAGACATCTGTGTGTTCAGCAAATGTGATTAGGGATCAATTAGGGGAGGAACATTTTGACACATGTCTTATATTTGGAGTGAGAAGAAGAAGATATCAGTGTTGGAGGAAGGTAGAGAAAGTATGGTTGATATTCAATCCACTGCTGATGTTAAAGTACTGAGGTGTGCACTTAAAGTGATGGTTAATCTTAGCATCACATTCCAACTAAATGATACCTCCTCTTTGATTCTTCTATTTTTACGAAAAGCTGGACCTTTTAGTGCAATTGGTATTGCTGCAAAAAGTGTGTTTTTTAATACATTAAAGTGTCTAATTCACAACTTTTCACACTCTTGTTGTTTAGAGCAAAGTTATCTCAGAACAACTGCACTTTTAATGCATTGCAGAGCCAGGCTTTCATTTTCTTGGGGAGCCAGTCAACAACATAGCACATTCTGGTGAGAAAGTACACTTACAAGACTGACATGACCTCACATGCGTACTTAAAGTCAGTAATATGTGGAGGTTTCCTACGTCACTGGATAGCTCTGTGAAACCACTTAAGCAGAGCTGGAAGTCTTGTTTTGGTAAACACTCCTCTAGAAACCACCCCGATCAGAATGTGGCTCGGCGGCTGCTGCCAGAATTAATATGCGGTTAATGACATGGTTTGGCAAGCTGCCCTGCGCTATTGATCCAGTGTGGATTCTTCCAGTCCACTTTATTACCCTAATGTAAACCATTCATCACTGATGATTTCTGCTGTCCAACTCAGCCGAATAGTGCACTGTATATATTTTCCCTTTGGCAGCCACATGGTTCTCTCGCAGAAAGTGCATATTTGAGATCATCAGATTTACATACTTTCGTCCTCTACACCCTTAAGTGGGTTAAAGGCCATTGGCTAAGGGCTCGGTGCCGTGGATCCTTCATTTATACAGTATGATATGCAACAACTTCACAAGTCACAACTTTTTTAGATTTCTGCTCAGCCAGGTAAGTGAAAAAGACATGTGAAAAAAACAGCATCACAGTTAAAAACAAACAGTAAAAGTAAGGTCTCAGATTGTGTGCCGGGCTAGAGAGTATTGTGCTTTAGTGAATGTTAACTATACATGACAACATCTGGATGTGATCTATGCAGAATGGCAGCATGATGTTAGCAGTAATGCCTGACAGCCAGCAGGATGGAGAGAGGGTCCCTAAAAGCAGCGTGGGCTGTTCTGAATGAAGCAATTAATCTAGTTATAGAGAGCTCCGATGCTGTCACAGGCTTTGAGGTTTGAGGCTCATCCATCCGTCTCTGTCTTTCTGTCTCTTCCTTACTCTCTGTCTCTCTGTCCCTGGGATGGGCTCCAGGTGTGTTGTAACACTGTGGTTCTTTCCAGGGTATACACTCACTGCACAGGCGCCGGAGTGCTGCGGTTCCTCGTGATAAGATTTCATGAACAGTTGATTTGGATGAGCCAGAGCCACTTCTAGTGACACTAACTCATAGAGTAACACGGTCTTAGTTAGCTGTCATTAAGGTCCTTTTGGGTCCAGACTCATGCTAAACACATATAATCTGCACCAGTCCAGCTGTGAGAAAAAGCCGGTGAACGATTGAACTTACTATTTTTTTTCAAATTCTGGTCACCAGATGGAAGTTACATGATTTTATCAGATGGCTCTCCACACTAAGGTCAAATACAAGCATTTAATAATGATAAGACCAAGTATTGAGAGGCAACACACATTGCAGTTTTGGTCTTTTCAATGGATGTGTTGACAATAACAAAAATATAGACAGACAATGTTCCCTTCTTTTGGCAATTCCACCACATCTTTGTTATTGTAATAAAGCACTGTTCTCAACAGTGAAAATTACTACATCTATCACAGAATATCTAAAAAAAATAAATGCCAAGATCCCTAAATCCACTGATCTTTCATTTCCTCCCTTTTTGCCCCCTCGTCATATTTTTTCCCTTTTCACTCAAACTTATTGTTCTAAATCCAGCTATCCAATCCCTGTTTTTTCACCTGTCATCATATTTTTGCACCACTTTTCCTGCCTTGTGCACCGTGTGATGGCTCACCTCACCCTACTGTGCCATTCCCCCTTCTGTCCCACCTCATCCCGTCCTGTCATGCCTCGCCTTTTCCTGTCATCCCGCCCCATCCTGTCCTTGTCGGTCCTTTCCATGCCACCTTATTGCTCTCCTCCTTCTGCGGCCTCTCTTCCCGTGTCTTTTCTCCTTTCTCCTCTGAGCACAATCTCTCCCCTGCCTCACATTCCTCCCTTCTTTTCCTCTTTTATAAGTGCTGTCACTGTAATATTGACCTCGCGGTTGAAATATTGACAAACACGACGTGAATCTACCCAGAAAGCGCTTTGTAAACAGGATGAAGTAGCCAAAGAAAGCCAAGCTCCGTCTGGCTCAGATTGTTTGAATTAGAGCAATTGCGTATTTTAGCCTCCCCTCTGCTCCCTCAGTACACACACACAGACACACACTGACATGTGCAAAGGGTGAAGGAATTGTTACAATCCAGCTGCCTCCCATCCGAGGCTCGTCCGCCACTGCCAAGGGATCATGATGCTGATGATGAAGTTGCACTGGACAGCATGCCAACATTGGTCCCATGATGACATCACAGGCTGATGTCATGCAGACGGGTGTGGTGATTGGACAGGCAGCTGAGAAGGGTTATGTGTATTGGCGTGTGTGTGTGTGCGTGTGAGCGTGCGCACATGTTAGGGCAGGGTGAAAGTATGCGGTGTCCTCTGGGGCTTTCTGCAGTCAGCCAGAGTTTTGGATGGACACTCACTATTTTGTATTGTACCGGGGGAGGAAAGGAGAAGTAGAAGGAAGAGGTTGAAGAGCTGGAGGAAAAGGAGGAAAAAAGAAAAGCAGGGCGGAAAAGGATAGAAATCAGTGATGTAGATCATCAATGCGAACATGCTCACAATGACAATGCTAACATGCTGACGTTTAGCCGGTAAAATGCATACCATGTTCGCCATGTTAGTTTAGCTATAAGTATGCTAACATTTGCTAATTAGTACAACTGAGGCAGTATTTGGCAAATTCAAATTTTGACCTGATGAAGATGTTTTGTAGAAAGTAACGGGGTGACCAGAGTCATTACAATTCAACCTGAAGGGAATATGAATGCATGTACAAAACAGCATGATGATACATCCAATAATTTGGTGGAGACATATCACTCAAAACCTGAAATGGTAACCTCATGGTGGCATTAGAGGAAAAGTCAGTAGATCACAAAAGTCATTACATAGATTTAATCCTCCACAGGCCATGAATAACTGTACCAAAGTCTGTGCCAATCAATGGTGCAGATATTGCAATATATTATAGGATAAGTAATGTTGACCTCAGCCCATGTGGGCCAAAAGTGTCCATTCCATCTGATGGTTAGAGATATCTCAGTGGATTTTAAACGACTGCATGACCAGCATTGCCATCCCACTGCCAAGCCATTAGCATGGCTAAAAATAGAAAGAAATAGAGCATTAAATAGAAATGAAACATTTAACAACAGTTAGTAATGTTGAGTGATTATCCTGTTAGTAAAAAGTGTGTCAGAGGTATGAGGTATGCAGGTCACTGGAAACCTTTGAACAAGCTGTAGTCAGTGATTGAGCTCAAAGGGGATTCAGAGCAACACATACCCATGATAGCATCTTTAATCTAATCTCCTCTTGTGTCCCATTGTGGATACCAGAGGAGTGGGGTTTCCTTAAGGCTTGGTTTATTTCCTGCTCTCGACCTGTCAGTGAAAGTAAACCACCATTTGGTGAACTTTGCTTTGGCCTCCGTGTGGCAGTAAATTGTACCACACACCTCCCACGTAGTCCACAAGCGATAAGTGTCATAATTTAAAGATTTAGTGTTGTCACAACAATGAAGGAGACACACAGTTATGTGATAGTGACAGTATAGGAAGTAAGACATGTTGCCATAGGAATGGGTAGGATCCGTTGAAATAGTAGCAGCAGACAACCAGGCAGACAAACTTGTTTTCTGCAAAACTGGGGAAAGGACAATGAGCCTTTATCAGATAGCAGGTCGTTGATGACTCATCTGTTGGTGAAAGTAGGCCACAGAGAGACTGAGAGACACAGGTATTCAGGTGTGGGATGTAACCATGGAGTTTAGCCACAGACCACGACCGTACCGGTGTGTTTCTATGGATACCTGTGTGTATGATCATTTGCATGTAGTTCTGAGAGTTGGCACTCTTGGAGGATTGGGTTAATACAATCACTTCCGACTTATTCCTGCAAATAGCAGACCTCGGATATGTATGCAGAAGATGCTAGATAAGAGCATGTTGTGATACCAGTCAGTTCGGGACACGTTTCCTAATCGTCTGCTGGTATTTGATTTATAGACAAAACATGACTATGGTAGGCATGTTTTCAAGCAGCTAACAAACTGTGGTCTCAGTTTTACTTGAAAAACTTTGGCAGAGATGTTGCCAAGGCTACCTCATTGTGTGTTTAGTGGCTGTATAAATTTCACCATTTTAAGCAGCCAGAGGATGACTACATGAAATTATACCTGTTTTTAAAAAAAGCATATATTCTTTAAGTACCCTTTTTATGAATTGATCTTTCTTTTATTCTTTCATAGATCATTTAAATGACTGCAAAGATGAAAGCTGAAGCAAAAGATGCACAAAAATCTTAAAAGCAGCGAGTGAGATTTCTTAAAAGGTATAAATATATTTCATATCTCACTACTGAGAGTACCGTGAATGTTACATAATGTAGGGTTTGTTTTGCTGCTATGACGCAACTTCAAATATGGCCCCACAAACCCAGGAGGTTAGTTTATAGACATGTAATTTACTTTTATAAGCCCAGCTTTAGTAATTGGGAGTCAAAGATGAAGAAAAAAAACACTAACTCTGCCAATGTTTTCATGGTCCACTTGATCAATGATCCAGAGCAGAATGATAAAAGATTATGCGAGAAAATCTTGACACAGCTCTTCAGTGTGTGTCTTTGCCGTTTAAAAATGCTTAGGAAGTTACTCTCAAAACTAGATGTGCAGTATTGGCTAACATGGAAACTGATACGTCATGATTTACTGATACAGTACAGTAAGTATTTGGACAGTGATATGACTTTCATTGTTTTGGTTCCGCTCCAGCATTTCGGATATGAAATTAAACAATGATTGTGAGGTTAAAGTGCAGAATTTCAGTGTGAAGGGTGTTAAGGGTGTTCATATCTATAGTTGGTGAACATTGTACAAATATTTTTACACGCCCCTTTGGGGGAATTGTTCTAAAAAAACAATTTCAATACAGTTTATCTGATGTGGATGTGTACCCCCCTCAAATTAAAGACTGCACTTTAAACCTCACAGTTATTATTTCACTTAAAATCCAATGTACTGGAACCAAAATAAAACTGTCCAAATACTTACAGACTGCACTTTATATTGCACTGTAAGGACTCAACCAAAGTGAACACTAATGGGAGATTTTGAACTGACATGTAAGACAGCAACAAACAAATTAGCTGTAATGGGTTAGATACCGAGCTTTAGAAGTGCAGGCAGATCTTGTTACTTTAAGAGCCAGGCTAGCTGTTTCCTGCCCTGCGAAGCTGAGCTAACAGTCTTTTGGCTGAAGCTAGCTCACATATTTAATGGACAAACAAGCGGTATCAATCTAACTCTCAGGAAGAGAGCAAATAAGCGTTTCTCCCAAAATGGTGAATTTTTCCTTTAAAGAGATGGTAGCATACCACCCCCACACATACTACAGGGCTGAGGAATGACTTTCTGGGTGTTACACTGTCAGGGAGGCAGACAGGTAGTGAAGCCTGCAGTGGTTGATCCCCGGCCAGCAGGGTGTGGGTTCACTTCCTCGGCCAGCAATGTGTCAAAAGTTTGGAACAGGGCTCTTCGTCCTCTGGTGGGTGGAGAGATTCTGTGTTGTCTGGTGATGAAGTGCCCCGTCATGGCAAATGAATGTGGGTGGGGATAAGAGACTTGGAGTAGGCATGGGCGTCGTTTGAGGTGCGTTTGCAAGCATCAATGGGTGTACACGAATTGAAATATATCCAGTATATATGATGGTAATCGTGCTTGTATTTGTGTCCATAGGCACTCACATGGGTGTGTTCATTCTCCGGATCATGGCTGGGCCCTTGTTGTGTGTATCCCTCCAGCTGACAGGCGCTTCCTGTTGTAGTAATTGTCTTTTTATAGCTAGACTGAGGCGCCCCTTGGCCCGGGGCAGACAAACAGACAAGCACTGCAAAATCACCTGCTAGTCAAGTAAATAAGAAGCTCACTGAATGACAGCAGAGGAAAGTGAAAGAGAACAGACAGGGCTAAGTGAGAATAGACAGGGCTAAGTGTGTTGAGATGAACTTTAGGAATGTTAAAATGTCATAAGTCCCTGTGGCAATCAGTAAAACACTTTAATCACCCTGAAGCAGCAGCAGCTCCTCTAGACGTTACATAACTTTTGCTTCTCTTGAACCACACTTATCTGAATTGTGGCCCCCGTAAAAGGAGCCCTGTATTGTTTCTGAACAGAATAGTAACAAGATTAGACCTGGCTCAGCTTTGTGTGTGTGTAATAACTCCACCTCTGTGGCATTCATAACACAGGCCTGGGTCACAGTTAAGAGGGAGAAAGGATAAAATAAAGCAACGGCAGCGCTCTTATCCGACGCTCCCCTCCCTTCTCCTTTCCTTCCTGCAAAATCAGATCTGAGCTCTGGCCTGTCTCTCCGCCCGGCCCCCCGAGAGGGAGAGGGGTCTGTCTGTCCTCAGCGCTTCCTCCCCCGGCCTCGCCAGCACGGGTGGCGCTGGGGCTGTTGCGTAACTACAGGTTGAACGCATGATGTTGTGAGGTCATCGTCCTGTGACCGACACTGTGCCTGCTGACTCCTCTGTAGCCGGGCTCAAGCTCCAGTCTGTCCCTCCCTTCCTGAGTGCATCCTGTCACACAGTGAAAGTAGGTCTGAGTCTGGGGTCAGTCATGTTCCTGCTACTGTAGGCACATATACAAACAATTAAGCCATATTTTACAAAAATGTAAGAAAAATTCATGAAGTTGACCTTTTGACACTGTCTCAGATTGAGCACTTACAGCCAACCTATTCTAGTGAGTTGCATTAGATCCATGACATGTAATGTCATAATGTTGGTTGGCCATTTGTGGTGTTGTTGGATTGCACCTTGAGGGCTGCCTCTGATTTTTGAATCTGTCTGAAACCAACATTCTGTCCACCATTTTAGGCCAGACTGATTTTTCCTCCACTGTAGTGACACAAGGACGAAAACATTTGGTTTGTAGTGAAATATCTTGGCAATTATTCGATAGATTGCAATGAAATTTGGTCCAGATGTCCCTGGTGCTTTAAGGATGAGGCCTCTTTACTTTGGTGACCACCTAACCTTTTCTCTGTATGGATGGATAACACTTTGGCCTTAAGATGTGGTTACAGACACGTCGCACAAACTACTTCATTTTAAGCACATTGTCTTGTAGCATTTTGGCCAAGAATTAGGTCTGACTTGACCAGGCCTAGATACATTACGACACCTACCCTCAACCGATTATCATGGAACTTGGTGCCTGGAATTTCTGACGAAATAAAACTGTCTTTGTGCTTATCAATCAAAGCATCACTAAACTCAAACAGGAAATGTTTTTTTAATGACCACTCTGCCCTTGTACCGTAACGCTGTGCTCGCCAATTAGCTGCCAATAATTACGTGCTTCTGTGTATTTCAGAAATGGACCTTGGCTCTGAGCACACTTATTAGTTTTGTTTAGACAGTGAGGGGGACAAAGTCACAAAAGGTCTCTTTGAGAAGCTCCTCAGGTGTATTTTGTCACTGCATTTTGTGGTCTGCAGCCTTATCTGATGAACCGTGAGATGAAGCTAGCAGTCTGTGGTCCACTTTAACATTTCCTTGTCCAAGAACTAAAACATTTTGTACTGTAGATGGCCACGACATGGAGGGGAGACCAAGTGGCGCACAGAAATGGCGATAAGCATCAAATTGCTCCCGTCAGCGACAAAAACTGTCTCCGTTTCTCACATTTTGTGGCTCAGGCCGTGGTCCTCAGAAAAAGGGTGCCTTTTGACAAGGAGCTGAATGAGACTCATTATGGAGAGGGCAACAGAGAAAAAAGCTATTATAGCATTTAGGTAAGGAATGACAAGTGGCCAAACCGTTTAACGTCTATCTTAGCATACAAATTTAAAGTGTGACTGGAGGGTTTTCATAACTTTTGCTAGGCTCATGTCCTTTGCCATAGTTTCATACTCATAAATGAGAGTTTTTATAGGGATCCTAATGATGAAGGGCCTCAGAAAATGAATTCATTGATGTGTGAGCAAACAGCTAAAATCACTTAAACATCTAAACTGGAATGTCCCACAGGCTCTCTTATTCTGGTTGGTTAATGTGGGGACAGCACGTCTCTTGCAATGACAGTCTGAACAGGAATTCATGCAATGATTTAAGCGCATCATATATTGCATCTTTTACCATATCATTATTTCTCAATATTTTCCATATTTACTGAAGATGCCGCATCAGCATTTTCTTACTGCTCAGTGCTGCAATTTTTCTGTCCTGTCACTGTTACTGAGCCAGTATGTGTACAGTTTAAGATAAAAGGCTGCTCCTATCTGTGGGCTGAGGGCGTGTACAGCAGATCAGCACGCACATTATTGTGAATATTTACTCTCTGGCCTGGTGCCCTAGCTTCTCTCTCACGATGGCATCTAACAGGTTTCTGTGCCTTCATGCTCACTGAAAATGTCCCAACTGTGGACGGTGCAACAATTTGATCTAAGACAATCCAATTTTCACATTCCTGTTGGGTTTTTCTCTATTTGAGAACATTACCAGAACTTGGTTGCATATTGTCATATGGACAAGCTGATACAGTGACTGCTTTGATACTTTATGGAGCCAAATGTAATAGTATTGCTGGCAGTGTCTGCTGTGACATTATAATTTAGGTAACACCCTCATTATGGCTTAATGGGTCTGTAAGAGTGACATAATACTACAGAGACCCTCAGCTCAATGGAAAACCCCCTCGACATTCTTTCTTTGACCCAGAGTTGTGTTACTACGTCCTAAACACCTGCTTTTTTCACACTCTTCAACTCTTTCTCTCCATTTCCATCGTTTGCTTTACTGCTGCCTCTATATTCTTTCAATCTTACAGTACATCCACCTGCATTTTCCCCCTTTGTCTTTTTGTTCTTACTACTTTTTTGCAGTAAATCAATCCTACACTGTAAGAACGAAACAAACTAAACAACTTAACATTTCCATGGAGATGCATTATCTACATTATGATCTAAGCCTGGCTGCCACAGTGAGCTCTGTGTTTCATAGCCATCATTTACACTAGCCTGCAGCTAAAAGTGCAACAACAATTATGATGAAGATGAAGACAATAATAATGGTAAGAGTAATGGAATACTACTCTCAGGTCTTTAGCGGCTGCTTACGCACGTATTTGAATGAGTCACAGGGAGGGGAGGGTCCTCCCTCCCTCTGCAACTTTGTGGTGAGGCATCAACACAGTGTGGAGAAAAAAACTGGTTTGACAGACAGTTACACAATCTGGATTCTTTGTTATGGACCGCAGGGTAAGACGTGGTGGATGTGTTGATGTATGCGCGCACATTACAGAACTGTATATATGAAGAAAAATGAATGAGGCAGGAGATGAAGGGAAAGTTAAAAGAAGAGAGAAGAAAAAGGAAAGTCAACATAGTATTTGGAAGAGGCCATATTTTAATCTAATCCACCTCCCATAAAATGAACTTGCTGTGTATTTTACTTTAAAGGATAATTATGGTTTATTACAACTTGGGTCTTATTTTCATAGTTTCAACCAACATTTCTGTCGGTTATTATAACATTGGACTCAGCTAAGTAATCACTGAGATCTGGGAACACTGTGACATTGCTACAGTGAATTCAAATGGGTCAAGAAATGGTTGGAGGTTCAGGACAAGACATCATTTAAGACAGATAGATCAAAATCTCTTCATTTGGAGGTAAAACATAAGTGAGCACACTTCAAGTGTTCGTTAAAGATCGATCACAGCACAGGAAAACTATGTGGAAGTTGGCCGATAAACTTGGATGTTGTTGGATGTTAACAACACACAGTTGGGGCTATAATTTTACAGTTGGCCCATATTCTCTCTTGCAAAAGAGCATTGCTAACCTGGGGGTTTGTTTCAAACCATTGTGTTCAACTTAACTATTTTTAGTCACGCTAGCTGTATTGCTGTCAGTGTGTCATTCCACCAGTGAAATATCTCAACACCTACTTGATGGAATACCACAACATTTCATGCAGACATTCATGGGCTTCTGAAGATGAATTGTTCACTTTGATTAACACCTGATGTTTCATCTAGCGCCATCATCAGGCCACAATTTTTTATTGTGTCCAATTCTTGATTTATGACCAAAGCTTTCCCATCAGCCTCAGCTGTATACTCATAGCTCCTGGGTATGTGTTAGTCCTACTGACACCTCAGTCACAACAGGTATACACACTGTCGATTGTTCCTCTCTTCACGTCATCCTGCCCACTGTGGAGTCAGCTCATGCATCTGTTTGCTCTATGCAGGAAAGAGCCCCTTACTTATTTAACAAGAAAATACACATACAAGGCCAGCTGAATAAGCCCTTTATTGTTATCATGGTTGTGCTTTAAATAGCAAAATTACTTTTTCTTGCTGTATGCGACTGTGGCGTCACTGGTGCTGAAGCCTCCAAGACAAACAAAAACTTGTATTTTTCCCTCAGCATTCAGAGTATAGGTGTGTAAGAGTGTGCTTGCGCATATGCTTACAATGTGTTTGCATGCCCACGTCTCACTGGTTTTTTTGTGAGGTTCCATAATATGTCGACATGTCACCACAGCACAGTATCCCACATCACATTTTCCTGGTACAGATGTGGCTTGCTCACGTCTGCCATGTATGTGAGCAGGCATACATACTGTAGCTTGGCATTGTGGGATAGTGGAATAAGTCCACACACACTTTCACACAGTCAACAAGCTGGAGCGCGTCCACTCTGGCTGTAAGGTCTATAAACCAACGCAGGGCAACGAGGTCACATAGTTAGAAACACAACTGCTGCGTGAGTCACACAGTTCTCTTAAAAAGTCTGGCGGCTTGAGGCATGGTTGGAAATACACACAAGGAATTTGTGTTACATTATGAAAAAGTGAGAAAAACATAGATATGTTTCAAGATAATTATCCAAATTATCAACTGATGAGAGCGTTTGAAGTAATTGTCAAAGCAGTCAAAGCATCTCCACAGGTTCCAATTTGACGTGTTCATGCAGGCAAAATGGCAGCAAACAATGCTTTTAATATTGCAACCTGTGGAGGTAATGACTGGTAAACTTGTCTTTTTTTTTCTCACGGTCTAATTCACCATCTCACCAAGCACCACCAACTGACATAGTTTTGGGAAGCTCCAGATTTAGTTCTTGGGTTTGAGGAGCTTTGGACTCGCCTCCACTCAACTCTGCTAAAAAGAGTCACAGCTGAACGAGCACCCCCCCCCCATGATGCGCTTATAACCTCCTCCAATGGCAAATACACCACTAAACGGACAAATGCAAATTCAAAAGCAGACAGGGAACTGGCTTAAGCCACAGCAAATACATTTGTGGTTTAATTTATTTGTTCATCTCTCAAAGAGTGAACTTGATTGGTTAATACTGTTAAAATATTTGTTGTTCTGCTGTGGTGAATACTCACTGTTGGCCAAAGCTCTATAAAGCTCTGTCCCTACCAGTGCCATGTAGAAACAGCAGTGCTCCTGCACCAGTCGTGGAAACATGAGACAACCGATAATCAAGTGTTGATCCTGCATCAGTTCCAGTGGTCTGATTGAGAATTGTTTCAATGTTTCCAACACATATATGAAGAATGAAAGAATGAAAGAAAGAATGAAAGTGATTGCGCTTCTACTTCTGGGCCATCTTTATGTGATTTATGCAGTTTCCCACCCAAGATCAGTAACAAAAGTTTGGGGCAAGAAACACATTCTGAGTGCTACAACAGACTTACATGTATTTCCCTTGACGGCCAAAAATGTAATGCTTACCATGTTTTGTCATGTTTATGGGCATTTATGCAGAAGGTTTTTCCAGGGGAATCCTAATTCAATTCTGAAGCAGTGTGCAGTGTGTTCTTTCTTTAAAGTTTATCTAATTACTGTATCCATGGCCTACAAGCTGTGTCATGAATGTCATTAACAGTTGCTCAAATTAGTTTAATGCCTTTGAAGTGCACTATTGATTGCAGTCTTGATCGCAGTATGAAATCAGAAAGTCTCTGATGTCTTTTCAAAAATGACCGCAACTGAAGACTGTTTTGCTGATGTGGCAGATTTCCCATTTTGGTTGTAAAGAATGTGAACCTACTAATTTAGTTCACTTCAGCTAGCCACTTTTCTTTTCAGACTCATTAAATCCATGTGTCTAATGAACTGCTTGTGTAGCAGTTCTCACTCTCTCTCCATGTATGAGCGTGTGCACATGTGTGTGTCATGTCAGTGCTCTGTGTTGGAACTTTTGGGCTCAAAGGAATAGTTTGACATTTTGGGAAATGTGCCTATATATTTTCTTGCCAAGAAGATTAATTTCCCTCTCATGTCCGTATGCTAACAACGCTGTCTCTTAGAAATTATGTTTATATGCACTAACTAACTAGTCCATAAAACGCTACATTCATATACCGCGCTGGACACAAACACAAAGTGCAGGACTGTGATACCAGAATCCAGGATTTGCATCCAGATTCCTGTCTGGTTTAGGTTTAGGCAACAAAAGCACTGTGGATATAGTTTGGGATAGATTGTGATTTCGATTAAATGTTCATACGAAAAAGAGGAATAATGCAGACAACAAATGAAATAAGTTATCATTGAATATTTTTCTGATATGTTCAGGGTCAAAAATTTTGTGACTATACACTTCACCAGTGAACACATTATATTTTCTTTGCCTGGCATTTGATCCCAGCTATGAAATGGGCCCATGTAAAACACATTGTTTTTACATTATGGTTTATGGACAGATTAAACCAAACAAGATTTAATGAGTTAATTAGTGAGCTTCAGAGATGCAGGTAGGTGGATTTTGTTGCCTCACAGAGCCAGGCCAGCTGTTCTTTCCTATAGCATAGCATAGCATAGCATATTTGTATGATATACACTTTTATCTAATTTTTAAAAAAATGAAAAGTTCTTCACACAAAGAATTTTCACCATGTGCTTTCCCCTGCCAGCTTCAAGTGTCTTTATGATAAATGGCATGGTATCAGATTCTTACAATCAATATAAATTTGACCAGATCGGCCAGTTTTATGACATTTTATTTCATTGTTGAGTATTTCATCGAGCCAAAATAGCTCAGGGTGTACGAGAGAGAGCGAGAGACAGAGTGAGAGAGGGTGGGGAGAGGGGGGCTGTTAGTTCATGAGCTGGTGGCCCATCTGGTTTGAGTTACTGAACGCCCCCCCCCCTCCTCAATTAGACTCAGCATGATGTCAATAAAACGTCAGACTGGAGAAGCTATCACTTAAATTGGGCCTGTCAAGTATTGTTCTTTCCTCAGCATTCCAGTGGGGACGATCAGTCTGAAATGATTTGTAGTTTGATTAAGGTTACCACAATGTGCCATTTCTGATTTGATTTGGGCACTTGGCTTGAAAACGTTGCTATAAAAGATGCTTGCCTATTACTGGGGATATACTGTATATGCCCGGAGATAAATGCACTGTTTAAGGAAAACGAATGGCATTGAGCGAGAAAAACGCAAGAAATAAGTCAGTTTCTACTTTGAACTTTTAATTATTTTTCTGACTATGTTTTTCCATGTCTGGCCTCATAGTCCTTCACAACATTCCTCTTTTGTTTAACTCTTCCAACAGTTTCCCATCTAGCTCCCAGATTTATGCTTGAATATTAAAGTTCATACCGTAGGGAGGTTTGGAGAAACAGTGGTGACATTTATGCTTCTCTTCTCTTATTGCAAAGCGGATTTATTAAGAGTTCCCCGCTTTTAGCGACGGGAGTTTCCCAACAAGACTGTCTCCTCTCTCCAACAAAGCATGGATCATACTGTGGCACCCTGGTGCTGATATTCAGGATGATTTTTTTTCATTTTACATCTCTGAGTGGTCGCACCAAATTGCAGGCATGTTTCCACAGAGTCAATCCAGGGCCTGAGACGCGGCAATCCATGGAAAAGGTCACACATTCCCAACCGCTCCCAATGGGAAAACAGGAGAGTCCACACCTTCGCAGGAACGCAGAGGCCTACTACCCTGAAATCTGACAGCAATTACCCCATGAATTTCGGCATATTATAATGCCAAACACCCTATCTGTAGACCACCACTCAATGGTGTTCAGTCAGCCTGGAGATCATCAGCAGATGATGCGTAGGCTATTTGAGAGTTTTAACTGTAAAAGCTATCCATTTAAAGTATTTAGGCTTTAACCAAATCTGTTAGAGAGCTTAGAGAACATTTCCAAGCGCAATGACACGCAGGCGCAAAGCTCTGTAAATCAGAAAGGCTTTATCACATTGCATCTCAGATTCCACAAACATAAAGATTTAATCAAGTGTTGTGAAAATGTGACAGCCATGGTTTAACAGCAGTGCACTGCGAGCACAGACGACCTATTAGCTGCCTCTGAATCAATGCCAGGGTGCTCTCAAAGGTTTAAGAATGCTGGTGATTGCCATAATTGCCGTGCAGCAGAGTTCTGATACAGACTCATACAGAGAAATAAAAAACTTTTATACTCATATGTTTCTATAGGAGCCTCTCTAACATTGTAAAGATGTGGTCTTGGTTTACTGACAGCCTATACATGCTTAGCTTTTATGGTACAAGCTTGACTGAAATGGTTTGTGTTAAATTAGATCGTTCTAGAGCTCATATTCCTGTGGAACATACTTTATGAGACATAGCGGTGGACAAAATAATGGAAATATTTTAAGATAAGTCACTTCTAGGGCTAACATGGCTAGAGATGTTTGTCATGTTAAGCTGCTGATATAGTGTATTCCTGTATTCCTTGTTTTCCTTTGCACTTAATCTGTGTTTTACCACATGTTATCATGATTTCTCAGATTGTGCCTGCTTCCCTTTTTTGCACCTGCATTTGAGGCACAGTTGACTTGGCCTGCTTGGGGCTCATTTAATTCTCTCCTATTGCGTCAAAACCTTAGAAAGTCATAGCAAAAAGCTGATTGCAAGATCTCTTTCATAGCTGAAAGATGCTGCTGAGTTGTGTTCAGCCTTCGATGACCCATTTTTGAGCCAGCGTTTGGAAATGTGATTAAAGTACAGAAGGAATTAAGTTCTTTCCCATGTTTACAATATGTTGTTTTCACCCTGTGGATATAGTATACACAGTATTTATTTTATTAAGGATGCTGCCTTGTTTATGCAGACAACTTAATCATTTGGACAGTGAGTCACATTTAAATAAAGCAATATGTATAAAACATGAAAAAACAGGTTGAAAGGGTTTAATAATTTATTAGTGATTAAGGCTCCGCTCATTTAAGTCTAGGATTACCCGTCAATGGAATTCACAATTCACTCCCTATCTTTTGATTATTTTTCCATTCCAAAACGCTCCTAAGGTTGAAGGTATTTCAGATTCATTTTGCTATTATTAGTTAGTGTTTTACAAAAGAAACCATTTCAGTTTGGCATTCTGTGGATTGAGAGATGACATTTCACTCAAGACTTGCCTTAAATTGCATTTTATTTCATCACAAGGTTCAGAGATCTGAATCATCCCAAAATGTGAATCCCGCTTTTTCGTGTCAGTAACAGTTTACCTAAACTTTGACTCTGTTAGTGTCATAGCAACGCAACACCACTCATGTGGTTTCAGCATCAAATATACTGCACAATAAAAGTCTAAATTTACCCAGTCTGGGTCACTGACTGGGTTAACTTAACCTAGCACCCATCGGTAGAAAACCAGGCAAACCTAAGACAATGGGTTATTTTAACTCAGTGTCAGTGTTCTTTTTCATATTATTGTTGGGTTATGTGCCCGAACTGAAACGTGGTTCTTTTGACCCGATGTTCAAGCTCAAGTTTTACCTTCACATTGTCACAAATGTATTCTGAGTTGTACATAATGACGTCCACATGACATTGAAAACTGCAAAGGATGCACAATCATCACACTACAATTAACAATAGTGACACGTACGTTTAAAATGAGCTCAAGTACATCAACAGGTCAAAAGCATATCAGAATGTGACATTTTTAGTCTGTGTGTATTAGACAAACATCCAGTGATTTTAGGTGTTTTTAAACTAAATTAAGGCTGACATGTTGTTCATGTTCATCCACTGTGGATGTAAAACAATACAAATCAGTCAAACATAACAATCTATGATATGAGGCTGGTACTCATTTTGCTTGTAGTGAGGTTAGTGCAGATAGAAACGCGAGCCAGCCCAAGTTCTCTGTATGTCAACAAGGTGAGCTCATGGGAAGTCCCTGATTCTCCCATGTCAGACAGACAGACAGAGAAACACATTTTCTCCAGCTCTGGCAGCCCCGTCTCAGGCCTTTTCTTTTTAGAGGCTTCTAATCCTGGCGGGCCCCTGGTCTGACGTCACAGGGCCCTCCCCCCACCCGTCTGTCTGTTGATGTGCTGTACCCACACTCTCATTTCCTCCACAGCTCACGAACGCCAATATCTGCTCTGGTCCTCTTGGCTTCTGACGTCTGAGCATCTGATTAAAGCAGACTGCCTCATCTGGCCAGCTGAGGGGGTTAAACTCTGGAGGAGAAAGGAGGCGCTGAGTGAATATACGGGCTGGTGTGGGTAAGAGGCAGCCATCCAAGCTCCCTCTCCTCCCCCGAATTGCTCTTCCCAACTTCCCCTGTTGTGTGTCTCTTATTCGGCTGCCTGAGCTGCATCATGTGACCAGGAAGTGTGGCTCCCCTCCATTTCCCCTCCTGACAGAAAGGAAATATTGTAACAGAGGGGGCCGGCACTGGGCTCTGTTACGTCGCTGGTTAAAAATAACTGGCATATTTAAGGCTGCCGAGGAATCCCAGGGCAGGCAAAGGCTGGACAGCCTGCCGCCCGACAGGAGCTCTCTCCTCCCTCATGCTCTCTTCCGCGCTGACTTCTCCCTCTCTCTGCCTCCTTTTCTAAGGCCATTTTGCTTTACACAAACCCAGCAACATGACCACGACCACCGCCCAATACCTCAGGCACATTTTCTTACCCCTGTGGAAGCCCACCGCTAAATTATACGATGTGTTGAAAGCTTAGTGTTGGTTGGTTGCATCCCAGCCCGGCCGCAGCTTTGTCCAGCCATAGAGGCTTGGCTGGGATTGTCCAAACAAATAGCCCCCACTGACTGAGACCTCATCCATATGCATACCATCACATGGAAGAACTGTCAACCAGTGCCGTCTGTTAGCATAGTAGCCCTTTGGAAAACAAATATAGAACTATTTTGGCATAAAATGATCAGAGCTCATTTCTGTCACTGTGATGATTTATGTGCAAGGCTCCGTTTGCTCGTCAATTTCTGGACCATGGTAACAGGTGTGGTGACATCTGTGAGCGTTAAAACTCTTTTGGGTCGAGCACAAGGCCGTCAGGTAATTAGATTATTAGCAATGAAACAGTCAAACAGTCCTGGTCAGTCACCTCAGATAAGCATTTTAGACAATTTATAGGTTTTTGAGAGTAACGATTATAAATAGGCACTTAACTGATGTTCTCACTAATCACCATAATTTGTAATATGAATGTTGCACACCATCTGAAAGGTTCTGATTTTAGTTACAAATCTACTCTTGAAGATGCAATTATTATAAAATTATGAATAATTTCAGGCAAACATTCACTACTTGCAGCTTTTTACATCACTGTTTTAACTGCATTTCTTTTTGGCTCTGGACTGTTGGTTGGTCAAAACAAACCGTTTGTCACCACTGGGATTGGTGCTTGGCTTTTTTTTCACTACTTTTTGACATTTCATAGCCCAAACATTTAAATGATAATACAAATAATCACTCATTTCAGCCCCAGAAGCTGTATCATCATTTTAGAATTTAAATACCTTATCACATGGTGTATATTTTGTTGTTTTCATTATGCAGTTGTCATGGCTGAATAGTAGGTTATGATCTATTAAAAGATGTTGGTGTCAAAAGGAGGATAAATAGCAGAAATTAAGTGAAATGACGCGCTTTATTGAGAATAGTTTTTTCAAACATAGCTCTTTTTGTGGCAGTGCCACTGGAGTCTTTCAGCAGGGACTTAACTTTGAACTAAAACACTAGAATAAAATTTAAAAAATGCTGTTTCAGAGAAAAAGATCATTACAGTGATGCGTGTCATCAGTGCCTTGTCAGCTGAGCTGCTCGAAGGTTGTTTGGCTTCACGCTGAGTGATAAAACAGACAGAAAGTTCCTGCATATAATTGTATTAGAGCTGATGTGAGGTGGAGAGGAGTTAAGTGCAGCACGGAGAATCGAAAAAAGCTTGACTCAGCTTTCGCGAATTAAGGAAAGAATGAAAGCTATTTTTTAATTACTGCGCAGCATCTGGAAGAGAGCATTGAAAACCTCAATATCTGGAGTTATGATCCGCTGGTACTCATATTCACTTGGGTACTTTCCAGGAGGGGGAACTTAACCGAGGGACACCGCTGGAAACCATGTCAGTCACATGCACACCAAAAGGGGAAAGCTGTACAGTTGAGTTATTTGACTACTTTCACTCCATCTACATAATATCAATTTTCACAACTGTATGACTGGTTTATCAACTGTGTTTGATCTTGATTTGAATATTAGCATAACCACAGAATATAGCTGTACTGTGTCTGAAATTACCAAATACCTAAGCAGTCGAAACGCTGGGCCTTGCCAAGAGCAACACCTGAGCTCACCTTTAAAACAGTAATTATTTTAAAGATGCCTCTTCATGTAGGTGTCTTGGCATCCACGCTTGATCCACACTGATAAAGAAGCTTTATCAGGTCATCTGTTGAGGTTAACAAGAGGAAAATATGACACCTCTTAAGTTTCGAGGTAGTACTCAATGGCCATCCTTGTTGATACAATAGCATTACCTCAATCTCTCCACATCCGATTCTTGCAGTTATGTCACCAATCCCGTAATGACTCCTTGTGGGGAGGGTATTAAGGCAGCTTGCGTTTTCATAGTCCCAGTACATTCAATTAATACTGTAAGTGTTGCATTAACATATTCCATACAAAGGCTTGGTGTGTGTTACCAAATCACCATGACTTCATTGTGTCATGAAAAGCACACAGTGGTGTCATCTTCCCTTCCTTTATGGCTTTTCTCTATTCCTCTTCTTTCTGTCATTATAGCGAAGCAAAGCGCCTCAGTTGTCAAAGTCAACCCTTTGTTTTCAGGATCATTTTCAAAACCATTATCTCTCACCATAAAGAATATGGATATGATGACATGGTATCCATTGTGTTCCTACCTGCTGTAGGAAGCAGGTCTTCCACAACAAGAGATGTAGTGCAAATATTGTAGGTCTAGAGCCATTACTACTCACCACGCGATGGGAAAATACACATATTACTGTTTGGAGTTTCACTGTTAATACAGAAAAAAGAACATGACTGGTTGCTCAACAGGGTACACTTACTCTATACTCTCATCCCATGCCATTGAAGTCTATAATTTCCCCCCCACATGTTCAACCAAAGCAACGTGCATTAATGCAATTTAAAACTTTGAAAATAGGCACCAACATCCACTGACAGTAAACGTGTCCTGTTGCAGTGACGGCGTGTTTGTTGACATGCCCAACGGACAAGATCCTGATGCAGCAGGATCAGCGGCAAGTGCTTTGTTTGCTCTTGCACTGAACTCTTGAGTAAATGTGTCTAATTATGTTGGACAGATAGGTTTGTGTTAGCTCGCTAGCTCTGAGCAAACACTCCCTGAACCCAATTCAAACTAAACACTGAACAGTTCTCAGCATTTCTAATGTTCCCAGGTGAGGTACATTTTGTTTCCCATGGAGGATTTTCACAACTATAGCGTAGTCTTAAGTTGATTCTTTTTCATGGGGCTTTTTTGAGTGTGATTTGAACAGTAGGCCAATACATATTGTTTAATGACGACAGGCTTGATTAGGGTTAGATTCAAGATTAATTTGGATCACATTTATCTTTATGTTCCTATGAACCGCATTTCTTAGAATAAAGTGTTTAAGACTGATTATCTTTCAGAATTTTGTCTGTCCATGATTTGGATCTGCTACGTGTATGTGCATATACAATACACTACACATATGGCTACTGATCCTGCCGGCTAAATTAGGCATACTGTGATAAAAAATAATACTGTGATATTATAATAACTATATTATAATATCACATTTAAAAACCTCAAATGTTATTTGTCAAGTGCACATGTGTTGTATGGGGCTTGGCTCCTATTGCAATCCAGTGATGTAATATAATATCCACAGGATATGTTGCACCTTCTAGTCATTTTCATAATCATTCAAAGCAGTTTTTTTAACACTATAGTTACAAGTCAGTCATACAGGAGAAACTCAAGTAGGAGGAGACAAACAGAAGCGATGCTACAGGAGCAAATGTGGGTTAAGGACATTTCGTCATGGAAGAGGTGGAGCTCGAACCGCCGACCTTCCGCTTGATGGACGACCCACCTCATCTGCATCTCTGCTAATAACACCTCCACTGTGTCTGTCACCACTTGCCAACAACTCCACCTATACACTTGGAAAAGACAGACGAATTACAAGGCGTTATAGTTTGTCAAATGTGAGTACAGGTTCGTCGCCTGCTGGTCAGGTGAGAGTACATCCAGGTAACGCGCATGCCCGCGGGTGACGTCATTAATAACGCTCACTGTTGTTCCCATTTCAGGCGGTGTGAGAAAACGCGCTTCACGCACATTTCACAGGGATAACAGCAGTAAGGGTTGGTGCCGTTGCTATGAATACAAACAAACCTCTCTCTCCCTCTCTCTCTCTCTCTCTCTCTCTCTCTGCTCTCTTCCCCGCTCGCCCCAGCCTCCCCCACGTGCTCCCTCCCTCGCGCTGTTGTTTTCCGTGCTTGTTGCGCGGCAACGTAGGCGGTGCTCCTCGAGCTCCAGTGATTTAAGGATACCTCTCACGCGGTTTTCTCACTCGAGCCTGCCGGTCTGCTGCATGGCAACAGGCGCGAGGGATTCCCCCAGTACGTCGCCTCCCGGTCTTCCAGTTAAAAAAAAAAGAAAAAAAAACATACTTTAGGGTTAAAAATCAGTCTGTGTGCGTGCGTCTTCATCAGCGGCAGCATGTGCTGGAATACAGCATAACGCGCGAGGCGGAGCTGAAACTTTAAGCCCGGGGATATTTACCCAAAAGCCAGTGCAGTCGCACCGACAGCCCAGAGGACTCCGCGTACACATTCCCATTGATGAGGTGTGGACCTTGAGAAACTTTTAATGGCAACATCTGAGTGATGCGCGTCTGCTTGTGGACTGTACCGGACTGCTGTTCCAGGATCGCTCCAAAGGGATTTACGCTATTTTCTGTTTAATTTCAGGCAGCCTCCAAATGACGTCGAGATGGCTTTAGGTGGGACTCTGCTTCCATCAATATCCACGTTCGCCAGCGGCCCCACTGTCAAGAGCAAATCCATAGGAAGTGCCAATCCAGTGAGTAGCCAGCCTGGGGTCTCCTCTCATTGCATGCCAAATAGCCACGGGCATCCACGAATTGTGTGAGGGGGATCATGCTGTTTATTATCACAGTGTAGATGTTTTCCAACGTGTCGCTCCCATGTTATTATGGGCACAGTTAGGGCTTGACTCCACGCTCTACTGGGGCGTGCACCAGTTTACACAGGCTACCTGGTAGGCTTTCAGCGAGCATGGAGACAGTGAAAGCACATGCTGCGGAAAACAGCCAGATGCCCACTATTATGATTATTATTATTATTGAATTCAATAGGCTATAAATTGATATCAAGAATCTTCTTATGTGGCCTGATCATTTGATCAGGTGTTACTCACCAGTGCCACCACTAGTGCTATCCAGTGCAGTTTTTTGGGGAAGGAGAGTAATCTGTATTCTAGGAAGTGCTCTGTGCCAAGGACACTTGCTACACCAGATGTAGCTCTGTAGCTGAGCCCTCATAATAATAATCACTTTCTGTGACAGATCCAGGTTCTTTTTTCCTTGAAGCATCACCTTGTATTTGTACCTGATGCCTTTATCTACTGAAAACAAGCTCTAATTGCTAAGTAAGACAGGGCAAAGTCAAATGTGATTGTCTTGGCTACTGTCTGTCTCTTATAAACAGTAACAGGACACAAACAAGCAGCCCATACAGCGCAGCCGTTAATGCCTCTGTAACTTTCCTCTAGAGATGGAAGGAGGAGTTGTCCCATCTTAAGAGACCCTGTGTGCCAACCGGAAGCAGCTGCTCTGACCTAGACCATCCCACTGCCACCAGCACAACAAGCCTGAGCATGTCCAAAAAACACACAGAGCCTGACCTGGACTTGGACTATGACTTCATTCTGTCTAACTCCATTCTGCAGCAGCAACAACAACAGCAGCAGCAGCAGCAGGAGGAGGCCATGGCATGCAGCTCTGCCCAGGCCCTGTCTCCTTCTCCCAGCTCTTTCTCCTCGTCCTACCCACTCCCCTCCCCTCAGGGCACTGCCAGCGAGCTGCTGTATACCATCCCAGATATCAGCGACGTCTCGCCCTCTGGAGGCTTCGTAGCAGAGCTCATGAGACCAGAGTTGGACCCAGCTTACCTCCAACCCACCAGCCTCCACGGCAAGTTCGTGGTCAAGACAACAATGGACATGGGAGAATACAGCCAAGGAGTGAACGTGAGCAAGGCCTGTGTTAATGCTGCGTCGGACCCACATCCCTCGCGGGCCTCACCGTCCTTTCCCTGCCACAGGATAAAGCAGGAGAACCCCAGTAACTGTACAGTCTCGCAGCCCATAGACCTACACCTGGCTGGGGTGAACTCCCAGGGCCAAGGGAGACAGCAGCATCGCCCCAGCCACTTAGATCTGCATGGCTTCCCTGGCGGAGGGAGATCTATGACAGGCGGCAGGTTATCCTCCTCCTCCTCCTCCCTCTCCCCAGACCATCCTCTGAGCCGGGAGCACCAGGTTCTGGGGCATCCCCACTCACAGATCACTCTACCTCCCCAGGGATACCACCATAGCTCCCCGCAGAGCTACAACTCCTACCCTCAGCCATCCTCCATACAGTACCAAGGTTAGTGCATGTTTCTTTGTCTCCTTATTCAGTGCGTCTATATTTACTTCGTTGTAATGTCTTGTGGCTACTGACAGCTGCAACGTAAATGGAAAAAAAACATTTATTTAGATTCTATCATCAGTCAGAGAATACACGTAAAATAGACTAACAGAGATCAGACAAGAGGAACATGAAGTTCATAGAGTTTATTCAAATACATCTCATAGAACCTTAAGGACTTTAATTATACCCCCAAACCAGTAGTTCTAAAGATCTGAAACCTGCATCCCATGGCCTAAGCAACCCCTCTTTTAAAGTTCTTCAAACCAGCCAAAATAGATTTGACATTTCCAGATGTTTAACAAAATATAGTTATTTTGTTGTTTTCATAGGATCGGTGTTGAGTATTCATTGTCGTGCTCCTTTGCATTCATCTTCTACATTATAGTATTTCTTTTTTAGTTCTTTGAAAAACTGGCACGTTTTTTTCTTTTGTTTTAGAAGAAGGCTGAAAAAACAACACATTTCTAAATGATTAGGGACATTGTACAGCTCCTCCTGTGTGTCTGAAGTGATTAAGTGCTTTCTTTAGCAGTGCTCCAAAATACAATATGATCTGCCATCATGTAAGCCAAGTGCGATAACCTGTGACCTAATTACACTGTCTTATATCTGACAGATTTATACACTCTATATTTTCCACGCATGCAATGATGACCATGATCTTTTGACCCCACAGATCCCCTCATGATCTCCAGTGGGGACTGCTTGCCAGAGGAGCCAAAGCCTAAACGTGGTCGGCGCTCCTGGCCGAGGAAGAGGGTTGCCACACACACGTGTGACTATGTTGGCTGTGGGAAAACTTACACGAAGAGCTCCCACCTCAAAGCACATCACCGCACACACACAGGTATGTAACTGTATGTTGGATGTTCTATACTGGGTTTTTGTCAGCCATCTTTTGTGCTGTTTAGATCTGGTTTAATTGAAATTGTGTCACCTATTTTTGGTTTTTATTTTCTATTAAACACTGTTTGATGCAGTCGTTTCATACTGTTTTCATTGTTCAGAGATCATTTTTACTCAACCTCATCTGTTGCTAAATTTGTGCCAGCACATTGAATTATCGAGTCATGAATGGGGGTTAGGCTGGTGGGGGATGGGTAGTTGTTCGGCAGGTGCCGCGAAACAGGTTGATACTGATCCCTGCTCAAATACAAACCCCGTGCTGATTGGCCTGGCCTTTATACGCTAGCTGCAGGACAGGACGGACCTCTTTTCTCCTCAAGGTGGGGAAGGTTGGGCCAGTTTAACCTGAGGGCCGGCACTAACTGCTCCATCTGTGCATTGTGTTTCCATCAAAGGGGAGAAGCCTTACCACTGCGACTGGGAGGGCTGTGGTTGGAAGTTTGCACGATCGGACGAGCTCACACGCCACTACAGGAAACACACGGGCCACCGGCCTTTTCAGTGTCAGAAATGTGACCGGGCCTTCTCGAGGTCAGACCACCTTGCTCTCCATATGAAGAGACACTTATGAGACTTGGCGATGGAATGAAGGCTCCAGAAAAAAAACAACCAAATGTTAGAAGAACCCTGAACAAACATGTGAGCTACACTTTATAAAACCATAATTTGCCTTCCTGCCGTTGTCAGGCAACAAGACAAGCTGTGGTGTTCACGGCAAAAAGAGCATTACTCCCTTAAAAATGTCTCTCGACTCTGATCCCGTCTTTCCACATTGTGCAGGCGACTTGACGAGACCTCTCAGTCAGGGTTGTAAACTTTTATGAAAGGGACCAAACTGGAATTTGTCTTATTTAACCGACAAAACTTGGAGGACCAGGTGCCAACAGCTTTCAACTGGAAATGTATTTTTGTCAGGGAAACCAGGAGCAACAGACAAACATCTCCAGAGGCCTTCTACCAGCAACATACCAATATAGGCTCTGTTAACAACTACACACTGTTCAAAATACTGTATTAATGAATACATCTATATTTATATACACATTTCACCTGCAATGCCATTAATTTCAGGTACAATTTTAATTTATACAGAATGGTGCTCAGTGACTCTGAAGAAGGATTTTCTTAAAAGAAAAGGTACCAAAGATTAAGGAAAACATACAAAAGGGTGAAAGTATGAAAAAGTGCCAAATGGTGTGTGTTTCTTAGAAACCTCTCTTCCAAAATCTGACTTAAATCAGGTCACTTCACTTATAAACGGTGATGGCAATCTTCAGTGCACTGCAGTTGCAAAGTGCAATAATTTATATGAGACATTCATATTTTTGTATTGAATGAGTAAACTCTGAACAAAGATTTTTTTGTTTATAGCCAAAATATGTAATATAATCTTGAATTTTGTACATTTGTGAATAAAAATGCTTTGTTATTGTTTTTGTATTTTACAGTATAATAAAATAAAATGTATTTGAAATAAGAAGACCACAATGAGCGTTTTTTCATCAGCATTATTATCATCTTACTAAAAAAAAAAAACTAAAACAAAAAAGGGAAAAAAAAAGAAACAACTTGTTGACACCACAAAGTAAAATAATTTCCCTGGCAGTGTAATGGAGAAGCACATTTAAATGGCTCACACACAATATCCCCCCTGATAATAGTGAGATCCCTGCAGGCAAGCTAACACAATGTTGCAGTTAAAAAGATTTTCAAAAAATCCACTCCTACAATGCCCCGTTTCCATGGGTTTCCCTTTCCACCTGTCAGTGGGAAGAATGGGGAGGACAACCGAGTTACTGGTTGACATTCAAGGGTGACACCAAATCTGACAACCACTCTGTGCTGGAGCTCTCGGGTGCACAATATGTAATAAAAGCCATAAAGATGCTACAGTGACATAGTGTCTTAATAAGGTTCTGTGATATGATTATGCGTCATTCAATGTGGTGTATGTATGTAATGTATCCACCACACATATCATTGTTTGACATAAAAAGTTACATTATGAATCTAAAATGACACACATAAAATCCTGCCTATACTTAGTGACCATTCAACAACTGTGACTTATACAACACTGAAAAGAACCCTATGTAAAAGCTTGAAGCGCATCATTCATTGCATTTGTTTTAATGTTAACTGTCTTTAACATTCAAAGTTGTGCTAAAGAGCACACAGTTTAATTAACATATAGTGAATCATATTGTAAATCTAAGATAGCACTTCTTATTGATGAATTATAAAACTTGTAAATTGTTTTAAAACTGAAAGTGCATGATGTCCGAATAATCAGTTATGTATACATTTCAAAATTGACATTTTTACTTCCATGCAATTCTACTGTACAGTACGGCAACATCATGCCAGCCCACAAAACATGTTTTAATTCTCATAAACACTACAAACAGGAGACAAAAACAAAGAATTACCTTCTATTAATATTGAAAAATGGAGTTGCCTAAGAGTTGCTTAGAAGTGAACCATTTGGATTCATAAAGGAGCCGCGAGGTCTAACAGATGTATTTCAGCTGTGTTTAAAGTTGCCCAGTAACTGAAGTTAAACTGTTGTACTAATGTATTTGAACTGCTTATAAATATAAAGAAGGTATATTTTACAACATTTACTTCCTACAGAGTAAAAAAAAAAGCATGCCTCCGATAGCCACTCATATTGTGGGAAAGGTCAAATGTCTTCAAGCTGCTTCAGCTTGGTGTTGATGTAGCCACTGGCTAGACTGTAGGCATAAATCTTAAAAGATCAATTACCAAAAACCAACGGTAATTACATGTAGTCCAGGGCCTAGTCTTTAGGCGTAGCCTAAATTTTACTAGACCTGACCAAACCACTCGCTTCTGGTTTAAGCAGAGACGCTAACCTCCACTAATCTAAAATACACAAAGATGACCACTGAAGCTGTTACGGAAGCTCATTTCTGCCACTGCGATGAGAAACATATCCTGTGAGTCATTCTAATGAGAGACTTTCTGAAATCAGTGAGCGAAAATACAAACTCATTCTTTTGATAGTTTCATATTATTGTGATTGCTTCACATTTTTCTGCGATAGTTTCTCATTCTCATTATTTTGATTTACTTTTCTCTTTATAATGGCTTACAGGTTCTTTTTCATTCTCATCACAGTGGTGGAAATGTGCTCCCATAGGTTGTGGTAGAGCATCAATAAAATAAGAAAAGTCAATCACAATATGGATTAAACACAGGAGGACGATTATCGAGGTGAAACAGTCAAGATCAACTTGAACAGTGTTTAAATGACTGGATACAAGTAGCACAAACCGTCACTTAAACTTACAGCCTACCACTAAAGATAAAAGTGGTAAAAACTATTGAAAACCATGTCCATGGTGCTCCCTTCTCCCCCCTCGCCATACAGGGTGACACCTGCAACACATCATCAGGTCACGCTCAGCAGCCTATTAAACAGCAAACCAAGACAGGGGAAAAACCTCCTGCTGACATGAAAACAAAACACATGCAAGATCAAATCGAGGCATACGTTGGCTGAAATACACAAGATCCATTAAACTTAATATAAACATTGTAATAAGGCAATGGAGCTGTTTTAACAGGGTATCTTAGCAGTGGTGCTTTGACTGTGTTGACTTTTGGAAACATGTTGTGGTCTATGAGGCCCCCTATAGGTGAAATTAGTTTTAAGCACACTCTGGCCTCTTCAAGTTTTATTTCTAAATGGAGCACAGGCTTTTAAAATGATTCTACATTTAGCGCTGATGAAGCACACATGAAAATGAATTATTCTCTGTAGTCTCTAAGGAGTAACTTAACCCCTTCAGACCTGATTTTTTTCTGCTGAGCAAAAAAATTTTTATCCAGTTGCTTTTTACTCCTCTCCAATATAGAAATGCAGGGAAAAAAAACATTTTTGCTAAGTCAATTTTTTATTAGTATTTTTACATGTCCATTACAATGGACGCCACGACTGGATGGGCGTGAAATGTCATAAAAACTTAAGAGAAAAAGGATATGTTTTTGACATTTAGAAGTAGATGTCTGCATGTGTCTGCATGTTTGTCTATGTGTATGTCTGTGTTCAGGTCTGGACATGAACAATTTGAACAACCTGTGTATGATTTTGGGAAACATAAAATCAAGACATCAGTTCTGATGTCTTTGTCAGCAACATTTCATGAATGCATTGCCATACTTTTTAACATAGTAGGCTGCATGTAGAAATTGATCACACATAGAATTGGAACATACTTTTATCTAGTCACTCATTTCTGATGAGTGGCCTTGAAGCAGTTTCTGTGTGGCACAAGGCACAGGTGGATATTGTATTTGCCACAAAAGACGTGTGTTTTTCCCATGCAGTAGGGCCTCTTGCATGTGGTGGCCTCCCTCTTATCATCATAATTTGGCATGTGGTCAACCATGTCTAACTGCACTTCAGGTAGGGGCCTTACATCCTGAATGTGTGGTCTGTGGTGGACATGCTGTGGTTCTGGAGACATGCTGGGTCTTCCACGTTTTGCTGCCACTGGTTTGTGGACCCTCACTAGACATTGGGCCACATTCATCTTGAAGTGGAGGAGATCGAGAGTGTCTTTGGCCTTTATTTTGGCACTCTTGGCATCCAGCCTATACTCCAACCAACTAAACTGTCAAAGTTTAGCTATGAAATGCTCACAGACTTTGCATAGTGACACTAAATAATGTGACACTGACACTGTTGGCTGACATCACCCAACTCCTGATGTCCATTGGAATGGACACTGAACTTTAAAAAAATCCTGTACTTTGCAGTTATGAAATATATTCAGAACAACATAAAATATCATCACTTTGAATTGTTTGAATTATACTGAGTGCAAATTGATTAGGCTACAATCATCATAAATGCATATTTATAAGAAAATAAAGGTGCTTACTCCTCGTCTTGTCAAGCTTCAGAGCCATGCTTGTCTTGTCTGATGTCTACAGCTCTCTCAGATCAAATTACCAGTCATAACTTCATTGTGACTGGATAATCAGGAACCAATCAGCAAGAAAGCACTATTCAAATGATGAAATCTCAGATATTTATTGGTCTAGACCCATAAATGTGTCATGTCCATTCCAGTGGACGCAGGGTCTGAAGGGGTTTTAATGCGGTAAGTCGGCCTGAAAACAAGTGGCAGCCAAAACAGTGGTTGGCCAAAAACGCTGACCCCGGGGTCAAGGAAATGGCCGTTTTGGGAGCCGACGCAAAACTGCCTCTTTTTTGCCTCATCCACCTCCAGACCTGCTGGGAAACAGTTACTGATCACTTTTAATGTGGTAAGTCGGCCTGAAAACAAGTGGCAGCCAAAACAGTGGAGGAGGGGGGATTGGCCAAAAACGCTGACCCCGGGGTCAAGGAAATGGCCGTTTTGGGAGCCGACGCAAAACTGCCTCTTTTTTGCCTCATCCACCTCCAGACCTGCTGGGAAACAGTTACTGATCACTTTTAATGTGGTAAGTCGGCCTGAAAACAAGTGGCAGCCAAAACAGTGGTTGGCCAAAAACGCTGACCCCGGGGTCAAGGAAATGGCCGTTTTGGGAGCCGACGCAAAACTGCCTCTTTTTTGCCTCATCCACCTCCAGACCTGCTGGGAAACAGTTACTGATCACTTTTAATGTGGTAAGTCGGCCTGAAAACAAGTGGCAGCCAAAACAGTGGAGGAGGGGGGATTGGCCAAAAACGCTGACCCCGGGGTCAAGGAAATGGCCGTTTTGGGAGCCGACGCAAAACTGCCTCTTTTTTGCCTCATCCACCTCCAGACCTGCTGGGAAACAGTTACTGATCACTTTTAATGTGGTAAGTCGGCCAGAAAACAAGTGGCAACCAAAACAGTGGTTGGCCAAAAACGCTGACCCCGGGGTCAAGGAAATGGCCGTTTTGGGAGCCGACGCAAAACTGCCTCTTTTTTGCCTCATCCACCTCCAGACCTGCTGGGAAACAGTTACTGATCACTTTTAATGTGGTAAGTCGGCCTGAAAACAAGTGGCAGCCAAAACAGTGGTTGGCCAAAAACGCTGACCCCGGGGTCAAGGAAATGGCCGTTTTGGGAGCCGACGCAAAACTGCCTCTTTTTTGCCTCATCCACCTCCAGACCTGCTGGGAAACAGTTACTGATCACTTTTAATGTGGTAAGTCGGCCTGAAAACAAGTGGCAGCCAAAACAGTGGAGGAGGGGGGATTGGCCAAAAACGCTGACCCCGGGGTCAAGGAAATGGCCGTTTTGGGAGCCGACGCAAAACTGCCTCTTTTTTGCCTCATCCACCTCCAGACCTGCTGGGAAACAGTTACTGATCACTTTTAATGTGGTAAGTCGGCCAGAAAACAAGTGGCAGCCAAAACAGTGGTTGGCCAAAAACGCTGACCCCGGGGTCAAGGAAATGGCCGTTTTGGGAGCCGACGCAAAACTGCCTCTTTTTTGCCTCATCCACCTCCAGACCTACTGGGAAACAGTTACTGATCACTTTTAATGTGGTAAGTCGGCCTGAAAACAAGTGGCAGCCAAAACAGTGGTTGGCCAAAAACGCTGACCCCGGGGTCAAGGAAATGGCCGTTTTGGGAGCCGACGCAAAACTGCCTCTTTTTTGCCTCATCCACCTCCAGACCTGCTGGGAAACAGTTACTGATCACTTTTAATGTGGTAAGTCGGCCTGAAAACAAGTGGCAGCCAAAACAGTGGTTGGCCAAAAACGCTGACCCCGGGGTCAAGGAAATGGCCGTTTTGGGAGCCGACGCAAAACTGCCTCTTTTTTGCCTCATCCACCTCCAGACCTGCTGGGAAACAGTTACTGATCACTTTTAATGTGGTAAGTCGGCCTGAAAACAAGTGGCAGCCAAAACAGTGGAGGAGGGGGGATTGGCCAAAAACGCTGACCCCGGGGTCAAGGAAATGGCCGTTTTGGGAGCCGACGCAAAACTGCCTCTTTTTTGCCTCATCCACCTCCAGACCTGCTGGGAAACAGTTACTGATCACTTTTAATGTGGTAAGTCGGCCTGAAAACAAGTGGCAGCCAAAACAGTGGTTGGCCAAAAACGCTGACCCCGGGGTCAAGGAAATGGCCGTTTTGGGAGCCGACGCAAAACTGCCTCTTTTTTGCCTCATCCACCTCCAGACCTGCTGGGAAACAGTTACTGATCACTTTTAATGTGGTAAGTCGGCCTGAAAACAAGTGGCAGCCAAAACAGTGGTTGGCCAAAAACGCTGACCCCGGGCTCAAGGAAATGGCCGTTTTGGGAGCCGACGCAAAACTGCCTCTTTTTTGCCTCATCCACCTCCAGACCTGCTGGGAAACAGTTACTGATCACTTTTAATGTGGTAAGTCGGCCTGAAAACAAGTGGCAGCCAAAACAGTGGAGGAGGGGGGATTGGCCAAAAACGCTGACCCCGGGGTCAAGGAAATGGCCGTTTTGGGAGCCGACGCAAAACTGCCTCTTTTTTGCCTCATCCACCTCCAGACCTGCTGGGAAACAGTTACTGATCACTTTTAATGTGGTAAGTCGGCCTGAAAACAAGTGGCAGCCAAAACAGTGGAGGAGGGGGGATTGGCCAAAAACGCTGACCCCGGGGTCAAGGAAATGGCCGTTTTGGGAGCCGACGCAAAACTGCCTCTTTTTTGCCTCATCCACCTCCAGACCTGCTGGGAAACAGTTACTGATCACTTTTAATGTGGTAAGTCGGCCTGAAAACAAGTGGCAGCCAAAACAGTGGAGGAGGGGGGATTGGCCAAAAACGCTGACCCCGGGGTCAAGGAAATGGCCGTTTTGGGAGCCGACGCAAAACTGCCTCTTTTTTGCCTCATCCACCTCCAGACCTGCTGGGAAACAGTTACTGATCACTTTTAATGTGGTAAGTCGGCCTGAAAACAAGTGGCAGCCAAAACAGTGGAGGAGGGGGGATTGGCCAAAAACGCTGACCCCGGGGTCAAGGAAATGGCCGTTTTGGGAGCCGACGCAAAACTGCCTCTTTTTTGCCTCATCCACCTCCAGACCTGCTGGGAAACAGTTACTGATCACTTTTAATGTGGTAAGTCGGCCAGAAAACAAGTGGCAGCCAAAACAGTGGTTGGCCAAAAACGCTGACCCCGGGGTCAAGGAAATGGCCGTTTTGGGAGCCGACGCAAAACTGCCTCTTTTTTGCCTCATCCACCTCCAGACCTACTGGGAAACAGTTACTGATCACTTTTAATGTGGTAAGTCGGCCTGAAAACAAGTGGCAGCCAAAACAGTGGTTGGCCAAAAACGCTGACCCCGGGGTCAAGGAAATGGCCGTTTTGGGAGCCGACGCAAAACTGCCTCTTTTTTGCCTCATCCACCTCCAGACCTGCTGGGAAACAGTTACTGATCACTTTTAATGTGGTAAGTCGGCCTGAAAACAAGTGGCAGCCAAAACAGTGGTTGGCCAAAAACGCTGACCCCGGGGTCAAGGAAATGGCCGTTTTGGGAGCCGACGCAAAACTGCCTCTTTTTTGCCTCATCCACCTCCAGACCTGCTGGGAAACAGTTACTGATCACTTTTAATGTGGTAAGTCGGCCTGAAAACAAGTGGCAGCCAAAACAGTGGAGGAGGGGGGATTGGCCAAAAACGCTGACCCCGGGGTCAAGGAAATGGCCGTTTTGGGAGCCGACGCAAAACTGCCTCTTTTTTGCCTCATCCACCTCCAGACCTGCTGGGAAACAGTTACTGATCACTTTTAATGTGGTAAGTCGGCCTGAAAACAAGTGGCAGCCAAAACAGTGGAGGAGGGGGGATTGGCCAAAAACGCTGACCCCGGGGTCAAGGAAATGGCCGTTTTGGGAGCCGACGCAAAACTGCCTCTTTTTTGCCTCATCCACCTCCAGACCTGCTGGGAAACAGTTACTGATCACTTTTAATGTGGTAAGTCGGCCTGAAAACAAGTGGCAGCCAAAACAGTGGTTGGCCAAAAACGCTGACCCCGGGGTCAAGGAAATGGCCGTTTTGGGAGCCGACGCAAAACTGCCTCTTTTTTGCCTCATCCACCTCCAGACCTGCTGGGAAACAGTTACTGATCACTTTTAATGTGGTAAGTCGGCCTGAAAACAAGTGGCAGCCAAAACAGTGGAGGAGGGGGGATTGGCCAAAAACGCTGACCCCGGTCAAGGAAATGGCCGTTTTGGGAGCCGACGCAAAACTGCCTCTTTTTTGCCTCATCCACCTCCAGACCTGCTGGGAAACAGTTACTGATCACTTTTAATGTGGTAAGTCGGCCTGAAAACAAGTGGCAGCCAAAACAGTGGTTGGCCAAAAACGCTGACCCCGGGGTCAAGGAAATGGCCGTTTTGGGAGCCGACGCAAAACTGCCTCTTTTTTGCCTCATCCACCTCCAGACCTGCTGGGAAACAGTTACTGATCACTTTTAATGTGGTAAGTCGGCCTGAAAACAAGTGGCAGCCAAAACAGTGGAGGAGGGGGGAATGGCCAAAAACGCTGACCCCGGGGTCAAGGAAATGGCCGTTTTGGGAGCCGACGCAAAACTGCCTCTTTTTTGCCTCATCCACCTCCAGACCTGCTGGGAAACAGTTACTGATCACTTTTAATGTGGTAAGTCGGCCTGAAAACAAGTGGCAGCCAAAACAGTGGAGGAGGGGGGATTGGCCAAAAACGCTGACCCAAGGAAATGGCCGTTTTGGGAGCCGACGCAAAACTGCCTCTTTTTTGCCTCATCCACCTCCAGACCTGCTGGGAAACAGTTACTGATCACTTTTAATGTGGTAAGTCGGCCTGAAAACAAGTGGCAGCCAAAACAGTGGTTGGCCAAAAACGCTGACCCCGGGGTCAAGGAAATGGCCGTTTTGGGAGCCGACGCAAAACTGCCTCTTTTTTGCCTCATCCACCTCCAGACCTGCTGGGAAACAGTTACTGATCACTTTTAATGTGGTAAGTCGGCCTGAAAACAAGTGGCAGCCAAAACAGTGGAGGAGGGGGGATTGGCCAAAAACGCTGACCCCGGGGTCAAGGAAATGGCCGTTTTGGGAGCCGACGCAAAACTGCCTCTTTTTTGCCTCATCCACCTCCAGACCTGCTGGGAAACAGTTACTGATCACTTTTAATGTGGTAAGTCGGCCTGAAAACAAGTGGCAGCCAAAACAGTGGAGGAGGGGGGATTGGCCAAAAACGCTGACCCCGGGGTCAAGGAAATGGCCGTTTTGGGAGCCGACGCAAAACTGCCTCTTTTTTGCCTCATCCACCTCCAGACCTGCTGGGAAACAGTTACTGATCACTTTTAATGTGGTAAGTCTGCCTGAAAACAAGTGGCAGCCAAAACAGTGGAGGAGGGGGGATTGGCCAAAAACGCTGACCCCGGGGTCAAGGAAATGGCCGTTTTGGGAGCCGACGCAAAACTGCCTCTTTTTTGCCTCATCCACCTCCAGACCTGCTGGGAAACAGTTACTGATCACTTTTAATGTGGTAAGTCGGCCTGAAAACAAGTGGCAGCCAAAACAGTGGTTGGCCAAAAACGCTGACCCCGGGGTCAAGGAAATGGCCGTTTTGGGAGCCGACGTAAAACTGCCTCTTTTTTGCCTCATCCACCTCCAGACCTGCTGGGAAACAGTTACTGATCACTTTTAATGTGGTAAGTCGGCCTGAAAACAAATGGCAGCCAAAACAGTGGTTGGCCAAAAACGCTGACCCCGGGGTCAAGGAAATGGCCGTTTTGGGAGCCGACGCAAAACTGCCTCTTTTTTGCCTCATCCACCTCCAGACCTGCTGGGAAACAGTTACTGATCACTTTTAATGTGGTAAGTCGGCCTGAAAACAAGTGGCAGCCAAAACAGTGGAGGAGGGGGGATTGGCCAAAAACGCTGACCCCGGGGTCAAGGAAATGGCCGTTTTGGGAGCCGACGCAAAACTGCCTCTTTTTTGCCTCATCCACCTCCAGACCTGCTGGGAAACAGTTACTGATCACTTTTAATGTGGTAAGTCGGCCTGAAAACAAGTGGCAGCCAAAACAGTGGTTGGCCAAAAACGCTGACCCCGGGGTCAAGGAAATGGCCGTTTTGGGAGCCGACGCAAAACTGCCTCTTTTTTGCCTCATCCACCTCCAGACCTGCTGGGAAACAGTTACTGATCACTTTTAATGTGGTAAGTCGGCCTGAAAACAAGTGGCAGCCAAAACAGTGGAGGAGGGGGGAATGGCCAAAAACGCTGACCCCGGGGTCAAGGAAATGGCCGTTTTGGGAGCCGACGCAAAACTGCCTCTTTTTTGCCTCATCCACCTCCAGACCTGCTGGGAAACAGTTACTGATCACTTTTAATGTGGTAAGTCGGCCTGAAAACAAGTGGCAGCCAAAACAGTGGAGGAGGGGGGATTGGCCAAAAACGCTGACCCCGGGGTCAAGGAAATGGCCGTTTTGGGAGCCGACGCAAAACTGCCTCTTTTTTGCCTCATCCACCTCCAGACCTGCTGGGAAACAGTTACTGATCACTTTTAATGTGGTAAGTCGGCCTGAAAACAAGTGGCAGCCAAAACAGTGGTTGGCCAAAAACGCTGACCCCGGGGTCAAGGAAATGGCCGTTTTGGGAGCCGACGCAAAACTGCCTCTTTTTTGCCTCATCCACCTCCAGACCTGCTGGGAAACAGTTACTGATCACTTTTAATGTGGTAAGTCGGCCTGAAAACAAGTGGCAGCCAAAACAGTGGTTGGCCAAAAACGCTGACCCCGGGGTCAAGGAAATGGCCGTTTTGGGAGCCGACGCAAAACTGCCTCTTTTTTGCCTCATCCACCTCCAGACCTGCTGGGAAACAGTTACTGATCACTTTTAATGTGGTAAGTCTGCCTGAAAACAAGTGGCAGCCAAAACAGTGGAGGAGGGGGGATTGGCCAAAAACACTGACCCCGGGGTCAAGGAAATGGCCGTTTTGGGAGCCGACGCAAAACTGCCTCTTTTTTGCCTCATCCACCTCCAGACCTGCTGGGAAACAGTTACTGATCACTTTTAATGTGGTAAGTCGGCCTGAAAACAAGTGGCAGCCAAAACAGTGGTTGGCCAAAAACGCTGACCCCGGGGTCAAGGAAATGGCCGTTTTGGGAGCCGACGCAAAACTGCCTCTTTTTTGCCTCATCCACCTCCAGACCTGCTGGGAAACAGTTACTGATCACTTTTAATGTGGTAAGTCGGCCTGAAAACAAGTGGCAGCCAAAACAGTGGAGGAGGGGGGATTGGCCAAAAACGCTGACCCAAGGAAATGGCCGTTTTGGGAGCCGACGCAAAACTGCCTCTTTTTTGCCTCATCCACCTCCAGACCTGCTGGGAAACAGTTACTGATCACTTTTAATGTGGTAAGTCGGCCTGAAAACAAGTGGCAGCCAAAACAGTGGTTGGCCAAAAACGCTGACCCCGGGGTCAAGGAAATGGCCGTTTTGGGAGCCGACGCAAAACTGCCTCTTTTTTGCCTCATCCACCTCCAGACCTGCTGGGAAACAGTTACTGATCACTTTTAATGTGGTAAGTCGGCCTGAAAACAAGTGGCAGCCAAAACAGTGGAGGAGGGGGGATTGGCCAAAAACGCTGACCCCGGGGTCAAGGAAATGGCCGTTTTGGGAGCCGACGCAAAACTGCCTCTTTTTTGCCTCATCCACCTCCAGACCTGCTGGGAAACAGTTACTGATCACTTTTAATGTGGTAAGTCGGCCTGAAAACAAGTGGCAGCCAAAACAGTGGAGGAGGGGGGATTGGCCAAAAACGCTGACCCCGGGGTCAAGGAAATGGCCGTTTTGGGAGCCGACGCAAAACTGCCTCTTTTTTGCCTCATCCACCTCCAGACCTGCTGGGAAACAGTTACTGATCACTTTTAATGTGGTAAGTCGGCCTGAAAACAAGTGGCAGCCAAAACAGTGGGGGTTGGCCAAAAACGCTGACCCCGGGGTCAAGGAAATGGCCGTTTTGGGAGCCGACGCAAAACTGCCTCTTTTTTGCCTCATCCACCTCCAGACCTGCTGGGAAACAGTTACTGATCACTTTTAATGTGGTAAGTCGGCCTGAAAACAAGTGGCAGCCAAAACAGTGGAGGAGGGGGGATTGGCCAAAAACGCTGACCCCGGGTCAAGGAAATGGCCGTTTTGGGAGCCGACGCAAAACTGCCTCTTTTTTGCCTCATCCACCTCCAGACCTGCTGGGAAACAGTTACTGATCACTTTTAATGTGGTAAGTCGGCCTGAAAACAAGTGGCAGCCAAAACAGTGAGGGGATGGCCAAAAACGCTGACCCCGGGGTCAAGGAAATGGCCGTTTGGGAGCCGACGCAAAACTGCCTCTTTTTTGCCTCATCCACCTCCAGACCTGCTGGGAAACAGTTACTGATCACTTTTAATGTGGTAAGTCGGCCTGAAAACAAGTGGCAGCCAAAACAGTGGAGGAGGGGGGATTGGCCAAAAACGCTGACCCCGGGGTCAAGGAAATGGCCGTTTTGGGAGCCGACGCAAAACTGCCTCTTTTTTGCCTCATCCACCTCCAGACCTGCTGGGAAACAGTTACTGATCACTTTTAATGTGGTAAGTCGGCCTGAAAACAAGTGGCAGCCAAAACAGTGGAGGAGGGGGGATTGGCCAAAAACGCTGACCCCGGGGTCAAGGAAATGGCGTTTTGGGAGCCGACGCAAAACTGCCTCTTTTTTGCCTCATCCACCTCCAGACCTGCTGGGAAACAGTTACTGATCACTTTTAATGTGGTAAGTCGGCCTGAAAACAAGTGGCAGCCAAAACAGTGGAGGAGGGGGATTGGCCAAAAAACGCTGACCCCGGGGTCAAGGAAATGGCCGTTTTGGGAGCCGACGCAAAACTGCCTCTTTTTTGCCTCATCCACCTCCAGACCTGCTGGGAAACAGTTACTGATCACTTTTAATGTGGTAAGTCGGCCTGAAAACAAGTGGCAGCCAAAACAGTGGAGGAGGGGGGATTGGCCAAAAACGCTGACCCCGGGGTCAAGGAAATGGCCGTTTTGGGAGCCGACGCAAAACTGCCTCTTTTTTGCCTCATCCACCGTCCAGACCTGCTGGGAAACAGTTACTGATCACTTTTAATGTGGTAAGTCGGCCTGAAAACAAGTGGCAGCCAAAACAGTGGAGGAGGGGGGATTGGCCAAAAACGCTGACCCCGGGGTCAAGGAAATGGCCGTTTTGGGAGCCGACGCAAAACTGCCTCTTTTTTGCCTCATCCACCTCCAGACCTGCTGGGAAACAGTTACTGATCACTTTTAATGTGGTAAGTCGGCCTGAAAACAAGTGGCAGCCAAAACAGTGGGTTGGCCAAAAACGCTGACCCCGGGGTCAAGGAAATGGCCGTTTTGGGAGCCGACGCAAAACTGCCTCTTTTTGCCTCATCCACCTCAGACCTGCTGGGAAACAGTTACTGATCACTTTTAATGTGGTAAGTCGGCCTGAAAACAAGTGGCAGCCAAAACAGTGGTTGGCCAAAAACGCTGACCCCGGGGTCAAGGAAATGGCCGTTTTGGGAGCCGACGCAAAACTGCCTCTTTTTTGCCTCATCCACCTCCAGACCTGCTGGGAAACAGTTACTGATCACTTTTAATGTGGTAAGTCGGCCTGAAAAACAAGTGGCAGCCAAAACAGTGGTTGGCCAAAAACGCTGACCCCGGGGTCAAGGAAATGGCCGTTTTGGGAGCCGACGCAAAACTGCCTCTTTTTTGCCTCATCCACCTCCAGACCTGCTGGGAAACAGTTACTGATCACTTTTAATGTGGTAAGTCGGCCTGAAAACAAGTGGCAGCCAAAACAGTGGAGGAGGGGGGATTGGCCAAAAACGCTGACCCCGGGGTCAAGGAAATGGCCGTTTTGGGAGCCGACGCAAAACTGCCTCTTTTTTGCCTCATCCACCTCCAGACCTGCTGGGAAACAGTTACTGATCACTTTTAATGTGGTAAGTCGGCCTGAAAACAAGTGGCAGCCAAACAGTGGAGGAGGGGGATTGGCCAAAAACGCTGACCCCGGGGTCAAGGAAATGGCCGTTTTGGGAGCCGACGCAAAACAAACTGCCTCTTTTTTGCCTCATCCACCTCCAGACCTGCTGGGAAACAGTTACTGATCACTTTTAATGTGGTAAGTCGGCCTGAAAACAAGTGGCAGCCAAAACAGTGGGTTGGCCAAAAACGCTGACCCCGGGGTCAAGGAAAATGGCCGTTTTGGGAGCCGACGCAAAACTGCCTCTTTTTTGCCTCATCCACCTCCAGACCTGCTGGGAAACAGTTACTGATCACTTTTAATGTGGTAAGTCGGCCTGAAAACAAGTGGCAGCCAAAACAGTGAGGGGGGATTGGCCAAAAACGCTGACCCCGGGTCAAGGAAATGGCCGTTTTGGGAGCCGACGCAAAACTGCCTCTTTTTTGCCTCATCCACCTCCAGACCTGCTGGGAAACAGTTACTGATCACTTTTAATGTGGTAAGTCTGCCTGAAAACAAGTGGCAGCCAAAACAGTGGAGGAGGGGGATGGCCAAAAACGCTGACCCCGGGGTCAAGGAAATGGCCGTTTTGGGAGCCGACGCAAAACTGCCTCTTTTTTGCCTCATCCACCTCCAGACCTGCTGGGAAACAGTTACTGATCACTTTTAATGTGGTAAGTCGGCCTGAAAACAAGTGGCAGCCAAAACAGTGGATTGGCCAAAAACGCTGACCCCGGGGTCAAGGAAATGGCCGTTTTGGGAGCCGACGCAAAACTGCCTCTTTTTTGCCTCATCCACCTCCAGAACCTGCTGGGAAACAGTTACTGATCACTTTTAATGTGGTAAGTCGGCCTGAAAACAAGTGGCAGCCAAAACAGTGGAGGAGGGGGGATTGGCCAAAAACGCTGACCCCCGGGGTCAAGGAAATGGCCGTTTTGGGAGCCGACGCAAAACTGCCTCTTTTTTGCCTCATCCACCTCCAGACCTGCTGGGAAACAGTTACTGATCACTTTTAATGTGGTAAGTCGGCCTGAAAACAAGTGGCAGCCAAAACAGTGGAGGAGGGGGATTGGCCAAAAACGCTGACCCCGGGGTCAAGGAAATGGCCGTTTTGGGAGCCGACGCAAAACTGCCTCTTTTTTGCCTCATCCACCTCCAGACCTGCTGGGAAACAGTTACTGATCACTTTTAATGTGGTAAGTCGGCCTGAAAACAAGTGGCAGCCAAAACAGTGGGTTGGCCAAAAACGCTGACCCCGGGGGTCAAGGAAATGGCCGTTTTGGGAGCCGACGCAAAACTGCCTCTTTTTTGCCTCATCCACTCCAGACCTGCTGGGAAACAGTTACTGATCACTTTTAATGTGGTAAGTCGGCCTGAAAACAAGTGGCAGCCAAAACAGTGGAGGAGGGGGATTGGCCAAAAACGCTGACCCCGGGGTCAAGGAAATGGCCGTTTTGGGAGCCGACGCAAAACTGCCTCTTCTTTTGCCTCATCCACCTCCAGACCTGCTGGGAAACATTTACTGATCACTTTTAATGTGGTAAGTCGGCCTGAAAACAAGTGGCAGCCAAAACAGTGGATTGGCCAAAAACGCTGACCCCGGGGTCAAGGAAATGGCCGTTATGGAGCCGACGCAAAACTGCCTCTTTTTTGCCTCATCCACCTCCAGACCTGCTGGGAAACAGTTACTGATCACTTTTAATGTGGTAAGTCGGCCTGAAAACAAGTGGCAGCCAAAACAGTGGATGGCCAAAAACGCTGACCCCGGGCGGTCACAGGAAATGGCCGTTTTGGGAGCCGACGTCAAAACTGCCCTCTTTTTTGCCTCATCCACCTCCAGACCTGCTGGGAAACAGTTACTGATCACTTTTAATGTGGTAAGTCGGCCTGAAAACAAGTGGCAGCCAAAACAGTGGTTGGCCAAAAACGCTGACCCCGGGGTCAAGGAAATGGCCGTTTTGGGAGCCGACGCAAAACTGCCTCTTTTTTGCCTCAATCCACCTCCAGACCTGCTGGGAAACAGTTACTGATCACTTTAATGTGGTAAGTCGGCCTGAAAACAAGTGGCAGCCAAAACAGTGGTTGGCCAAAAACGCTGACCCGGGGTCAAGGAAATGGCCGTTTTGGGAGCCGACGCAAAAACTGCCTCTTATTTTGCCTCATCCACCTCCAGACCTGCTGGGAAACAGTTACTGATCACTTTTTAATGTGGTAAGTCGGCCTGAAACAAAGTGGCAGCCAAAACAGTGGATTGGCCAAAACGCTGACCCCGGGTCAAGGAAATGGCCGTTTTGGGAGCCGACGCAAAAACTGCTCTTTTTATGCCTCATCCACCTCCAGACCTGCTGGGAAACAGTTACTGATCACTTTTAATGTGGGTAAGTCGCCTGAAAAACAAGTCTGCAGCCAAACCACACCCGTGTGCTGAT